>NC_133027.1:74215378-74518409 GCF_048771995.1 Taeniopygia guttata | reverse complement strand
CAGATCTTTGAGAGCAGGAGCTTATTCATAGTGCATGAGAAATTCTGGGTAGGGCAGAGCTGCCAAAGCAGCTCTGAAAATACAGGGTCTCTGCACAGCACTTTGGCTATTGTCATTTGTTTTATTAGGTCTTTTGCTTTTAACTTCAGCCTTTTCAAACTCTTGTCTCATTGAGCACTGAGCTGGGTGTGAAGACTATTGCCGTATGGAATTCTTTGTAGCTGCAGAACATGGGAAGAGGAAGTGAGGGATAAAACACATCCAAGCCCTGACTGGATACAGGAAAGACTTGCTCCCACTCCTGCTGACTCTGCAATTAATGCCGCAAAGAATCTACCAGGGCCTCATAGAGCACTATGATAGAGGCTGGGCATATCCAACAGCTTCTAATTAAACCAAAGGCAGGTTTGTCCAGTCATGGGAAAGAGGTTGTGTGGGGAAACAAATCTGTCAGACCCTCAGTATGAAAGCACACCAGCTGCAACATTTCTGGAGAAGAGCAGTGACTTTGTCAACAGATAGCCAAAAAAGCCATCTGAGGAATAATTATAATGTGACAATAAATTACTGACTGGGCTGAGGTTTGGTTATCCCAGGCACTCTGCATCTGGTACAATGGCAAAGCTGATTGGAAAACTGCTCCTCCCCAGTATTCCTGTGCAAGCATGTGCAGCTTCCTTACTATTACCTAGATGCTCTACAGCAGGCTGGAGAGAAATGGCAGTTTTGAATCAGTTTGTAGAGTGGAACATAAGCTATGTTGAGACACAACCAGTGACCTTTTGACCATGTTCAGTGCTTTTTAATACTGTGCTGGAATGTACACTGAACAAAGAGAACAGTTTCTATGAAAACAGGTGCATTTGAACTGGTCAACCAAATACTGCTGAACAAAATAGAAATGCTACTGAGATTCCTGCCAGACCCCCTGGGTGGGAGCTTTCAGTTAAGACCAGAGGAAGCTATCTTTTGCATAAGATACAGTTAATTCCTGTGGCACCCTATAGCTGAATGACCTGCCATCAAAAGCTGTCCTTCTCCTCTGGCATGCAGGAAGATTGTCCCTTCCCATTCATATGTACACTAGGAACTCGTGGAGTTTGCAGGAACTCGCTCTGAAGTTTGTTGTTATTTTTTTTTTTAACTCTCGAACAATATCCGAATTACATTCCAGAGCAGAAACAAACACAGCAGTGCAACACTCAAAACTATTCAGCAATTTCCCACACAAGTTAGGAAAGTGCACCGCTTACTAAAGAAAAAGAATGCCTGTTACCTTTATTCAGCCCACCCAAGGGAGTATCCTGCTGGTAAAATCCCTGTCTGTGGGCCCATAAGCTTCTCCCTTTAAAACTCCTTTTCTTCAAGGTTTGCTTTTTTGTTTTTACTCTAAATTACACCATAGGGCTTCAAAAAGTGAGTGTGCGTGCATGCCAGAGTAAACGTTATTGTAAATTTAGTTACTTACACATTTAGTATCAGCAAATGAAATGAGATACAGCACTTCATGCTTACAGTCTACTTTTCACATGGATGTTTGCAATAGGAAATCTGAGTTCACTGCATGCAACTGTGTGTTTGGGCAAATCTACAGAGGTAAATGACAGATGGTAATTCAGACTACTGCAAACAGTATGAAAACAGAGCTGTTATGTGAAGGAATTAGAACAGTCATACTTGTGGGGAGTCCCTGTAAAATAGGTACTTTTCCTGTTGATAGAGTATATATGGGACTAGTAGACATCCAGGCTACCAAAGACATACTTTCTCTTTCCAATGAACAGTTTTATGTAAGTGGAGAATGGCGCACTGGTCCTGACCTGGATTTTGTAGAAAAAACAAAATCTGAGATTTTTTCTTTTTAACTTTTTGCTTCTTTTACCCTGAATTAAAGGATGTCTGGTATTTAACAGTCATTCAGAGAGAAAGTGTGTTTTGCCTTTTTTTTTTTTTCTTTTCTTCTTTCCCCTAAGGAAAGAATGTAAATTTTTATTTATTTTGTTTTGGAACAGTGTAAAGTCATATGAGAAATACCCATTTTAAAAATCAGCTGAGCTTTTCAAAGCCTGTGAAAACCAATTATGTGAAAATTCCCTTTGATTTGATTTAAGTGACTACATAAGGTGCACAGGAATGGTAATCTGGCCTATTTGATTCTTAAACAGATTATTGAGCAAAACAGTAACTAAATGTCCAAAGAGAGAGGGACACAGCACTATGTGCTAAAGTCTAAAAAGGTAGATACTGCAACTTTCCAGACATGATTAAGTATTACTGAGTTTTTGCAAGTCTGTTCAAGATATAGTGTCTTCTGGAGTAAAAAAAATACTTCCTTATCTCTGCAAAAATAGAAGAAGAAAGAAAAGCACAGGTCCAGGGGATTTTTTAATGTTACAATTTTTGATTTATAGATTCCTGTTTTATTTCTTTATTCTTATATTAATCTAGGGTTTGGAGATAATTTACAGCATCACAGCTCTATACTGTGTATGTACTATTGCTTGCCCTTACTTGTATCATCCTTAGATTTATGTGCTGTGTCTACCCTGAAACTTATTGCCAGCAGTGCCAACACACTCTAAGTAGCTTTTTTATAAAAATCCCCCCAAATATTTTTTCATTTCTTCTAACAACTCCTTAGATAGCTCAGTGACTGCCATATACAATCGAGAGAAGCTATCCACACCCTCAGAAATCACCTTTGTTTAATCTGATGTTACTTATTCAAAAGTCAGGTATTGCTGAACTGAGTCATTTTAGCTTCTCACAGTCAGTCCTCCCCGAAAACAATTCAGCCCACCTATCTGGGAGACCTTGCTTGGAATGAGGTAATTTCCTTGCTGGCGTCAGTGCTGTTCACTCTGCTGGCAATATGAGGTCCCTAGGAGACTGGTTTAGCCCAGATTCCTAAATTTCAGATGCCTTTAGACAGATGTAACAAATTCCTTCCTAAATCCATTGCTATTTGCCTTTAAGGCATTAGAAGAGACTTCTTCCCCTGGCTTGCTGGGAAGTTTTTAAACCTGCTTTCTTATCTAAGCATTGCTCTTCCCTTAAAACGGAAATACTTTATAGGAAACAGAATAAACAAAAAGTTCATGGACTAAAGCTCAAAAGGATTATAGAGGGATTTAGTCTGACCTCCTGCATATTACAAGCCACAGACTACACATGAGACAATAAAGATTTTTTATTTTCTTAATGACAACATGGAAAGTGGAAAGTGTTACTTTTAAAGAAAAGACACCTTTCAATAAAATAATGGAATAATTTTCATTTGAGTCAAATTCCTGGCAACATACAACTTCACTTTATAGTCTTTATAGAAAAAAACTTTATAGAAAAAGCAATATATTCTTCTAGAGATTTAGTTTGATCTGGCTTGAACTCACAAATTCTTACTGAAATGCTAGAGTGTAAAACACAGAGAGAATTTTGGCTCCAAGTCTCTTTAAAAATCAGGTTTGTTTGGGGGAAGATTTAATGATCTGTTTGCTTTTTTAAACATAGTTTTCTAACTTCTCGGATGAATATTCAAAGGAAACCACAATCCTGATCCACAGTCTTTTATTGATGGAAGCCAAGTAAATCATAGATAGGAGACTTGTATCTCAAAGTCAGACCTTTGGCTTTACAGGAACAAGACGCTTTTCCTACGGGCATTTGAGTAAGTGAGAGCAATTAAAACTGACGGTGGCATTGTGCAGCGTTATCTACTACAATAGACACTTTCTTTGTAGTATTCCTCTTGGCAATATATGTCTAGTGAAGACAGTAATTGTCCTAGCTGCCTTCCTTTTAGTCTTGTGTAAGTGTGTATACGTACATTATACACAGTAAACACCTTTATATATATATATATATATATATATATATATATGTATGTATAAATATATAGTATAGCCTTTGTAGTCTGCATGCAGACTACAAATTTCTTATACCTGGAAAAGTGATGTGGTCTGAATCCATAGGGAAGTACAAACAGTGGCTCTTTGTTGCAAACCACATTATCACAATGAATTTTATTATAAAATGTGATCTTATTCAGTGCAATTTAGGCTAAATTAGTGTTAGAATATGCAAAAAGTACTATTCTGTATCAGAGAATCAGGCAGTGTCAACCTTAAATTTAGAGAGAGGCCACTCAGGAAGCAAAGTCTGCTGTCACAAAGGAAACTGTAGGTCCTGTCTCTGCTTCTTAGCACATGTTGGGATGGACAGACAGACACCAGAAGGCACAGAGTCTGGTTCCACATGGCATGCTCTTACCTCTGAGCCTGCAGTGGCCATCTCAGAAAAGTCTGGGAAAGCATTGTGTAAAGGGGAAAGTGGGTGAAATTAGTTCTTGAGTTACAGTATGTAATTATAGTAATGGTATAGAGAACAGTTTGTACAAAATAGATGTATTTTGTTTCTATTCTTTCTTGTGGATGTCTGTGGAGCTTTCATCTCATACCAAAAAAAAGGGCTTGATATTCCTCCAGTTAGTAAAGGTGAAGATCACACATACCTTTGTCAAAAAGCTGAATTGATGTAGTGAGTGAGGACACTGAGGGATGGTGTTAAGTGGGGTCATTCTCTCCTGCATTATACTGCTCCAGATGTGCAACTCAAGATGTGTGGTGGCTGCATTGCATGAGGTATTTGATTGCATTTGAAAAAAGGGACAGAGGATGTGGGAATCCAGAGCTTCCCTCTGGCTGTCCTGGAAGGTCTGGGACCCTGGCAGGGGTCAGGAACCCCCCTGTACAGAGCCCCGAGAGACACGGTCTCTGATCTCTGTCCATGGAAAAGAGTTTTCAATCTTACAGGATGAATTACAAGCTCTGAGTGTTTGATATGAGTAATAATTAAGTGTGGCATGGGTGCAAAAGTAGAATTTTAGGATTCTAGATTAGGGGTTCAAAGGGGACAAGATGGAGGAAATTGTGTGTGTCTTGTCCTTTTTCTCCTTCTTCATGCCCTCCATGTTTCACTGTAGTGTTGGCATTTTTCTATTGGTTTGGGCTGGGGACACACAGTTCAACGTAGGTGACAGATATTGGCACATTATTGTAAATACAGCACAGGTAGTTTCTGGTGTATAATGTTTGTAACATCCCACTGGGGGCAGAGCCCCACACGCTGCCCTGCAGGACAGACCTGCGGCAGGGCAGCAGAACACGTTAGAGATAAGCAAGAAGAAACAACCTTGAAAACCGCACAGACGAATTTTGGCTCCTTCTTTGGCAACAGGGCAGAAAGACAGAGACTTTCTACAACCTCAGAATCATCAATACCACGGATTCCGACAAGGGGAGGACCTGTTTGTTGCCTTTTAGGTTTGATTTCTAGTCCCAGCTGCATCCTTCTCTGCCATAGCTTCCTCGCTTTCTAGGGAGTTAACATCCAGTGTCCCCAAATTACTTGTACCCAAAACAACCATACCAATGAACATGAGCCATAACAGGACATTTCTGCAGACTGGTTGTGGTGAGGTGGCCAAACATTTTTTCATTAAAAGTTTTCTGCATGCTCTAATGTTAAATTTTATAACTTGATGATTCTTTTGGGAAAAAAAAAATAAAAAATTCCTCAGGAGGAAAGTTCTTGGCTGCAGGCACAGGACATATGACAGGCAGGGAGGTGATGAAGGATGGGTGGAGGGGATTGGGTGCAGGAGCAGCCCAGAGGGAAGGTGACCCCCAGGCAGCTGACACCAAGGGCTGGGCTTGGGAGAGTGCCTTTGGCTGCAGATGATACAAATGCATTTGGGACGCTTGGCTTCTAACCCTGGCATGTTTCTGTGGTGCACACACCTTCCTGACAACCACATGCTATTACTTAATGTGGGAGGCTGCTGTGATTATATGCTAACCACAGTGCTGGAAAATTATTAATCCTCCTATAATACACAGAGCTTCAAAGTGTCCCTTTTTATCACCCTCCCTGCCTATCTTGCAGCCTGTGTCAGTCCTCTGTATTTATTTAACATCATCTGTGGAGAGTTTTTCCCCTTGATTTGTAGTAACTTAACATCAGACTTTGAAATTGTTTTCCTCTCATCTCAGCTCTCCTGGTTTTCTTCCTATTTCTGGTTTTGTAGATTTGTTCTGAAGCCCTTTTCATCTCGGGCACCTAGGAGACAACATGTGGGTTTTCAGCCTTTTGTGATTTGTGAGCTTCTAAAAGTTTGTAATGTAAATTCATAGTGTGGTACAGTGTAGTTAGGCCTGCTGGCATTAGGCTTGCTATTCATACTTACCTTTCTTTGACCTTCTAGAAGTAGGCTGTGCTCTATAAATGCTGGTTATAAAGCTGGGGTTGTAGGCATACAAGTATTATATTAATTTCAGTGCCCCAGTGACAACAAAGGAGACCCAGGATGAAACATAATCAAAATCATAGAATCTAAATGTAGTGTGAAGAGTTAGAAAAGCCATTATGCAATCATATCCATTTTACTAGAGGTAATTTGGACATGTACAACATAAGCCCACTTTTTTGTTAGAGGGAGCAAAAGGATCACAAATTTCTAACAGAGTTAAATGTACATTTCAGATGATTCAGATTTCAGGTATAAATAAGGTAAGCACAGAGGAAGCTTTCCTGAACATCTTAGTGTAATAAAAAAACCACCAAATTATTTTCAAGAAACTCATCCCACTCCAAAGACATATTTAATAAAACCATCCCCAAAGACATTAGCTTCAGCACATGTGATTAAAACAAAAAAAAGGGGATTAGTCACAGTATTAATTTTAATCATCAACATCTCATTCTCATTAGAAACTCTTCAGTTTTGTGACCTTTTTTCTCCGGAAAATACAGTCAGAGTCAGTGACAAGACACAAAGTAGTCCAAAAACCCTTTCTGTTTTGATTCCATTTGTGGACATAATCATATCCATACATTCCATGAACTGCCTTGTACCAAATACCTATATATACATCTAATGCTAGGAAGATGTATGGCAAATTTCCATTTCAAGCAATAACTTCATAAACCTCAGTTCTTATGAAGAATAGAGAGTTCTGTGCCAAGGTGAAATTCTGAGCAGTCAGAGGTCACAGTGTGGTTGATAAGCACCTTGTTCTTCCACTAATGCACAGTGGAATAGGAATACTAGGGAGACTGAAGATACTGATTTGGTTACATTGAGCAACATAGTTAGTGAGCACACTTAGTATAGGACCAAGAAAATTTTCCCTTTGGGAATAGTTTATCTTCATGTAGCCCTTCATGTAACCATAAATTGCATCTGAGATAAGGAATTTGTTTAACTCAAATGATCTCAAAATAGGAAACTTTGTGTATGACCTAGACATTAACTTTCTTGGCAATTGAATAGGTTAAAAAGTAGCTTTCTGCATTGCATTTTTAAGATACAACCAATTTTCATCCTGACTGCAGCCGTCTCTGCTCTTGTTCTTCTGTGTGTCAAGTTAAATGACACTTCTAATAAAGAACATGAAAATGAACTTCTGGTTCCCTTCATTGTATTCTTTAGGGAAAGTTAAGTAGAAAACAGGGGAAAGTGTATAAAAAACCCATACTACTGGCATTTTCTGCCAAATTCTGTACACTCAGACAGTGGTTAAACTCTTCATAATTGAACTTTTTGGCTTTCATTAGTGAAGGAGATAATAATCTTAGAAAATGTAAGATTTTACTTGTGTTTTGGCATTATAGTGGTCAGGACAGTCTTGAAGGAAAGCTTCACGGTTGATGCTACAGCTTGTCTTACAGAGTGCAAGTTTAATTTCTAGATTCTTGATGAAGCATACATCTTGTTCTCTACAGAGTCGGTGTATTCATATCATTCCATCTTGCAAATTGTAGAATAATTTTGTGGGGTCTTAAACATAATAACACACTGCATGAGTCAGAATATTTAGCTTTTAAAAAATCACTTTCGGTACACTAAGAGTGGAGAGAAAATATTGCATGTAAATGCAGGAGTGAAGGTTTGCAATAATGCATATTTACTCAGAGCAACTTGCTAGCCTAACATATCCATCTTGGGCTGAAGAGTAGGCATCCAGAATGATTTCACAGATCTTCTGAGCAGATCCAGTTGCCCAAGTCTACTGGAACTAAGATTCCTCACTGGGGGCTTCTAAGACTACAGTTTGGGTTCAACATTGCCTGATTAGCCCTGCCTGGTCAGTTTGATCTGTGGCCTTTCTCCTCTTGATTTGTATCTTTACAGGATCAGCACGCTGCTGATACTCTTTCAGTTTGTATTTTGAAAACCAGAATAAACATGAAATTCCATCATTTTGCAAAGCCCTAACCATTTCCCTGATTCATCACTAACACAGATGTGACATGGCAACAGCAATCTCCCCAGCCAAGACAGCCATAAACACAGTTACTTCCATAGACCACAGCACCTTCAAGAACGAAAGTGAGGTCTGAAATCTTATTTTCCATCTTTTATGCCAATCATCCCACTTGCTGACATCCTGAGAACAGTATGAGGAAGATAAATGAATCTGTGGAATAGCTCTTGTGACTTCCCAGGAATTGTGTCATGGGTGAATTTGATGTCCTCCACCTCTAGATACAAATGTTGAGACAGGACAAACACTAGAATGCTTGGGAAAAAAAAAAATCAGTATTAGTTAATTAAAGTCTCCAGGCTTTATTATCATGATAACACACAGAATTAATAGAACTGATAGAAGCTGGACTTCTGCTCATTTCAGCTGTTACTCTGCTGATGTTCTGTATTGCAATATAAGCAGCATACCATGATGGCTTCAAACATAAGCACATATACCAAAAATCAAGCCTTAGCTGAGCATTTTCCTGTTGATCACCTTTCATCTGTAGATGATGTATCACAGTAGTTGTGCGTACAGAGCAGCAGCTAATGGTGGAACTCCAGGTTTCCTTATAAGATAGATAGATAGATAGATAGATACGATACGGGAAAACTGCCTGGATTCTGTATTGGTGTCATTGGATGTTTGCAATCCTCACAGGCAAGTTTCAGACAAAGGATTCTTTGTTTTCCAGAATAATGATGTTCTTCCCTTCACATGGTCGTTCCAGCTGCTCATGTCAGGGCAGCTTCCTTGGGAGCATGTTCAATGAGGAGGACTGAGTTTGCGGTCAGAGAGCAATAGGAACTACATCTCTCTGCAGGAGCCAAAGGTTTTGCTGTGGTGTGGAGGGCAGAGGCAAGGGTGCTGTACTTAAAAGCTGAGCTGCTCTCTTTCACTGAGCACAGCTGGAGTGAATCCTTCAGCCTCAGTGGAATTGAGAAGGGCTCAAAAGGGGCTGCAAAATGAAAGCCACTGCTATTGCTTCAGAAGAGCAGCAGTAGGATAGTCCTTCCCTGGCATGCTGTTGTCTTGTTCCCTGTCAGACAGCAGTCACAGATGCCTTATTTTACTGCACACTTCTTTGCCTAAGTGGGAACTTTGTACTTGGTAGTCTGGAAGGACTCAGGATTGGACTCCTGTATGTTGTAGTTCATGAGTAATGGGTCTGTGGTGCGCTTTGGGTGCTGGTGGCCCATATTTCAGGTGCAGCATCCAAATCACAGCACTGCCACATGAGCAGTGGTGGGGCTAGGTTACAGCCCTAAGAGGATCTTTAAGAACCTAGCAAAGGCTGGTGGGGCTGGAAACACCAGAGCCCTTTGGTGCCATGTTTAGCCTGCTTCATCCTATTGGCAGCAACTCACTCCCCAAAGAGATGCTGTTACCACCTGCCTTTCAGCAGCTCCTGGAGCACCTCTCTCCTTCAGCACTTCAGACTAGGATGGGGAAGAAAGCACAAAAGACTCCAGCATAGCCTTAAAATGTTCACTGGGCTCAAGTTCATCAGCATCAGAATCATCCACAGCTGATTTTGAGACTTACCGCTGTCTTTCTTTTGTCCATTGCCCTGCCTGACCAGAGGTCACTGCAAATGAAGGTCTGAAGGATGGTGGCTCTGTCAAAACATTAGTTCTCTGACTCTATCCCATGGTTTGGGTCATGAATGTGGACTGCAAAATCTAAGATTCTGTCAAGGCCAAGAAAACTGGTAATTATCCAGTTCCAAAATTGTTTGTGCAATAAAAGGATTAACAAAAGTTTTAAAAATCATAATTATGATCTATTCTGCAAATTGCTCCTAAAGCTTCCTTAATTCCCTTTCTATTCTCTTCTTTACTTTCTTTTCTTTCTTTTGTGGTTTAGGAGCAATTTGCTCCTACAATGAAGTGTAAATGTCTGCCTAGGATGGAAGGAAACTGCTGATCTGGCACATAGATTTCAGCACTAGATGATTTTGTTTCACTAGGCTTGGAGTGCTGATGACAGATGTTAGCTCCTGCAACAGAAACTCTGCATAAAGCTGCTCTGAAGCAGCCTTTAGAGCTATACACTTGCTAATCAAGTCACAGTAAAAGTGCTAAACTTCTCACTGCCAAAGTTTATCAGATTTGGTGCTAGACTTCTAATTGTATCACCAACTGACATTTTTTGCATTCTCTTGGGCCTTTATAGTACAAGATGCTGTGAGGCTTTGTAGATTTCTCCTAAAAAGGAAAACAAACAGTGAATGCTTCTATTTTGTATGGCCATGATCCCATGGTTGGGCATCCCTTATTTTCATGATGAGGCCAAAATATATTTATATGGTAGGTTTATGATGTTTAGTACATACACATAAAAGAATAGCGCTTCAGAGTATATTTATTGACATTTGTTGATTTTAAGTCTGTTTCAGCTCTATTTGCTTAGGTGGCATGTATTCTGGGGTCCTGTCTGCAGAGCTAACCCAATCTCTGATGAACAGAGGCATCACCAAAATTATTGGTGTACTTGGCAACAAAACTCCAGTACTCTGAACTATCATGTTTTTGTGTCAGTATACCTGAACTATTGGCCACCCAAGTCTCCTGCCCTGTTTTGCACTATCTTATTTCTTTCCTCCAGACCTCTGGTCCCAGTGCATTTTCTGCCTCAGCAGACAAAAGCAGTGTTTCCAAAGGGCAGTGCTAGGGATAACATCCAATGTCCAGAGGGGAAGAACCACCCTTACCAAAAAGGCACAGCTCAGTAGCATCACTGCACACAGCAATGCCTCAACACCTTACAGCAGCTTCTCTGCATTGCTGGGGTTCTCCAGCACCACAGGTTTCCCCTGGATCAGCTGTGGGCACATAATAGTATTTCTGTCAAATTAGCCAAAGCACAGGATGATGTTTGGGCCAGCTTTATGCATTTATGTTGGGTTTATGCTGGCTCTGGGAGAAGAGACAGTATCTGACCTGGCAGAAAGCGTGAGTCGTAGAGGCAATGATACCTCATCTGGCATAAAACCTGTCAGTACAAAATTAAGTCATAATTTTTCTTTATTTGAATTGGCAGCCTGAGCTCATTCTGTATCAGCACTTTCATCATGTGTCTGGCAACATTTCTGACGGAGTATTAACAGCCCTAAAGCAGGATTTACTGAGTTGTGGGACCACAAACTTATTGTTTGAGCTTACTCTGATAAAAAGGAAGGGAGCTACTGGTTGGCACATTTTACCAGGTTTCAGAACACTCCTACCCAGAGCACTTTTCTACTTAAGAACAATTTCCTCCTTCATGAAAAAACACCCTCAAAATTCCTATCTAACCAATAAACCCCACCCCAACACAGAAAATCCCTGGATTAAAAGATCATATGTAACTTTTGACACACTCCCCCAAATGAAGCCTTTTGTGTAAATGGAAAAAAGAATTCTTTCATGGTGTAGAAAGTCAACAAAGCATAAATCACTATTTTGTTTGTTCTGTTGCTAGACATGCTGAACAAGAAACCACTGCCATACCTGTGAAATTCTCCAAATAATCCTACCAGAGTGATTATGTCCAATACTCTTGGAACAATGAAAAAATGTTCAAACATATTCCACTGACTTAAATGCAATGTTTTCCTAGTTACAGTAAGGATGATGTTATGTGCTAGTTAGAATATGTGAATTAAACTACTTTACATACCTCTTACTTTTCTCCTCATTTCCACAAATTATTTGAAAATTGAGTGGTTTCAAAACATAAAATAGCTTCTATATAGAAGGCATTGAGTGAAAGTTGTCTTTCAATATTTCTGTTTGCTACTGAATCCTTGGAGTAAGTAAACAACCACTCTCTTACCCACTTTCTGCAAAGCACTTACCTTTTGTTTCAGATCCAGTTCACTCAGGCAGCTGAGTGAGGTAATGCCTACATCTCCTAGGCTGGGTATGTACTCAGACTGAGCACTGAAGTAGTATAGGAGGGTATCTTTTGTAAATTCAGGGTGAACTTCAGCTCAGATCTTCTAGATTGCTGTGCTCAGAGGAAATAATTAGGACTGCTTGTCTGAACACAAAAAAAATTGACTTCTTCAATTTAGACACTGATACAAAGGTTCATGTTAGTGCCCTCAAATGCATTCAAAACACATTATGTATACATAAATATACGTTTTAAATCAAGAGTTTTTTCTGACAAAACTGCATCAGCTTAAGTGCATCAGTTAAACACTACCCTGTCTTCAATAAAAATACCATTTTCAAATCCTTTAATCTAGAAGCAGGTGCTGAAAAAGCTTTCCTGAGGTAGCAGGTGAGCAGACCCTGGTTCTGACAGAGCTACAGTGATCCTCTGAAAATATAAAGTAACCCCTCTGCACAGTGATCATAAAAACACAAAACTGTTTCATATCAGAGACCAGAATAATTTTCTTCAGACATCAAAGTCAGACAAGCATAATTTTCAGAAGTAGATTAAATAGTATTTATTGAGTTTGCAATTTCAGGGGCAAAGCTATTATCTCAGTCCCAGATAATGACACTCTGTGGCATGTGGCCCTTATGTTCTTTCATTTATTCAAGAAATGAACAACAATATGGAACAGCATAAAGAGGGGGGTTGAAAAGACAACCCTATGCTATTTTGAAAAAAAAGGAAGCAAACTGAAGTCTTGCTCTTATTCACAAATACACTTGCCTTCTTGATTAAGCATATGATGCTTTTATGGAAGAACAGACTCACCCTCCTGATGTCTGGGAGAAGGTATGGGATGGCTGATCTGAAATAAAGTAAAACTATGTAGAAAACAGCTTTTCCATATGACCACAATAACAACTAGATGGTTAATACAGACTTCAGACTGCAAGAGGGAAGTACACTTTCTTCTTCGCAAGTCTTTGTGTCTGGACTGATACTGTTGGTGCATATGGTTAAAAAACTACCAAGGGCTGTCTGTAAAATCTTACAGCAGAGGTTGTTTTCATTTTCATCATGTTGACCCTTCTGGACAATTAAAAAAGTCATCACATAATATACATAAAGTTTCATATTTACAGAATAAATGGCAAAAGAGGGAATTACATACAGTGACATTTATGTCCAGACAAAGAGATCCCTTATGAAGACGCAGGGATTATTCACAGCTCCTTTAAGAAAGTCCTTTTCTCTGCACATAAGTCCTTTCATTTTGCAAATGAGAGCCAAGAGGATGTAAGAAATAGACGCTTGCTCTCCCTTACACCATGGTCATGACCTTCAAAGAGGCAGGTTGGAACCTCCTTATCTTTTTCTTTAGTGCCTTTGAAGCTTTGATGCGACAGATTTTGGGCACTGGAGGAAGAGGTTTGGAAGAGGCCTGGACAGTCACAGATTGTCTGACTGAACCTTCAGGCCAGATCAGCTCACTTTCATCCCCCTCATCATAGTCAAGAGCAAGGCTGCTGCTGTTACTGCTGCCATCCCAGTCGCCTTCACTGGACTCACTGTCCCCAAACCGGTTGGCTGTGAAATCGCTGACCTCCCCTTCGCTGGTCTCTGCAATGGTGGAGTGAAAGAGGGAAGCGCACTCTGCAGAGTACTCAGAGTGGTCTGACTCACTTTTGGCACAATCTCCGTGGTGCTGACCCTTGGAGTGACTTCTCATGCTGACAGTGCGTGGGATGCCGGCTCTCCTCGCTGGCTGCCTTGGCGCTCCCAGGCCAAAGCCGTGAGACAGGCTGGCCGGGTGGGCCTTGGCAGAGATCTCCACTGTGGACTGCCACTTGCGCTGCTTCTTCCTGTTGGCTGTGTCTACACAAGCTGCTTCCAGGGAATACAGTGCATTGGCAGAAGCTCCATAGAGCTCTGGCCTGGATGGCACAGTGGGGAGCCTGACCTGCACTGGGAACAAGCTCGTCTCTGAGCATGATCTGCCAGCCATGTCACCAGGATACGAAGGTCTCCGCATGAGGCTTTTCATTCCTTGTGGTCTTTGGAGTTGATTCCACTCAACAGGCAGCTTGGTGGCCCCATGAGAACCTCTCACCTTCTCTATGCAGAAGGCTTGCTTCCCAGGCCGAACGACTTTTTCACTGCTCCTCCTCTTTATCTTCGCTGCCTTTGTTTTGGAGCTGGCAAACTTTACCCGGACTTGATGGGATTCTGCAGGGACAAATTGAGCATGGACAAACTCAGCTCGTGCCACTCGTTCATGACCGCCAGGGTAGGACAACTTGGCATTGCCACACCTTTTGATGGAGAGTTTTTTGGATGGGACAGCTTTAGCATTCCAGGTGTCTGGGCTAGAGTCCTCTTGACACAGTTGCGAGTAGGACAAACTTCGCTCCATGCTGCACTCTGTTTCTTCTGCCATAGGGGAGGCCCTTGCTGCTGACTTGGCAGGATAACAACTATTCACAGCTGATGGCTCTGTGTCAGGCCGAGTGGATGACTGCTTTTCATTCATACAGCTCGTGGTCTCCTGCTGCTTGGCACATTCCCCCTCTGGCACCTCTCTTGACAGATTCCCTTCGGCTTTGTTACTCTCCAGAGAACTCTGTTTATCCAGCTGGCTACTGCTGCTGTTAATTTTCACTCCACCGGTGCTGGGGGTTATAATGAGTCTCTGGTGCATTGCGGCTGGCTGGCTCTTTGGTGAAATCCACTCACTGGCCTCAGCCTGACTGCTCCCTTTGCATCTCGTCAGCTGCAGCAATTTATTGATGTAACCCCCTGGCTTGACCTCAGTGGTTGGCCTAGTTTTAATCAAGCTGGGACCTGTTGTACTAGGCACAGATTTGCTGGGAGGAGCTTGGAAGTCTGATTTTGGGGATGTTCCCACCAGGGAGAAAAGCGGACTTTGTAAAGCCACTGCATGGAGGGGGCTTGGGTAAGGATACACATCAATGCCATTCTTGGAGACCAAGTCATTCTGGAATTTGGGATCCATGCTAAGCAAGTGCAGGTCTCCATTATGGCACAGAGGCAACATGGATTTGGGATCCATTTCTTTCTGAAATCTAGTGTCCGCTGGAACGAGTCTTTCCAAGTCACCTATATGGTGGATGAAAATAAACAACCCAATTAAATCACAGGCAATTACATTCAACCTGGTTCATGCTAGAAGTGTTATATCAGCGAGATGTGATAGCTTTTACTAAAATCAGTAGCATGGATAAAGAAAGTAATTTCAGTCTTCCAAGGCAAATGAATTACTTTAAAGCTTTTATCACCTAAGCATAACAGAATTTAAAATGCCTTTTAATGCCAATAATAAAACTTACCTTTGCAGGAAATTTAAACTGTGCTACTTGGATGAAAGTAAATCTGTGCATATAAAAAAAAGTTCTAAAATGTCACAGACCAGCAGGAACCCAAATAGACAAAAACAAGGGATTATTTTTATTTCTTAGCAGAGAAGCCATAGAAGAATGAACTGAAGAATCTTTATTGTCACAGAGGAAAAAATCTAAGGCTAACTATTCAGGCAAGTGGAAAGTGTAGTTCCTGAAGATGACATTTATAGACAACAACTCCTATTTTGGAGTACAGTCAAGGGTGCTGTAATTTACTCTTGACTGCAGCACCCTCCTCCCAGAAGCATCTCCTGTGCACAGAGAGGAGAGGCTGTCTTCTAGTGCAAAGAAAGGTTGTTCCATCCAGACATATCATTCAACAGAGCACTATGGTGCTGTGTTACTTCTGGGATGAAGAATTCTGGAACCAGTTAGCTTGGATTTCTCTGTACTACAACACAGATTTCAGTGCCAACAAATCCTCAGCTAAGCAATTTCCCGGGTGCTTCATGCTATCATGAAACCCAACCATCACATTCAACCACATCATTCACAAACTATGTGAATAGTCACACGATGACTATCTATGTCCTGTGACAGCCAGCTTTTAAAAGACCACAAAATTCTGAGGTGGTCTGCAGTGTCCTATCTATGCACAGACCTGCCACAGTAAAGGTTATGATGACAGCCTAACAACCTAATTTCATAATGAAAATTCTTTAGAAAATTGTTGGCAGTGTGTAATGCTGTGCTCTTTTGCAAACAAACCAGGAATGAGTCAAAAGCATGTTGTCTTGCAATGTCTCAGCAAGCTTTCTGCTTGCCAATGAAAGAAAAGGCAATAGGTCTGTACTTGTAATTTTCTCTAAGAAGAGGAAAAGAGAAATTTCTTCCCTTCTCCAAATGATAATTTTCTGAAGTAAAATCTTGCTTCACTTCATGCAATGTGGCCAACTTTATAAGAATTATTTCTTCAAGGCTATACCCACTACTACCCCACTACTTTTGTTTTTCACTATGAAGGAAGTAATAGGCTTTAGCCAGGAAGAAGGGCTGAAGGAGGTCTGCAGTCTCTGTCCCACACCCCTGCTCAGTATCCCTTTTTGAGCTAGTCTATATAAAAACAAAAACAAAAACAAAAAACAAGCAGAAAGCCCCTGGAGTCTCAGCAACATGTTTCAAGGAAGGAAAGTTTCTGAGAGAGCAAAATGTCTGCAATCTGAATATGGAAGTCATGGGTCATTAAGCTCAGCTTCATCCCCAGCCTTTGAAAAGCCTTGAGAAGACTTTGCTTTTATGCTGTAATTACTGTCATCCCTTCAGGTGTTTCTACACACATAAGTATAGAATAGGTGGTCTTTGTTTCTGTTCCAAGCAAGCCAGAGGTGAGTTAAGCTCAGGTCAAGCAGCTGTGGCAATTATGCCAGAGTAGCACAGTACCTGAAATGATGTACCCTATAGTTTCCCTGTTTCTATAATGGAACTGCTACCCATCTTGCTGGATCACTCTAACATCAGATTGCTTTGAGGCTATGGAAGAAGCCATGATAAGAAGTGATATGATGTCACTTTACAGATGGTGAACAAGAGAGCTGGAATTGTCCATTTCATTGAAAGTATGATGCAAATTCATGGCTGATCCACTTTAAGATTCAAGACTGCTGTCAATAAACTTTTGGCATTTGTTGTCCCTAACTGTACCTCATAAGTTATGAAAAAGAGTCATTGTGTGAGTCAACATTAATTTGTGTAAATAGGGAATTTTGAATTAATTGAAATCTTTTATACATCCCTGCACTTTAACACAAGGTATTTCAAATACTGAAATTTTAAAAAAATATCTCAACAGTCTTTATAATTTTATCTCATACACTACAGTATATTTCCGTTTCTAAATGCATAGGTCCTTGTATTTGTTACTGTCTCATCCACATATTTTTATTGATTCATTCTAGTATTTGTTACTGTTTAAAAGTATCTGGAGTATGGAGACATGGGGAAGTGGGACAGTAAATGGTTTGGCTCTGTGGTTTTGATCCACTCTCACTTTGTGTATTGAAAATGAGAACTATATATTGATTACACATGACTAAACAAGGTCCTAAGAGCAATAACCAGGAATCTGCCCTTCTCAAGAGAAGTTCTGCTATCAATTACCTGTGGAAACTGGCCTTGGTCTGGACCTGGCAGGAGTCCCAGAAACATCTCTGCTAGCTGCAGTCCAACATCCATCGCTGATATAGGTTCCCTGCTGCTGGAAGCTGGTGGTGTGCACAGTAGTTTCATCTGCAGACTTGGGTCGGTAATCAAACACACTGAGCCTTGCTTTAGGGTGTTGAGAGCTGTGTAAGAGACTGGTGTGGGAGGAGGAGATAGACTCACTGTACACAGAGGTGCAAGAATTGGACAGTGAGCAAGAACCACCATCACTCAGGTCATAGAATCCTGCAGAGTTAAAATAAATAGGATATTTCATATTTACAGCAACTAAACATACTCTGTAGAAGAAAAGTGCAGAGAATAAAATAAATCTTCATTTGCTATGTGCCACAAGCCTAAATATATGATAATTTATTAAGGTAACATCAGCAGAGGTATACTTGAATTCAACCAACCTTTACTAGGCTTCTGCATATTTACTTAGGCCCTGAGCCAGCTTGACACACACATGCCTGCTTAGTTTTGAGGGTGAGATGAGATGAAGTGCTGCATCATCATGCCCAGTTCTTCACTGGGGAATGTCTTTGGGGATTATGATGCAACTGGTGTAAGACAGGGACCTCTGACACTGTTGTAACTTGTACCAGCTGCATACAAGCATGGATTGGATGGAGCAAAACTAGCCTGTGATCAGAGCTGCCAAATCTATGATGGCTGGAATGCATAAGGGCAGAGAATGGAGACTATCTTCTCTCTCCAGGTATTGAGATATTTACCAGTAATTGTGAAAGCATTAAAAAAGGCTTTGTATAAATTCAAGGTAGGAAATTTTATTATTTCTCTCTATAGCAGAGAAGGAATATTTTCTTTTGAACTATGCGCATGTGCCTAAATGCACAACTCCTGAACTTAAACACACAACAGAAACTTGCACTTTTTACATGCTCTCTAAGTACTGGGCTACAAATCTTTATGCTGTATTCAAGAAAAAAAAAAAAATCTCCTTTTGTCACTGAAGACTTGAGGCTTTGCAAAAATTCTGTTTAGAAGAACTACTTTCATTGTCTCTGACTAGATAACAGAAAACCGGTTTTGACAGACATCCTAGCTATAAATGTCTCCAGTACAGCTCTCTCTATGAATCAGACCAGAAACCTGATACTCAGTATCTTTCTGTCCATGAGAGCTTTACTCTCTTGGCATAGTTTTCCTCAGTGTCTTTTAATAATCCTGTTTTGCTTCTACATAAATTCATTTGACAGGAGCACTGCAATCATGATTTTAAAAGCCATAGTGAGGTTTAGAACCCTTCCTGGATTCAAACAGAGTGTTGATATTGATGTTGGCCTCCACTTCTTTTTAGTATTCTAGCCATTTTACCAATGGTCATTCTACACTGCACAAAGTAATTAATAAGTAAATCTGTCTCCTTCTCCTTTCATGTGTGGCTACAAGGTTAAGTAAAAAAAAATAAATAACCCAGAAAGAATACTGCTTGAATAAGAGAGCATTTTCCAACTAAATAAACTTCACAGGAAAAGTCCTAGCAGCTCTGTGAGCCCACTCTGTGCCAGATGACTATTATCCATGTTGGCCATGGGGCACTGTTTCTGCCCAAATAATACAGACAGTTTTGCTCAGCAGTTGACACTCTTCAATTCTACTAGCACCATACTCTTGGGAATAAATAGCCAAGTGCACATTACCTGAGCTGGGCCGGCTGTCACTATCCAAGTATTCACTGGAGGTCTTACTGACGTCCAACTTCAGCTCACTTATTCGCTGGTCTAGCTGATCCAGGTGGCTTTTCAAGCCGACATCCTGTCTCCTCAAACGAGACTAAATCAATGGAAGAAGGAGGAAATGAAGAATAATCACAGTTAGAATCTCAGCAGCAATACATGAATTCAGGCCATCTATGCCAGCAAGTTTCTATTCTCATGAAGTGTTTTCCTTAGCTAAGGACTGTTACAGTCAGCTCTCTGTAACGAAACTGACCTGATGGACAAGGACAAAACATTTTGTTTCTTAGTATATATTGTCTTCTGCCCAGCTAAACATGTTCTCAAGACTCACTCTGAAGATACTTATTTTAATTTTTGGCTTTCTTGTTAGACCCATGGCAGGAACTGTATCTCTAAATACGACAGAAATCTTTTAACTTATTAACATATCCTTATTGCACTGCACTTTGCCATATGCTGCCTCTGAGCAGAAGAGGGGATAAACATTATGGATTGTCTGCATGAACTCTTAAGATCTGCCAGATGAAAGGAAACCACTGTGGCTGAGGTATCTTATTGCCCTACCGAGTAAAGGCAGCATGCCCACTCCAGTAAAACCCTCGGCTTTGATGACACATCTTTATAGTTGAAAGGATGCACTGCAAGAATTGTGACATCTATTTTACTGCAGGTTTTCCCTGCTTGTCTTGTGGCCAGATATCTCCATCCATTTCCTGGAAGGAGAAGGTATTTGAATATGGTGGGGAAATTACTGTATTTAAAATAAATGGTGTTTCAAGCTTGTGAATAATCTTTCAGAAGCTAGCAACTAGATCTGTTGCCTACTGCAATAATTGACTAGGCTGATCTGAGGTAACAACTCCTGCAGCTGCTGCCCCAATATTTATGCCATCAGCTTGGCAAGGCAGATGGCCATGGTGTGAGGTACCAGCCAAAGAACCACAGCTGGTTTCTGTCACAAACTTCTCACGTGGCACCTGGCAAATTATCTAAAGCCCTGCATTATTTAGGCTGCTTCTAATTATATCACACCTCACCATCCATCCTACAGTACTTTATAGAAAGGTGGTCTCTTGAAGCTACTTTATAGAAAGGTGGTCTCTTGAAGCTGGTTGTAAAGTTGTGCTCAAAGCCCTCGAGTGGATGGGTTTCCACTCAGTAATGGTAAGAAAAACATTATTAAGATGCTTCTTTATGTGTACATTTAATATTTAAAAACACAAGTGGCAGTTCTAGCAGCATTTCCAACCTCAAATATATAAAAATAAAAAATCTAGGTCCCTTGAACCAATTAAAGTATCTTAAAATTAAGTGACATGCTGAAAATCAAGATCAGTATGTGCATGTTTTTGCCTCCTTCCTTTTGTATGAGTTATCCAGCTTTTAACATTTGCATAGCTTTCTCCATAGCTATAAATACTAAAAGAAAAGAAAGATAAGATCTTAAGGTAATTAGTAAACTATTAGAAACCTAAGGAAAAAACCCACAGATGCTCTGAGTTTCACAAGAGAACTCTTGAGGCTGGTGA
Source organism: Taeniopygia guttata (assembly GCF_048771995.1). Taxonomy (NCBI): domain Eukaryota; kingdom Metazoa; phylum Chordata; class Aves; order Passeriformes; family Estrildidae; genus Taeniopygia; species Taeniopygia guttata. The sequence goes on along the minus strand of NC_133027.1, from coordinate 74,497,437 downwards.
TGCTGCTGAGAAGAAAAAAAAAATCTATTTTTAGCATGCTTTTAAAGAGGACTGGAGGAACATATAAGACACAAGAAATAAAGCCCCTTTTTGTTAAAAGTCACACATCTAGAAAGGTTTAAACTCGAGAGGCTCATTACTGCGTTCTAGGGAAATCCATAGTGATTTTCCCTCTTCCTGTTTCACATAAAGAAAAAAGAAGGGAAGAAATGGATAATAAAGGAGATTTTCAATTCCATCTGAATGATGAATGTATGACCTTCTCAGTACTTTATTTAGTGGTAAAAAAGCAAAACCATGCCGTGCCTTCTTCAATCCCAGCTACTCAGGAAATCACAAAGTTTTGTTTCCATGGCTGGAATTAATTGCTTAATGATTAATGTTTTGCCAGCCAATCCCTCAGTCTGTGGTTTCTGATTAATGACAGAGAGGCCACAAGGCTCTCAGGTATTCAAACATTATTTATTATACCTCCAGGTTCTGTCTGCGCTTTCACAGCATTTTAACCAACACACATGATTTACATCATCGTTTTTAACCCTTTTATGGTGCCTCACACCACTCGGTTTTCATGTTTCCAGCCACTGACCCAGCTTTGATCTTTCAGTTAACTACTTCTGCACTCTAAGAAGAGAGGCATTCCTCAAACCATTTGGATAAGAATGACTTTTCCGGTGTGTTTGTTTCAAGCTGTTATTGCTCCAATACCCACACTGGGCAGCACTCAAAACAGTAACCTCTAAATACACTCTTTCTCTATTCACAACATGAATTTTCATGTGACAAAACCTCACATTGCTTTGGGCAATGCAGCTGTGAAGACTTCTGGACACTGCACAGTATGGGACCAAACTTTCCCAATCAACATGTGCTATCAATAGACTACAGTTTTGGGGAGGCAAATCTGGAGTATCTTCATACCACTGATTTTTCTAAAGGAAGAACACTCTCTGAAAAGCAGGTTCCTTTACACCAACACAAGTGGGCCCCCCAAATCAAGGCACCAAAACCCACTGGTCATACTTGACTATTCTTCTCAACTATTAATCTCTTCAAAGTCAAAGGGGAGCTCTTCACACTTCTTGGTTGTAGATTAGCATTCTATAATTCTATTAATCTGACTTCCTTCTGGAATGCAAAAAACATAGCATTCTTTTCTAGTCTGGGTCTTTTTGCAACCAATGGTGCAAAGCAGCCAGTTTCAAAGGGAAAGTACTATAATCTATCCCAGACAGTTGTTATAGAGCAAGATAAATTCCTTACAGAAGGACCTCTTTCTCTCAGCTGACAAAATTTTGTTATTAAAAAAGAAAAATAAAATCCCTGATTTAAAAGATGTTTTCTTCTATTTTTTTTTATTATCTAAAGAGGAGAAAAATCAGTGTAAAACACAGGGTACCGAGTGTTTGTTTTTATCTCTTCAGTATAATGTGTCCCTTCTCACATTTTTATAACATCATAAATCACCTGAAAGTTTGCAAAACAAAATAATCAGATTTAAATAAAATGAAATAAGGTTTATAAATATGTCCTCTGAGGAAAGAGCTGAGAACATAGTGAATGTTGCAGCCTTCAATATCCACCTACACTGACAGCAATCATAGATTTCTTCCTTTGCATTAGCCTGAATTTGCATCTATTTCCTCTTTGTCACCATGATACAGTTTGGCTAAGAGAAGTTTAGCACCTTCAGGATCTCTGAGAGTGGGTGGCATCACTTAACTTGGCTCCTCTTCTGCTACAGAATTGACCCCACCTGTACTATAGCAATTTGCAGTTGCCAGAAAAGACTTCAGCCACCAAAAAGAGTCACTGGTTAGGGCAAAAAAGGGTATGACTGTTAGACGTAGCAGATTGCCTAGAAGGCCAGCTGATCACTGCCTCTGCTAAGTGCTGTTGGGGAAGAGACTGAGATTGTGGAATGGCATGCACAAGTGGTGCCTAATTGATGGCTCTGCTCTATTATTTCCACTAGTCACACTCAAATCCTTAAGGTTTCTGCCTCTGCTCTCCTGTTTCTCACCCTAGCATTATAGGAGAAGCCTGGCTTGACTTTTTATCTGCTTTGTTTCCATTGCTAAGATGCCTTGAGACACTTTCAGCTGACACAGCTCTCTCATTTTATGTTGTGAGGACAAAACTTTTTATGAATTAAACTGTGACCACACTAAAGCTCAGAGCTACAGTCCTCCTTGAAATCTGGAGCAAGGTGCACTGCAAGGAAAAGTTACATTTACACTGTTAACGAGTTTCTCAATCTGAGAGTTTATAGAGCAGCAATCACATACTGTACCCTCCATGAGCCAACAAGAACAGCTGCTGTTGTTGCTGAAGACATATCATTCCTTGAGCAATGCTGTGCTTTGCATTTTCTGTTTTCAGTTTTAACTTCCTTTTAATTTCCTGCAATCATGAACAGAACTTTCATAGGTTTTAAGTGCAATACACTGCTCATGAGTATCTGGGAAAGTTTTCAGCCTGTGGTCACTGAGATTCTAGATCTGTGAACTACTTCTAAAATGACTGTGAAAAGCCTGTTTTCAACTGGGTTTACTTAGCTATTAAGGAAATTCGAGGTATGCACCTCTACTCAGATACACATCTGCTATTTGCAGGGGGATAAAACCAATAAAGCTACCAGGAGGCCTGAGCAGTACAGTTTGAAAAGCCTCCAGCAGCCATGGGTCAATCAGAAGAGCTCTGTATTACTATTTTAAGCACTCACACAACTGTATTTTTGCTGAAGAACCTGTACCTGGATTTATGTACTTCTGAGTCATTCTTCTGAAGCTTTATGAACACTTCCCTCCCAGGCATCCCAAGAGACACGTTTCCTATAATTGCACTGGCACCTACCGGTGAAATCCGTCCCTCTCTGGAGGTGTGCAGAGTTATTCTTGAGTCCACTCCACTCCCGCATTTCTAAAGGGCAGCAATTAAAGGGCAGTCTTTTTTACCTTCTATTTTAGTGGCTAGTTTCTCCCACATTCTTGGAAAGCCTTGTAAGGTGCAAGTAAAATCCTGACAAATTAATCTTCTATTTTAGTATTTTATTTGAAAAATATTATGACAAACGAGTAATTATAGCACAACAGCTGACACGAAAAGAAGTACAGTCACTATGATCAGAGCTCTGTGTGATTCTGTTACCCCGCTGGCCTCAAACAGGCAATAAATGCCTTCAATTCTTTTGCTCAATTAAAAAAAAAAAAAAAGTAGAGCCATTAGTTAACACTATCAATGATGGGTAATCTAGTGGCTGGCTGTCCACTTGTCTTGTATTTTCTTAATTTAATCACGATATGCCCGCTGCTGTGTCTTCACAGAGTGGTGGCGAGGTTTCCCTGAAGGTTAAAGCCCATTTTATCCTGAGATGCCGCCGGAGAAAGCTGCCTTTGGGAAGTGAATAACCGTTCTGTTCTCACACCTGATGGATAACTGACGGCCAAGACTTGCACCAGTACAGCGAGGGAAAGGATTCTGAATTAAGTCTGAGTTTACTGAAGTGTGTAATTGCCTATACTAGAGATTAAAGCCCTTTACCCTTTGATTATTGTCTCACACATAAAACGCGTTTCAGCTACAATTCAGAATTGTTTTTTAGTTTCCAAAAAAAAACCAAAAAAAAAAAAACCACCAAAAAACACCCAAAAAAACCAACCACCTGTGTAAGTGGCCGGTGCAGCACTTCAAATACAAGGTCTGGCACTCAGTTATTCTTCCCTTTTGATCACGCAATCTGTGGAAAGAACAAAGTACTCCCGTCCCACGAAACGCTTCCTGGCAGATCGACTCCCACTGGCGCAGAGCCGCGCGGGCACACAGCGGTGCGCGCTCACAGCTGGAGGCGCAGAGGTGTGCGCGCACACACCCACCCAAACCCCCGGGCGCTTATGCAGGTGTATCTCAGCCCGCGAGCCTCTTGATCTCCTATGCAAACGGCTGCTGCCATGGAGAGCCGAGCGCTGTATTACTGAAGTTAATCATCGCCTACTCCTCGGGCCCGCTGAGCGGTGCCGGGTTAACAACTTCTCCCCAGCGCTCCCGCTGGCACGGCGCCCGCCGCCAGCGCTGCCCGCTCCGGGCGAGCCCCGCCTGAGCCGCGGCAGCGCCCGCCCGCCCGCTACAGCGGCGGTGGCGGGGCGAGCCCCGGCCGCCCCCGGCCCGGCCGCCCGCCCCTGCCCGCGGAGGAACCGCGGCCGGCGGGGCGGCACCGCGCAGGGGCCGCAGCCGCAGCGCCCTGCCTCCCCCGGTGCCGAAGGGGAGCCGGGTATCTGACAGCCCAGGGGCGCTTCCGTCCGCCCGCGCTCGGCACTGCGGCTGGGCTCACGGAGCCGGGCAGCGGGGCAGCGGCGCGTCCCGTCCACTGCAGTCCCTTACCAGCTGCTCCTTCAAGGCTGAGAGGGTGACCTCCAGACGGTGCTCCTTGCTGTGGGCGGACAGGGGCTGCTGCTCTCCGCCCACCGCCGGCCGCTGCGGCATGGCCAGGGCGGCCCGCACCAGCTCCCGCTGCTTCTCCCGAAGCACCTGGAGCTCCTGGAGGCCGGCGAGGGCCGCCTGCAGCCTCTCGCCCACCCGGCCGCGATCCCAGCCGCCCGGCCGTGGGGCGCCCAGCAGCATCGTCAGGGCTGGGCCGCGACACCGGCCATGGCAGGGGGGCGGCGGGGAGGATGCGGGGCTGCTCCCGGCCCGGGCCGTGCCTGCGCTGAGGTCCCTTCGCCCCCCTCCGCCGCTGGCACCGGAGAGAGTGAAGCGGGGCCGTAGCGGCTCCGGCGGTTTTGGAGGAGAGGTGGGGACGGGGGAGGGAGAGAGGGAGGGCGGGAGCGAAGGGAAGCGGCTGCAGCTCCAGGCAGTGCCGGGGCCACCTCTCGGGTGGATACGCGGGGCGAGGAGCCAGTACCCAGCGCTCCCTCCGCCCCGCGCGGGGGCGGCTCCTGCCTGCCCCATCCCCGTCCCTGCCTCTGCCCGGGGGGCTGCTTTCCCCTCGTCCTCCGCCCCAGCAGCGAAAAGGGATAGGGTGCCCGCCCTCTCCCGGCAGAGACAGGGACCCGCGAACCGGCACAGAGCGCCGGGGTGAGAGCGCCCATTCCGTTCGGGAGCGAGCGCCGGGGATGCTGCGGAGACCGGAGCCGAGCCGGTCGTCCTGTTGCTGCCGCGTGGAAATTCAAGTGATGCGAGGATATGGTGCGAAGAGCGTTCGCGGGTACAGCAACGCTTCCCTCGCAAGAACGTGGAGCTTGTAACTCTGTCCCTTCTCCTGGCTAGTGGTGCCTCCTGCCAGGCACAGGCACAGCGCTGGCACTCATCTTGCTCTCCAGAAACCGACCCATCTGGGATCTCACTGCACAAGTTCCCTGTCTTGTACTGACTTGTTGATTCTCACTTTGGAAGCAGGGCAGAATTCTGTCTTGTGAGGTCAAGATGCAGTTCATTCTCCCCTAAAGTCATTTGAAGGGCTCAGGAATGGGACATGAAAATACATTTGGCCATGGAAATTCAATACTATGATGCTGTTGCTACCAAGAAATGCCAGCATTTAAAGTTCCCAAGACTGGCAGCTGCAGCTTCTTCAGAGGTAGCTGCTTAGCAGGCAGCAAAGACAGAATGCATAATCTGTAGTGATGCAGTAGGGGACAAGAAGCCCTGATAGCAAGAGTCTGATGAACACAGTAGAGACTATGCTATATAAGGAGACATAATTTTTCCGCTGCCTACACAGAAATAGGAAGCATCTACAAATCCCAAGATCCCTGTGTGCCACACTCTTGATTGACATAATGTCAGGGAAGGTGTATTATTCTCCATGAAGCAGACATCACATGCAAAGCCCATCTGTCCATGGTTATCCTACTTTCAATCTCTGGTGTATCTTTAAAAGCTAGCACCTCTAATTTGAGTGCTACTTGCCTTGTGCTGGGATAGGAGTTGGGTGAGTGGGAACCAGTTGCTCTGTCATCTGTTTGTCAGGTAGTGTCTTCTCAACACCACGCGTGGGTGGCTGTGTCCACCACTGAGACTGCAGCCAGCTTATCTTTTCCTGTACCAGTCTCCAGCTTTAGGACTGTTAGAAGTACTAAAGGAATGCCAAATCCACCTCCAGCTGGGGGCAGAGGGGCAAATTATTCACGTGTTTGTTCAGAGTCCTGTGCAATACATTTGATTGTCTCAGTAAGACCCAAGTCTTGCTTTCATTGTGTCATTTTCAACAGTTTTCCTGTAACTTGAAGATTTGAGAACAATATTTACCTTGCGAAGTTGAGCTTGTCAGAAGGGGTCCTGAGACTACTCTGTCCTACTCTGGCCAATTGTGTAGGAATATTCACAAATGTCTCCAGCTGCAGATGGAACAAGAATGACTGGTGGTCATACAGTTCTTAGTTAAAGTGCATATGTAGTATGACTTGTATGACATCATCTTAGTCATGTTTTTTATTGTTGTTGTTTTGGTTTGGTTTTTTTTTTTTTCTCTGTAATGAATACTTTTGCTTTTTTTCCTTACCCATTCTTCTCATGGGGCTCACCTGTGCAGAACAATGCCTCAGTGCAATGATGTCTTAACAATTAATCTACAAGGTCGAAAGAAAAACGGAGTTCAATGCTGAGACGCTCTTGAAGGTGCTGGCAAAAGACAGCATGAAATTCTGCCACCTCTCAGATGGATGGGGGCAAAGAACCAAACAACCATCACTGTGCGGCATGTGGCAAGAATTTTCAAAATGCCATTGTAGGTATGAGGAGTGAAGTATTTTTGTAAATCACTTGGCTTGGCACTTGTTAAAACAGACATACAGCATAGTTCCTTATTTTATTCAAACCGTGTTCTAACATGACCAAAAACGAGTCACCAACACAACTACCATTTAGTATATAGTTGCTAGGAGAATTAGATATTATAAGGTCATACATTTTTCTTTTTTTTCTTCTTTCCCTTCCAAGGAACTGTTATCCCTTGCTCTTTGTTCTTCCTCTTCTTTCATCTTTTTATCTTTTCATACATGAAATCCCAAATGGGCTATATCACAGCAGTATCTTTATTCTAATCAGCTTCCTTATTATCCCCTCTGTTATACTGATTACTTTCTTCCATAGAACCCTTATGATTTCACTTAATCTTTTCAGAATACTCGACAAATACCTTGTGTTATCTGATTTCTGGGGGAAAGCATAAAACGTGTGAATCGCCCCCAGATTTGAAACCATGTGATAATGTGGGGGAAGGGTTGTGGTAAAAGTGGAAGTTTCATAGCAGGAACTTAGAAAATTTCTGCTACTCTTTATTACTTACAGAGAAGAATGTTCAATATTGATACTCTAAAGTTTCCCTAGACTTTAAGAATTACTTGAAAAAAGTGAGCAGTCTATATGTAACTCCTTATTTTTCTGCATAGCTTTAGCACACTGAATCCAAATGCTTATATATTGCTTGCAGTTTTCAGGAATCAAAAGGTTTGACTTTTCATTTACATTACTTTAATTCCATTAATTTCAGAAACATTATTTTTAATTGATGTAAGACTTGGAATAAAATTTCTGTTTTCCACCTACAGATCCTGAGTTAAAGAAATTTAATGAAAAAAGCTGTAGTGAAGGAATGATATTATTACAAAATCAGACACCAAAACAGTAGGAAATAAAGCAAATTGTCTACATAACCTAATTTAAGTTCTGATTCATATGATATTATTACACAATGTTGTTCCATAGGTCTATTCCTCAATAAGTGTATAGAATGAAAGATACTGCTCAAAGTTCTCTGTCCTCATGCTCCAACTTATGCCTTATTTACTGCAGGTCATTTAAGTTGCTCTTGGCAAATAGAATTTTTTGTGTTTTAAAACTATATTTAGCATTCCAGCTATTGAGCGTCTTACAGTATGAATGAATGAATGAATAAATGAATGAATGAATGAATAAAAGGTGTCTTTACAATATCTCAAAAGGTATAAAGCTGCTTTTGTTTAAGAAGGGAAGACCTGAGGCACTGTGTTTCATTACAGAAATGCTCATTCATTTTGAGTGCCCACTGGAGATGCCTTTGGCCTTCTTTTTCACTATACTTAGTGTTACACAGTTAACATATATCCACCTCATTGTTCCAAACAGAGTTCCCTTTAACTTCTTTTCCAGTTCTGAGCACTCGGCACTTTGGTAAATTGAATACTGGGCATTCTAATTTGAATCCCTAGAAAAAAGAGAAATACAATTAGTGCATCTCATATGGAGACAGCTTGGGTGTGCCTGCACCTGTGGTAGAGATATGCCCTCAGAGCATCATAAGCTATCAGAAAGAAGGCAGGTGTTATTTACCCTCTTTGGCAGATGGAGATGTACAAAGAGGTTAACCCTTGTACACAGGATCAAACAGGAAATCTATGACAGGAATTGAAATTGAAGCCAGATAATTCATGTGACCATGGATATTACTTTACTCCCTGTTTTGTGGATGCATATTAGACAGTTTGTGTGGGACTAATGTTAGGGAAAGGACAATATTTATTGATGTCCAGATATGTTTAAAAAAAAGCAGTTAAATGTTTGCTTTGGATGAAGTCCAAAGTACACAAAATACTTTGGTATACCACACAACTTCAAGAGCTAAATAGCAGTTTGCTTCCCACATTTGCTTATGTTTTGCTGTGAAAAATAATTCACAGCACCCAGAGGGTGTTTTCAGTAACATTTCCTTAGGTAGGGATATAAAGTTTCCCTTCCTAGGCTTCATTCCCTGTATTTCAGTTGTGTTTTCAGTCTGTATTGACATTGTCATGTGTGACAGTAAGTGAGGATGAATCTGTTTGTTTAGGACTGTTACTTGACATGACAGAAACTCAGTGCATGCACCAGCATCCTAACTTTGGTAGCCAGCCTCTTTGTCCTCTTATCCCGTTGTTCTACTCTACCAGTGATCCTGAGAGGGATCTCACCCCTCTGTTTAAGGGTGTTTCTGAGCTGTTGACATCTGGTGGATATTTAGAAGGTTAGTTAGAGGATGCAGAACAGTCACATGTGGATTAAACAAAGTCTAACACAAGCCATTATCTTACTTAAGATAAGGCAAAGTGCATTTTTTTTACCTGTCACTCTTGTTCCTTGTATGCCCAAGACATGTACTGAGCATATCCTTTTATGTAAAAAGACTGAGGCACTGCTCAGCAGTACAGGCTTCTGTTAAAATGTGGGTTGGAGCCTTCTGCCAGTTTTTGGAAATGTTAAATTCAATCATTAAGAATATCCTGTAAGTGTAGTAAACCCTTAGGCTGCATACAAACAGTAGAGTTACTTGTGTGCCTGAGAATGCATCATAGTGTATGTGTCCCTCTGTGAGGTGACTCTAAGTAAATTGCCATCATTCAGGCGTTTTGTCTAATTAGCAGAACAGCTGCCTTTGAAAACATTCTTCTTAAGGTCTGATGTCTTGAGGATTATTTAATTAGAAAAAAGAAAATCACTGGTGTAAATAGCTCTTTGTTGAATACAGAGGATTTGTTTTGAATTGAAAAAATTACTTTTTGAACTATAGCTTACATAGTGATGGATAGGGAAAAGGAAGTAAGAGTGTAGCTCTCATGTATACAGCTTCTATGAGAAAACCAGATTTGAATTGATGGAAATCTTTAGAAGGGGGAATCTTCTAAAAACATGAGTAAAATCCTGTCTTCAGCTACAAGGGATTAAGACATGTCCATCTGTTTTTGAGCTTATTTCTGTTTATTTTTCATGGGCTTGCAGATTGATTCTCTTGGGACACTCCCAGCAAAGTGGTGGGGGCTGCAGGGAAGGGAGGAGGGAGGAGGTGTTGCTAAGGACTGTCACAAGCTTAGCATGAAAGTGCTTATTCTTGTCTCTCTTCAGTTTATGCCCTCCAACTGAAATCCTTGTAGCTAAAAGTCTTTATTTTGTAAAAATTTGTGCTTATCCATAAATTGGTGGATAGATAGGTAAACTGGGAAGGCACATGAGCAAGTGTTGAACAGATGGAGTCCTCCAGAAGCACAGAATATGCAGGAGAATGGAGGGAATCAGGCAGGCAGGAAGAGTGGCATGCAGTAGACAGAATAAGGCTAAGGACAGAAGTCTAAGGGTTAAGCCAGAAAAAAAAAAAGCATACAATTTGGTGTTATTGTAAAACCTTGACATCCTAATTAGCAGGGAAGAAGGTGAAGCACTAAGAAATAATTTGAATTGGAAAAGATCAAAGTTTATAATAGATCATACTAAAGGTATCTGGGGGGCACATGGGCTGGGTACAGTCGGTCTGGGGCCAGTGCTCAGAGGGCCACTGCACCTTCATGCGTTCAGGGACACAAAGTTTGTGTAAGACTCTTTGGAAATAAAGGAAACTTTTAATTTTGGCATCTCTAAGAATGAGATGCCAGATTTGAATGGTGGGTGCTTCTGCCATGTGATAGAAGAGTTTTAAAGGGAGGAACTAGACCAGAAGGCTGTCCCACAGAGGAACTATCAGTAACTTGCTGCCAAGAGGTACAACAGACCTTTCTGATCGCTTCAAAACCTCTTTTCAGTTCTGAAGGAAGGAGCCAGGCTGGCTGCTTGGGCTGGGGTTCAGACAAAGAGGAAATGGAGGCATGACCATTCTGATGCCCTTGTAGCCTTGGCTTGCTTTGTCCAACCCTCCTCTGAGGTGGCTTGTAGCCTTGCACTAGATTGTGCTCACTTGGTGCTGATTGCCTTTTTCCACCTCAACTCCTGCTAAGAACAGTTTGCAGGTAAATGCTTGCCACAAATCAGGCACACAAAGCCAGGACACCATCTGCCTGGTGCTGTTATGTCAGAATCCAGGAAGAATAATGATTGTTTCTCCACGTTTAGTGATGCCTTCTTTAACACATATGGGTCTCACTCATTGGCATACCTATGAAAGTTCAGAACTGCCTACTAGTAAATCCTGACACTAGTACCTAATTCTCTCACATGGCGAGCTGCCCCGCTCTCCATATTTCTTCCCACCAACTGCAGCTTGCATTTTTTCCCCAGAAAACCCCACTTTCTTCTAGTCCTCCTGATTTCCTGTTGGCTCTGCAGCAATATTTTTCTGCTGTCATTATAATTCATAATGCTTAGCAAGTTCACATCACATGGAGATTTAATTATAATTTCATTTAAAACTCTCTTCTTGTATGTTAATATTAAATGTGAATTCCATCAGTGTTGCAGTAGAGTTGCAGACCCTCCTCCCAGTTCGGTTCTTGGTCTTCATTATTGCTTATTTTTACTTCATTCTCTCCAATGGCTTTTTAATATAGCTGATCATGTTTGCATATCCAAGCAGCCACTTCTTCTGTTTGTATGCCAGGTTACACCAAGTGATTTGTAATTCTTCATTCCGGGTCTGCTCTCATTCTTACATACACAGTTTATTTTTACTTGAGGCCTTTTCTGCTATTATAGGACATATTTTTGTATTGCACAGCTGACTTCTAAAAATATTTTGAATCGTGGTGCTGTTTGGTTGATTTAATCATTTATGATTTTCATTTTACTCTTGTCCAAGGGATCATAATTTTCTTCTTTCACTTGCCCAGCATTAGGAAGAAATTAATCCTTCAAAGCCCTAGTTATGCCAATTAGATAATTGTTGTTCCATTGCTTTTTTTAACACTGTACATTTCACATCACATTCTTAACCAGCATTTTATGTGGATTTGTCTTTTCATCACTCTTTGTGTGTATAATACTCTCTGATATTTCTGTTTTCAAAATCCCATACTTCTCTGAAAAATAAAGCAAATCCTAGTGCATGTGAGATCTAAGTCTACTTCAAAAAAGGAGTGTGTTTTCAAGAGAAACAGTTACATACCAGTGTGAAGTTCCAGAGCATAAAGTATAAATCCTGCCCTACTGAAGAATTCAACTCTGAAGCCTTATAAACGAAAGACACTATCTTTTTTCCTTGACAGATGTGACTTAAAGTTTAGTTAGTGCCAAAAAACCCCAAAGAGTCTTTCTGCAATGAGAACAAAACACAATGCCTGAAAAAAAAAAAAAAAAAAAAGAGGAAGAAAAAAGGGTCCTTTCATGGCACTGTAACAAACTTAGTTAAGGATGGCAAAAGTTTTCAGGACATAAGGTTAGAAGGCCCCAAGGCACCTATTCAGCAAGATGTGTAAACACTCACCTAACTTTAAATAGGTGAGTTGTCCCACTGAAGTTAAAAGCACTATTTCCATGCTTAAACTTTGACACAGGCTTCAATAGCTCACTAAAGTGAAGCTTAAAGTCCCACTAATTTTAATCTTGCCAAATATACCTCTAATTTCTGGGTCAACAGAGCATTCAGAACTAAACATCTTCTAATAAAAAGAGTTAGCTTAAGGATATCAGGAGAAAAAAGAAAGAAAGATGAATTCTTCCTATGTTTTTACAGCATGCTGATTTAGTTAGTGTTCATCTTTGTTTGCTTTGGGGATCTGTGCAGGTAGTGAGGGTTAGACTGCAATGCAGAGGATGGCATGGTAATGTACTTTTATTGACTAACAGGCATTGAATGCATTCAGTCACTGCACCCTTAACTTCCTGGATGCTCATAGACATGCTCCTTTTGCATTCTTTCGCTAAAAAGCAAGCCAAAAACATGCTGGCTCGCAAGGACTGTGATTTTATTTGGCATGCTTTAAAATGCATTCTCTTTTCTAGGAAAGATAAAATGGGGCTGATCTAGTTTTGACTACTGACCTGAATGGTTAGGGGGAATATTTTTATGAGCTTTGTGAATGAAGAATATTTGTATGATGGCATATAAAAATGGCACAGCACTGTGATGACTGGGAAATGTTTTCACTCAAACAACTTGTTTTAGAAAGTGCAAATGTGCATTTCCCCACAAAAGCACATCAGTGTCAGCAACATCTGAGATGGGAGAAGAAATTTTATCAAATTCTTGTTTCATTCTGGTAAAGTTAAATGCTTTTCCTTTCACCATGATGGATGTATATGAAAACCCATATACTGAATCCTGTGTTTCTGTTGTAGCTTTGCTCCTGTTTATAAGAAGGAGCGTATATATGCAAATCATGAGAGTGTGCTTTCCTGATGAGTCTACCTTGAAAGAATTATTCACAGAGCTAAAGTTATGTCTCCATTTCCTAAAGCTGGGGCCTATCTTGGCCCCATAGCTAAGTCATTAAGAGAACCATAGCAGAGGTTGCTTCAGCATTATAAATTGGCAAAATTTACTGGTGTACATCACAACACTGCAGTATTGCTAAATGCATCTGTGGAGCAATGTGATATGAAACTTCTCTCATCAGTAAAGTCTTTGCTTCATTTTGTCATGTCTAAAAAGAGCAGTGGCAAATTAAAATAGTGATATTTATTTCCTTTGCATGTCCTTCTTTCCTGTAAAAGTTAACTAAGCTAGCTACTGAATTACTTTACAATGATTCTTTGTTCTTAGGCATATTGCAGAAGACCTGTGCTGGCAGGAAGATGGTGCTTTTTTTCTGAGACTTCATTTTCACCATGTTATGCAACACCAGCAGGTTTGCAAAACTCCAGTTGCATATCAGTACCAACAGTTAATATTTTCCGTGCTTTTCCATTTGCATGTTGGGTCTGCTGAATTCATCATCACCTTTGCAGCAGGGTGGTGACAGGGCAGTTACAAGTCATTAGCGAGCTGTGGAAAAACAAATGGAAAATGTGTAAGCATGCTGAGACGCTGACTGTGTACTCAGCAATGGGATGGGCTAATGCACATATTGCACATTCCAGGATGGGGAAGATGAATGGGAGATGCATAGCTGGTCTCTAATTCCTCAGCCACTGAGGCTGTGGAGCTCATGCTTTGTTTAACATTTCTGTTCACATTTTATTTTCATGTGAATAGGCTGTGAACAAACACATGCAAACACACATATGCATTATCTATGGCCTGATTTTGCCATGTCACCATCTTAAAAACTTACTGCTCTTTAGCAAATATGTCAGATACCTTGGTTACATTCTTAATTGTATTTTTTTAATTAAACAAATTTGCTTGCAAAGTATGTTGCTATGTGAACACCTGGGAAAGACAAGGACCAGGAAATTATAATTAAAGTTTTTAATCAAATACTGAGTTCTTAAAGTCACTGTAAGTATTATAAATTAATATAAGCATCCCATGCCCAAGTAATCCTGAATTTGCAATAATTTGATTGCAAAAATATATATGAAAAAGTTAACTGGGCATGAGAGTTTTTGGTATTGTGTGAAATATTTACTACTACGCTCTCTACATACTACCATACTATCATCTTATCCCTCACCACAGTAAACTCACATGGCCTCATTCTTTTTCCATATGTTTTTCTGATGTAAGAATGTGAACATACAAGGCCTCTCTTACTTGTCTTGCTGTTTTTTTTGGCTGCAGAGATACAAGGTACTCTTCCCGCCTGTGTCAGCTATAAAATAAGCATCTTGAGTCTCACCTCCTGCTGCATATTCTCATACTCACCCACAGAGGGTATTGTGCAGAGATTGCTTCAATGGACAGGAGTAGAGGATCTTATGGAATTGACAGTGGCCACTGTCAATTCTGTAAGCAAATTCCCATTGAAGGAATGTTGTGGGCATATGTGCTCCCTCAAATACCAGTACCAAAGAGTTGGGAAAAGAATTTCAGGGGAGCATTTACCCCTCACAAGGGTTTTTTGTTTATTGCTAAGTTTATAAAACACTGTAGGCCATGGTGCACTGGTACACTGCCACATTCATCTGTGTGAGAATGAGAAAAATATAGCACTGCTACAAAGCAGCCATGACTTTTAGGTCAGCAAGGGACAGGCATTTCTAGACCTCAGCCAAAGCTTTGACTGCCTGCCCTACTACATTAATTTAACCTGGATCTTGGAGAAAGGGTTTGCAGTTGCAGCGTCTATTTGAAAGTGTTTCCAGAGCTAGATATTTATCAATGATCGTAGAAAAAATATCAGTAACATTGTCATGAATCCTGAATGACATGGAGAGAAAGAAAGGAAATCTGAAATCACTTTGATTACCTGAGCCTCCAAAAATTATTCAGCTCAAGTTTGGATTTTCTAGCTTGTCCTTATGCTATTTGCACTTTTGCTCTTCATCTCTCAGATCTGATATTCTTCAATCTCAGGAAACTGCTGCTATTTCTTTTGTCACGAACCATGGAAGCGCTGCGCTATTTTGGAGATCTGGAGCGAGCTGCTACAGTAGTGCAGTATGTGTCCAGGGGTGCTTTTTCAGGTCCTAGCAGGGCTGTGGGCAGGGCTGCCTTTGTGTTGGAGTCCCTGAGCTCCTTTGTGCCTCAGCACTGCCCTGGCGTGGCCAGCCTGTAATTGCAGTGCCAGCTTATGGCTCCACGCCATGGCTGGAGCATCCCCTGGGAATGTTGTACAAGCCTGCCTGAGAGACACCAATGCTCTTTCACATCCATGCCTTCTGCAGCAGCATGAGAAAAGTAGAATCAAGTAGCACAAACTCTTGTCTTCTCTTTTACTGAGCTGAAATTATCCACCAGGTTGTTTCCAGTTCTGCTTCCCAGATTCCTCTTCTCTGCTGCACCAATAAATTTCCTCTCTCTCCTGTGTACATGTAGCTCTTCAACAGCTGTTTCTCAACAGAGTATAGCTACATGGCAGTAACCCTTACCCTGAAATTTTCCTTGCAAAAGTGACTAGACCCATATTAGCAGCAAAGTAGATATTTTTCCATCTTCTTCTGACCTTAAGTGAGACATTCGTGTGTTTTTAAACCTTGCTAGGAATGCCAGAAACACTAAGATCAGCTCTCTCAACCACTAGTGTGGATCAAGTTCTTCATTCTCTCTCCTGACACAGGGGCAGCTGCTATCCTCATTGCTACAATGAAGAACATCTGCCATCTGTTATCTAGAGTGTGAAACCTTAGCTAACAGCTACCCTGCTGAATATTTTTAATACCTGTAAAATAACACTGATGCACCAGCTGTAGTACAGATTAAGGAGAAACACTGCATTGCGAAGAACCAAAGCATCTCCACATGTGTGGGCACCCAAAGAAATATTTTATCTTCACAGAAGAGGATATTTAAAATTAGATACTCAAATCTCCTTTACTGTAAGCAAATTCTTGTGCAAATACTGTAAAGCTTTTCCTAGAGAGAAATCAGAAATTTAAATTTGCTTTGTGTAAGTTTTTTGTTTGCTAATCAGCATATTCTGTTGCCAATCTACCCTGGCTGGAGGACAGCAATCCAGCCCTTTCAGAACATCAAATTATGGCAGCAACAGGAAATCTTTGTATTTTTAGTCCTTTGGAAGAAATGCATGACATCACTCTAACACATAAGGTGAAGTGCAGAGGAGATTGCAGGCTTTGTTATCCTGTGACAAGATTTGGGGTATGTTTCTGATTGTCCCTAGATGAATGTGGGAAAATGAGAAAAGAAGTTGGGACTTGAGATGTAATGAAGGAGAAAGTGCTCACTTTTCTTTCTCACATTGCTGAAGAGAATGAAGGTGGGACAAAAAGACTCAATTTGTTGTCTTCCAGGTTGAGAAGTAACTGCCTTAGACAAACCCTCAGAGCCTTCAAGAACACCATGTGAATTCTAGAGGAGGTTTTCTGGAGAACAGTTGCTTTGCAAATTTAACAGCCTCTTTTTCCACCATTTAGAGCAGTAGCTTGTCCCTTGTAATGATGAAGGTCATGGTAACAGTCAGAAGATAAAAAGTACCAGTTTCCTACCACCTCAGTTTGAAATGCTTTACTCCTACCCAAAGAACACTCCCCACCTGATGCTGATATCAATAGTTACACACCAGTTTGGACTTGGTACTCTCCAGTAATTTTTGCAGCATTCCTGCTTCCTTGGTGTTTCCATTCAGGCTTGTCATTTTGTCTGTCTCAGTCACATTGGGAATGCCCTCAAACAGCACCGCTATATGATATGACCCCAGAAATTTGTGTTCTGTGTCCTCATATCTGGAGCACATATAAGAATTTCTTCTTTATGTAACTAGTTTCTGGGCTAAGTTCTCCAATGAAGGCTGTAATTTCTGGTATGTGAGCTCTTGGCCTGGCAGTGCTATGCTTCTCACTTCGGTCAAAGTTAATTTTACTTACACAATTTTACTTCAGATCTTATAACCCTAACCCCTGTTCCTTTGGCTTTCCACCTGTGTGTGTATGCAGTGTGATTTCTAAGAGGGGATAATGCCTTTGCCATCAGAAAGAAGAATCTTTAATAACCTCTACAGTTTTATAATCCTTTCTTTAATTTCCTTTTTAATTAATCCAACCCTGTCTTGCTGCAAAATATGCCTAAAAAGACATAAATCTGATTAGGTACTTCAAGGTACCTAATTAGGTACTACAAGGTACTTCAAAGATGCTCCATCTTTGGCTTTTGTGAGCTGCTTAGAATTAGTGGAACTATGTGGCAATGGGCAAAAGTCTTACCCCAAGCAGTACTTTCCCTTTGGTTGAAATTCCAGGATGCGCCCAAAACTCCATAGTTAGTGTGCACAGTACAGTCATGTCAACAGGAAAACTGGGGACCTTAAAAATGTTTCCTGTTACGACATGGCAGCTCTACTCCCTGCAGTTCATGCATAAAATACCGTGATGTCGAAGCCTGGAAGGTTGGGAATGTAACAAAGACCATAACTGCAGTTGGACTGTGATCCTGCTGCCACAAGAAGTCAATAAGTGGGTTTTTTCTGTCTCATGATTTCAACATCAGCAGAATCCACCTGACAGATGTGGGCACGCTTCACCTTGCCACTGCTACTGCTTCCCCAGAGATCAAGGTCACCATCACTCCCCTGTTCCCTGGGGCAGTTGCAGCAAACTGATGCAATGCTTCTCTGGGAACAACTCAGTCAGGAAAAAAACTGCAAACCAACAAAACAATGAAAAAGACTAAAGGAAGTAGAGGCCATATGCCGGAGCTCACCCTAGGTCGAGGGTGGCTCCGTGTGGTGGAAAAATCCCTCCTCCAGCCTGTGCTGGCTGAGGCTGAAAGAAAGAAAGGCTCAGCAGTCTCTTGTTGTTCGGTCCTATGGTTGTTTATTGCAAGTTATCTAAAAGATTGTCTTCTCTGGCTACTGCAGTCTGCTCAGCAGCTCAGGCAGAGGCACACACACCCCTGACACCCTCTCTATCTCTTGTCTCTTGTCTTCCTCTTTCCCCCTGCCCAGGGCTGCTGCTATCTTTTATATGGTACATTACGTGTTACGTGTTTATAGTTTTTCCCCAATGCCTATTACCTATATTAAACGGTGCTTTTCTACTCTAAACGGATCTGTGAGTGCCAACATCACCAAGAACATGGAGGTAAGGAAGAAGAAAGAGGGATGACAGGACAGGCCCAAACCCCTCCATCTTAAAACATCTGACCCCCATGTACAAAACCAAAACCCTCCTGTACAGGACTTAAAACCCCCCTGTACAGCACTAAAAATTCTTCCCTTTACTTTGTGACTACTTCTACTATAATATCTAAACTTTTGTGACTTCTTATTCTTCCTGCAAGGCTGGTAAATTATTCCATGGTTCAAACCCAAAATCACAGCTGTTTCCAGCTGCCTGCCAGGGTCTCAAATGCTTCTGACCTGGACCCGGAACATCCAAAAATGTCTGAGGGACATTTTGAGTTCCGACAGCCATAAAAATCCAGGGCAGCAATAGAATATTAATCCTTTTTCTTCAGATCCAATCCACCATACATCTCATTTGGTGAATCATTTGCTCTAAACTCAGACACCATGCTTATCGTGGCCTTTTGTCCCTCCAGAAGGCACCCCACAGCTGTGTTTTTCATGGTGCTATGGACCCTGGAAATTGTTCCTTTATGAAGTGGAAGGAGGACAGGAGCAGGTTTTTGCTGTATGGTGCCTGCCCTGCTTTCCACTGTGTGCTATTGTGTCAGAACAGCAGCTACAGGGGAATGTGGTGGTGGAGGCCAAGGTGCACACAAGTGTGGTGCAGTCGCTGAAG
This sequence comes from Taeniopygia guttata, assembly GCF_048771995.1. NCBI lineage: Eukaryota > Metazoa > Chordata > Aves > Passeriformes > Estrildidae > Taeniopygia > Taeniopygia guttata. The sequence continues at coordinate 74,478,483 of NC_133027.1, read as the reverse complement.
AAGCATACCTGTTTTGAAATTGGGGTTACTGGTTGCAGACAGGAAGATGCTAGTTCATGCTTTCGTCTTCTTTTGTGTGGTCCATGGTGACATCTAATGGCATGACACCAGACTGCACCACGTCTGGGGAGAGCTAAGTGGAGAAAAAGCTGGGATTGCCAAACATTTATTATTTCACAGGGCAAGGCAAATTCTGTCAGGGGTGAAAATCCATATATGCTGTATTAAACTGAACACTATTTGTAGCCATACTATGATATATATTACCAAAATAAAGCTGGGAAATAGTCTAAAGGTAGCGTTAAGCTGCTTCTTAAAATGTAAAATATTTTACAAACTGTATTAGGTTAATGAGCTATCAGTAAGTCTAAACAGTATTAAAGGAAGAAATACAGACAACCTTCCAGAAAGGAGTCAATCCCAAATATCCCATTTTGAGTTTGATGTGATGCACCACTTTCATACCATCTCCCCTATTCAAAAAACTACAAGATTCAACGAAAATTTTTTGCAAGAAATACCATATTTTAATCAAATATGCTCCATAAAATATTTTCAACCACTTGTGTGTTGTGACATCATTTTTTTGAACTGTGCACATTTTAGATCAGAAATCTGTCCAGTCCCTTTTAGGTACCAGTAAAGGCACTATTAATTAATATTGCAAAAAAATACTTTGTGTTGTGTTCAAGTGTAAGAGACCAACATATAAAATATGTCATCATAAATAATAGAAAACAATAGCAAGAAAACTTTTGACATTATTAAAGACAAGTTTTAAAGATAACAGCTGTTTCCCTGTTTACCTTAAATTGATGGTGCTTTATTGCAGTAATGGACATTTGAATGATATTCCATTTAAATTAATTTTAGAATTGCCAAATTCAAAGGAAAAATCTAGCTGCATTTTATCTATACACTTGTGTGTGTGTGTGTGTGTGTGTGTGTGTGTTGGTGCATAAAATGCAGTAAGTAGGTTGTGCATAGTACACTCAAAGAGTGTCAGCATTAGCACACATACAGTTTTTAGGTAGGTTTTTCATCCCCAGTATGAATTAACAAAGCAAAACAATGCTTACTTGCACTTAAGACATATCAATGACTATTGGTTCTGACTTTAATGCTGAGCAGCATATGGTGAACCCAGGGAGAAAATGGCTTTCCTCCTGCAATCCTTTAAACTTGCAAATACATAAGTATAATTTATCAAGAAAAAAGGAATTAATTTTTCTCTTTAAAGGAGATTTCTAAAAGGCATATATATTTTTTTTTTCCCAAAGGATTATTTTCTTTGCGGGTTTTGCACTAGGAAATAGAGTTTCTAGGTTTTTTTTTTGCCTAGAAGTCTTTATAGGGTAATATATATCATCATTTTGATTATAGGGGAAAATATTTTGATATTTATGATAGGGGAGAAACAGTACAAGAAAAATCCTTTTTGCATAACACTGACCTCAGCTGTGGAACTTACTGATACAGGATTCTGTGGAAACTAAAGTTGACATAACTAGACAAAAGAAGATCTGGAAAATCCATGGAGGATTGGTCCACTGGTGACTGTTAGATGTAGTTGGAGTACCTCCATCAGCTCAAGACCTCAGAACCCCACACCTGCTGATTGTTAAAGAATGGATGTATAAATAGGAGAAAGGAATAATCCAGTATTAGTTACTGTCAGAAATTTATTTCTCTAGCTGCACTTTTGCTCTCTCCCCTATGATTGATTTTTCTTACATGAAAGCCCAGTAATAGCTTTCCCTTTTTTTTTTTTTTTTTTTAATAATTCCAACCTAAGCAGCAAGCTGAATATAAGCTATTTTTTGGGGTTTTTTTTTTGTTTTTTTTTTTTTTTCTTTTCTTTTTTTTTTTTTTCTTGAAGTAACGAGTGTATGAACTCTGACTGGGAAATCATTTCCTTATCTTAATGAAAGTATGAATGGGCTGTAATTTTAAAGGTAAATGAGTTACTATTGTGACCATGTCACCTTAACCTAATGTCCAGTATCTTAGATAGTTATTAAATAGGCATATCTGGAAAAGTAATGTTTTGGGTACCCTCAAGCTTCCTTTTACTGCTTATTGATTGCTCTCCAAAGAAGCTTTCAGCAGAACATTTCCAGCCTTCAGGCAAGGAGCCTTTATCCCACAAAGAGTTTGGTATCCAGCTGCTGAAGGTGACATTTTTAGACTCTAGCCCTTTCTTCATCTCTGAAGAAGGTGTTTAATTATATATATAGTTTCACATCCAGGGAGTAGCCTGGGAATTCAAACTACTCTTTAGGCTCTCTTTGTGGAAACACAAAGAATGCTATATTGCCATTGTGCTGGCTTCTTAGAAGGCCCCTCTCCATATCAGAGGAAAAAATTATATTTGGGGATAACAATATCTTGATATCATCATATGCAAGATATATTTTTTTGAATCTGGGGTAATTAAGTATTGGAATGTTTTAAAACCAAAAGGTTTTAAAAAGTTTAAAGGGTTGGAAATAATTTAGAGAAATTCTGAATAAGATGTTGGAGGTCAGTCTGACGATGATAACAGTAGGGATTAAAAATGGAAAAGGAAAATAGTGAGTTGGGATTCTGAGCCACTATTACTTCTTAGGAACAAGACAATACAATTATAACCAACCTTTCTATGAAAACATCTAGTTGGTGCTCTGTGCAATAAAAATTAAAAAAAAAGCTGTGAGTTGACTGATAAGATCTGTAGGTGGCGCAAAGACATCAGATAACCTCCCATGTTTTCAGGTCCAGGTTAGGGATCAAATTCCAGAAGATTTTAGGATGACATGACAAGAAGAAAAGGATTCTATTATGTGAAAGGAAATTAAAGAAATGCAGTCTATATGGGTGCCACTTACAGCAGGTTTAAAGTAATAGTCTGCAAATGCTATCTATTAAAATGCTTTGATTACAGTGTTTTACAAACATAACATGCATTATAATCCCACTTACACCTTAGTAGCTTTTCCCACTGTGTTTATTTTTAGCTGTTGTATCCTTCAGGTTTGAATTTTCCCCCTCTGTCTTGAGAGGAAATAAAGCCTTGAGAACTTTCCAAGATCATTAATACATTGCTACGTAGTGCTTCCCCACACCCAAGTTATAGGAAAGGCATGTTTAATTCCTTTCTGATCCCCCCTAAATCCTTGCTCTATGTTTTCTCTAGGTATATTCCATATTCTCTTCTGTACCTTGGATGTCCTAGTCATTATTCTGTTTGTTGTGGGCTAGTCTGTTTCTGTCTCTCCCCATTAACATTTTAATTCTGGAGCTGAGAAACTTCACCTAAAAAAATTCGGTTTGTTTTGGTGGAGCAATCCCTATGAGATTTGAATATTATATGAATCCCTACTTTCAGAGCAATATGGCATTCCCCTCCTTTTTTGGGACATGGAAGTCAGCACTCCACCCCTGCTCCAGCCCCTGTCTCTAGACTGTGGGCTTGGGGGTAAGCAGAAGTCACACAGGATCTACTCATTGTCTCAAGGTGGTGAGTTTGCCAGTTATTTTTGGCATATCTAAAGTGCTCCACACAGCTGCTGTCATCTCATGACCTTATACATAAGTCAGTCTGAAGGACTCACCAGACTCCCCAAATGATCTCTCACCATTGTGTGGCTGGAAGAGAAAAACAGCTCAAATGAAGGGAATGAAAAAGTTTCTGCTCTGGATCAAAACACTCTATTGATCCTAGCACTTCTTCATGCTCTGAAATCACTTATCATCTGCTTCTCTGAGGAGCTGGCAACAGCTACTTATAATACTGCTCTGAGGTAGGAGACTTCCAGTGAGCTGCAGGGGAGTAGCTGCACTACGTCAAGGGCTTTTCTGGAGTGCAGGAAGGAAGAATGGAGAGGGCAGATATGGTCATGGTGACTGGTGGAAATCAGTAACAAAGCCAAGAAGGAAATCAGGAGGCTGGCTTGGTTGTACAAGGTGGAGAGAAAAAACTTTGGTAAGTTGCCTACTATGGAAAGCTAAGAGTAGGCACTACTCAGGGATAGATGGAAGTGCTTCCAGAAAAGGCACCTGCAGAGTTCAAAATTGAGCCAAGGTAGGGATCAGATGTGAGTATGGCTGTAAAGACCTGTAAAGACAGGCTCCTTAGAGAGGAAGGTGAGATCTTGGCAGTCAATAGGAGTTATGGAAGGAGGGCTAGATGAGCTAGGGATGTTGCTTGTATACTGAAGAGTGGGTACATTTTAAGGTGGTGGCATTTTTAAAAGAGACAACCAAAAAGAGACCAGACATTGTAAAGACTGTTTCTGTACATCAGGAACTAGCTGGGAGTAAGAATATGAGCTTCAAGGATAGCGAATACTCAGGACTAAATGATAGGGGAGAAACAGTACAAGATGTAGACATATATAGGAAAGAGAGGGGCTTGAAGAAGAGGGTATCTGCCCAGTGCATTGACAGAGGATGCTGTCAGAAGCAATGAGAGATTGTTTGTTGAAACAAATTTTATTTGAAAGACAACAAGTTTTCCAGTGTAACCATTTTATAATAAAGTGTTCATTTCAACAAGCTGCTGGTAAAATGCAGGTGTTTTCTTTCTAACCCACCTGGAGGAAAACTAAAACTTCCAGAATTTATGGCTGTTGGACAGCCCTGCTGTCTAGCAACCAACTAGTTCTAACCCAAGCTAGTGCAGAGACAAGACTGTAGCCAAAATCATTTGTGCAGGATCATATCTGAGGTGATAAATTTTTTGCTTTTCCTGCTTATACAGCTGGTCAGGGAGTCACTGCACCCTACTCCATTAAGAGAGATAGATGGCTTGCTCAGCATTTGCTGACAGCTGCTTGCATGGCCATATGCAAACAGTACTAGGATAGGAGTTGTATAATTGCCAACCCTCCCGATAAAGGGGTCAAAATCACATTAATTTGTTGCAACTCATCAAAACTATCCACAATTTATTAATGTTTTCTTAAATAAACATGCAAGTTTTATTTAATTGATGAGAAACAAATAACCCAGGTGTCCCTTTATATCACAGCTGGCACAGGTTTACATAAAAAATGGCCAACCAGAAGTTAATTGACGTGTAAACAAGGTAAACAAGCCTCTGCTAATCTGTCCCCACAGAATTTGATGCTATTCTTCCAGGGAGTTTTGTACCCTGTTGTGATAAGCAGCTAGAAATTTTTAAAGCTCTTTAAACCTTTGAAGTCAAGAATGGTGATGAGTTATTAGCAGAATATGCTAAATCTGGTGAATATTTTTTCTCATCCTCAAGCGAAAGTACTATGAAGTGATCAGGAAGTATTTGAAATGCAATTGAATGGAAAGCTGTGGAATAAGAGATGAAATTTAAAAAAAAAATGTAATCTACTAATAAGTGAATGCTAATAAGTAAATACATTGAAATGGTGTATGTGAGTTTGGATAATGTATTTTCTTTAATACATAATTAAAGTGCCACAAATAAGAAATTAAGCAATAAAAAGTTAATGTTCCCAAAAGAGACTTGAACTAGCCTCCCAGTCATGTGGCAGGACCATGTCAGGAAGCTTTTTCTCTGGCTGCTGAACCTGTTTATCTTTCCTTCATATCAGTTTCTTGTGCAGGAGGAGCTGGGATAGTGATGGACGTCTTGTCTCTGCACAGCACCAAACTACTTCACTGGGATGCCAGAGCTATAAGCCACCTTCCTTTGTGTCTATTCACCTAGAAAACCACCCCTTCCCCCCTTTATAGCTTCTCTCCTGAAAATGGTAAGAAATTCATGTGAGAAACTTGACCCACAACAGATGTCACCACTGTTCTTGAGACACTCATTTCTACGTGGTTTGTGTGAGATACTCGCTGATATTTTATTACTAATTACTGGTTAGGGATGAATAAATTTTTCTGCCAAATGTAGGTTCAAATAAGAAATATAGAAGTGTCTTCAGCATGTTTCTGTCAATAAAGGATTTTACTTTGCATTGTAATTGCTTTTCTTCATTGGAATGGCATGGTTTTGTTTTAAATACAGCTTGCACTTAGTTTTTCTGAAAAACTTAGATGGAAATATGAATAATTTGGCTGTTTGCAACCAATAGTTGCTATACTTAAAAAATGTGAAGTAGACAGAATTACTTGTATTTTAATTACAAGTACATCCATCCTTGGGCAATCAGCTGTTGCTGCCTCTCAAGCACTGGTACAGAACTGCAGGAGAGTAAGTCAACTCCAATGCAGTGAAGTCCAGAACGAGGTCTTGAAAACCATGCATTGGAGAAATAAAATAAGAAAAAGGCAATTCAGTTCAAAGTGAGTTGTCTTAACAAAGGAAAATGGCTAAAATTTCACATTTTGTACAAGTGATCAGACCAGATACTTAATTGTTCCTTTTGGACTTCAAAAGAAATCTGTATTTTGAGCACTGATGGAAGTAGATTGATTGTGAAATGCTTTCTGCAGAAGATGGGTAGGTAACAGGGAGTCTCCATAAACAGACTGCTAGGGAGCAAAGGAGAATGAGTCTGCCTATGGCAGTAGAAGTTCTGGGACAAAACTGAAGCCAGGGCAATACTAAATGCAGTCAGGGATTTTCCTGAATGACAGAGTTATCCATCGTATCTACTTATAAATGTGGGCCCATACAATACTGAATTTAGTATTGTGGACTTAAAATATAAAAGAAACTGATATTAAATAACATTGAAAAATAATAAATTAAGCAAAAAAAAAAAAAAGAAATTTAATGGAATGAAATTAGGTGCAGTGAAATTGGCCACAACTTCATGAAATGATAGTAATTGAAATCTCAAAATTTCATTTCCTTTCATGGAAATAAAGAATTTTCCGTGAAAAGAAATGTAATGAAAAAAAATCAAGGAATGGAGTGAAATTAAAAGACATGAAAGGAAATACAAGGAAATTAAATTGAAAAGAAACAAAATTCTTAGGACAAGTTAAATTGTGAATGGGAATGGAATGAAATAAGGTGCGGTGAAATTACCCAAAACTTCAAGAAATGATACTCAATGAAAAGGTAAGATTTCATTTCCTTTCCTGAAATGAAGAATTCCATTTCATGAAATGAAATAAAGTCTTGAAAACAGTGAACAAAGTGAAACAAACACATTGGGAAGGACATATGAGGAAATCAAATGTAAGTGAAAAAAAAAAAGGAAAATTGGAAGTTGAGTGAATGCATAGACATAGATTGGGATGAAATAAGGTGCAGTGAAAATGATGGAAATTTGCAGAAAACCCCTTTTCCCAGTTCCAATTTAGATGATACTAGGAAATTAGAAAAAAGCAAGGCAACCATTAATTTAATTTTTGGAAGAAAGAGGAGACTGAAGTTTACTTGGAATTCCAATGTGCATTTTCTTCTGTGCTTTCTCTGTTGGTGGAAAGCCTTGTTTTTTTTCTGAAGAGGTTGGAGTAAAATGGGATAAGCTTTGAAAGTTCCTGAAAGACACGTGAGAAACTTTATGAGAACTGTGCTGGCACTTTGTCACTTCCATTGTAGCAAACAAATACTGAGAGCTCCACACTTCTGAGCTGAAGTCTCATTAATATCTTTGAGCATCTGTTTGCACAGTTATAAGAGCAGGGATATCAAACTAGAAGATTCAAACTTCTGGAAAATGTTTTGGAAAATCTAACTGAATTTCCCATTCCTCTGTTAAACACATTTCTGGCAACTGGTTTGTCCAACTAAGAAAAAAATATCTTTAATGTCAGAAAGGAAGAAATTGATTTCTTTTCTTCTGATCTTAGTAACAGGGAAGGCTGTTCAAATCATTCTTGAAAATAGTAAATTCTGGTTTTAGAAAAAAATGCCAGGAAAAGCCACGGAGAATGAGAATATTCTCCCTTCTGCAAAGAGAAATTACCACAGGTAGAACTGTCCACACAAGCCAGTAAAATGTCCCTTTGAACTGTGATGTAAATTGCGATGATATTACTGAAATTGAAGGTTTTGGATGGTATGTATTAGCAGATGAATTTTGAGAAGGCTGGTAGTAGTCTTGTTATTATGGCCTTCTTCATATATCATATATAGATAAACAATATTTGTTAAGAGAAGGTCTTGTATTGGATTACCATTTAAACTGGAATAAACCTGTGGCCTCAGGGCAAAAATTATTAAAAATTAAGAAAGCAAAGAAGATAAGATAATTTATTTCCTTAATACTAAAACGGTGATGTTTTTAATATATATTTTGTCCTTTTGTCTTTGTTTTTTCTTAAAATTATTGCAACAAAATTATTACTTCAGAGCAATAATGGGCTGAAACAAAATCATTCAACTAGTCTGGTTTCCAGTAAGTGCAGTAAATGAAAAGAATCTAAGCCTAATTTTATCAGCAGTGTCTCATAAAATTATTCAATTCCCATAAAATAAGTTCATTAGAATTTTAACTTTGGGACCAGGCAGTATTCTCGGTTCTATTCCATCTCAACTTCTTTTTAAAATCAAATTGCCAGAATCTTTCTAGAACCTCACAGTCTTCAATATGAGGGACAGCAGGTAGATTTGCCCACTCAGAATACAAGATTCATGTCATGTGTCATCTGTATTCTGACTTTCCTTTTAGGTGTCAGCAGTACAGCAGTACTTTTCTGATGAAAAAATTTTGATCAGAAAGTACTCCAAAAGTCTCCAGAGGTCCAGTTATGTATTAACAGTATTTCCTCTCTATCTTTACATACAAATTCATCAAAACCATGTTACTAGCCTAATTCAATTTTTTTCTACATTCCAGACTAGGTTCTCATAAATGAAATAGGTATACATTCAGTGTGTGTATGTTCCACAATGTGTGTTTCATTCTGTATTGCCTATAAACATGGAACAATTTTGCTGTGATTCATGGCAGTAAGATTATGTAAACATCAAGGTAGAGTCCATAAATATATATCAAGTCTGCTCTATATTTATCAAATGGTGATGATCTGAACTAGGAACTCTGTCCTTGGTCAGATTCCACAGCCAGCTGGGCACAGTCCTGCTCAGCCTCATACTGAGGTCACTAAAGGTAACTGCTTTGGCAATGAAATTGGACTAAATGATCTCCTGGGCCATCTTCAACTTCAGGCATGTTGTGTTTCTGTGATACAATGTGGGCAAAGGTGGCTAAAATCTTCTCTACTGAATTGGCTCAAATATCTGTCATTAAAATGTGTGAGTCCCATGCAGTTGCTACCTAGCTATTTCAGCAGCTGAACTGTTGAACAAAGGTCTCCCTTTTGTTGCTAAGAACCAGGTATGTGACTGGAGATGTTACTTCTGATGGGATTGCAACTCTGCCCAACATTATCAGGAGCCAGGACTCAGCTCTTCTGCTCTTTACTTGTTCCATATCCTGTAGTGATCTGGGCTTTTATGCAGGGCCCTTTGTTGAATGACAAATAAAAATGTCAAATTTCTGCTCCTTAGCCCAGTGATGAACTTCAGTTCAGCTGCCCATGAAAGTAAGGCAACAGCAGGCTGGTGATAGCTGTTGTTTCCATTCTGCTAAATTTGTGTAATTTAGATAACAAATAATGAATTATAACAAATAATTTCCTGTACAGGAAAATTTTAATGCTATTTTGCTCTTTCAAGCATGGAGAATGAAATAAAACTGGATAAAACTCATGAGCTTTATACTATGCTCATTAAAGCTCTAACAAGGGTAAAGCTTTAAAATTTTTTGTTATCTTACTCTTTTGAGGATGCAGAAAAAAATAAAACTGGATAAAACTCATATGAATTATACCATGATTATTAAAGCTCTAATTCAAGGCTTCAGTCATGACTTCAGTAATTAAGTATTAATCATAATGCCCATAAAAAGGAGGGAAGAAACTATTTTCCCAACCATTTTTTCACATACTTGAAAGTGGCAAGATCATTTTCACTCAAATTCTCATAAAAATATAGCCTGTGGCAACAAGTTAAATTCTTAGCCTGAAAGGCTTTGGAATGATTGACAGAATTTACACGATCCATTCTTCTTACAATTATATGAAAAAATACTCACAGGCCCTATAAATACATCCACCTAGAGCAGGCTAAACCTCTCTATTTTTAATTATAACTGTCAGCTAAGCAAATAGAACAGTGAAATAAAACCCTGAAAACTGATCTGTTCATGAGTTGCAACCTAAGAATGAGCTTAACTGTGTACTTTAATCAAACATTGCATAATAGAGCACATATTGAAGCTTAAGCAATATTTTAGATTAGTTATTTTATTTATGCATTCCAGGATAAATATTGATTCTGGCTAGACTCCTGTGACATGAGACCAAGTTAAAATGGTACCTTTAAAGACTATGGATCATAGAACAGACTAAAGTAGAGTTTAGCCATGCATCCTAGGCACGAGAATTTAGCCATGTGTCCTAGGTATAAGGACAACAGAATATCCAGCACTTAGTGATAATTATTCAGAATTGTTTCCTAGTCAAAGACATCTTGAATCTGGATTTTTTTATATTTCACAGCTCTCTAAGGATTTATCTTCCATAAGGCTGTTGCTGCCCTTTGAAATCTTCTTAACTTTAAGGCAGTGTCCTGCAGTAGGGTTTTGCCTGAGCTGGTTACATACTTTTAGAATGTAGCAAGGGCTATGACTTCTCTTACTTCTAGTATGTCAGATCTTCATTTATGTAATGCTTCCAGTGATAAAGTACCAGTTCATATTGTTAGTTCACCATTTAAAACACTGAAATATGGATCATTGGTTACAGATTATAAACATTTTGAGAAAAAACAACTGCTGATACACTTACCCATCTTTGTATGTGGGACCTGCCATGACCTTTCCATGCCAACCAGGAATATTTTATTTGCCTAAAATGGCAATAAAATGCTGACTAGTTCATAGGATGGTTTGGGTTGGGAAGGGACTTTAATGATAATTTAATCCGGCTCCCAAGTTATTCAGGCTAATAATACTTTTTAGGAAAAGGCAGGTGTCTGAAAAGGCACAGGGTCCATTAATCTGCTTCCTTTATCACACTGACCCAGAGATCTGACCCTCAGTGACACTGCAATGAGCGTCCATTTTATCAGTCATCAAATCTCTTTTCAGGACCCTGTCAGCATGCTGATATTTCTGCATGCATATTTCTTCTGGACCTGCTATTTCTAGATATAGCTAGAAATATATCTATTTCTAGATCTGCATACCCAGGCCAAAACTCTGGTGTTGCTGATGTAAGCTGAAAAGACCATCAATGGAGAGTCTTACGTTGTTTGTCACATATGGGGTATTCTGAATCTCCTCTCTCAGTGTGTATGAAAAATACCCACATTCTTCCCAGGTTAGTTAGCCATGTCATATTCATTTACAGGCAAAGTATGAAGCCTAATTTCCCTTAATTATCTCCTGTTCAATGACCATATGTCAGAGGCCATGTTAACAATGGTGAAATTGGAATAAACACCAGACACATAAACACATATGATGAATGCTAGCTGTCCTTTGAGTTGTCATTAAAAACAGATTCCTTTATATTTCCTCTGGAGTCTATGGGTTTCTGAGTGGAATGGTGTCAGCGAGACAGTTTTAAGTGACTCAGTGATTTATTAAAAAAATATGGATATTGATCTAGTACCGATATCCAACTGTGACAGACAAAAACTCTCTAACAGTTTAAAGTTAGAAAGTGTATGTTTATTCTACGCTGGGCAGCGTGCGGGATAGCTCCCAAATACACACCACGCCTTCCAGGTGATTACAGAGTCCTTTTATCCATACAAGTATTGAACACTCAAAATACAAATACATATTCATTATTTTGGTACATCCTATTCCCCACTTTGTATGCTAATCACTTCAAAATCTATTAAGCATGCGTAGTTTGTCCCTTGAAATGGGTTGGTGGTCCCTTTCATGGGGAGGGTCTCAAAATGAGGAATAATTGCTAACTGCCCTCTCCCTCTCATTAATTCTACACAAGATAGTATGAAAGAATAAGCCAGTAGATACAGATAATGTCATGACACACAATGCTCAAGAAATAATCTTATATGAGCCTAAAGATGTCAGATATATGTTAACAAATTCCCCAACCATTATCTGGTCTCAGTGATTACAGAGTTAATTTTCTTACAATAGCCGGTAGAGTGCTGTGTTTTGGATTCAGAATGAGAATAATGTTGATAACAAACTGATGTTTTAGTTGTTGCTATTAGTGCTTACCCCAAGTCAAGGGCTTTTCAGCTTCCCATGCTCTGCTAGCCAGCAGGAGCACAATGAGCTGGTAGGAAGCACGGCCGGGAGAGCTGACCCAAACTGGCTGAAGGGATACTCCATACCCCATAGAGTGTCGTGCCCAGTAAATGAACTGGGAGAGGTGGCCAGGAGGGCCTGATCACTGCTCAGAGATGGAATGGGCATTGGCCAGTGGGTCATTATGCTCTTTTTCTTTTCAGAATAATTATTATTTATTATGAATAATATGATTTTGTTTCTATTATAATTTATTTCAATTATTAAATTGCTCTTATATCAACACACAGGTTTTACCTCTATCTGATTCTCCTCCCCATGCCACCAGTAGAAGGGGAGGGTGATGATCTGAAAGGGAAGTTGCATGATACTTAGTCGCTGGCTGGAATTTAACTCTGACAAACAAAAAAAAAATTATTTCCTTGAGTTTTTGTTTTATCTGATCTTTCCCAACCCTATTGGTAATATTGATTTTAAAAGCTGGAAGTCTCTGGCTAGAACTTCATATAATGAATAAATGTGAGGAGCCAAGCCAGTGACCTCAAGAAATTATCTGTTGCCTCATCGTGTATCTCTACAACTTGACATTAAAAGAGGAAGGGGAGGAAGGAGCAAAGAAGAATGTCACAAAACACTCACTGATGTTATGGAAAACTTTCTGATTCTTGCTAATGCACTAATGTCCTGTTACCTTCAAACCTATCATTAATCCCATACTGGTTTATGCCCCTCAAATAATCAAAGCTCTGGAGCCTCACAAAAGTAATTATATCATTTAAAGTGTAATGTGGCAATACAATTGAGGCTGAATATAAAAAGCAAATGTAAAGTATGCTAAATTAAGCTGACTAAAGTGGCATTTGAAATAGGTCATGCATTTCATACCCATGTCTCATCCGTGGAAACAAGGTTGGCTGAGCAAGTACGGGACTTGATTGATGAGAGTCATCAGAAACTAAAAAAGGAAGAAATCTACAATATTTCACCAGAACCAACAAGACTCTCAGCCATTAGGAGCCGGTGTTCCCAAGCCAAGGAGAGAGGATACACTCCACGAGGTAACCTCTGGTTTTTTTCTTCAGGAGTATGGAGAAGACATGAGGAAGTGGGATGGAAAACCCACCTCCTCCTTAGCAGCCCTAATACGTGAACTAAAAAGAGGAACACCTAACACAAGAAGCTCATCTAGAGTCAATGCTGCTCCAGTCTCTCACACACAGAATTCCAGACAATATAGGAATGATATGACTGATCCTCTTGAAGGAACCTCAAGCACCTATTTACAGGAAGAGAGCAATGTGTACCATGACCAGGAATAGACGGGCCCTGCCTCTAGCCAGGTAGAGGACAGGGACAATCAGTGGATTCGATGGCCTGACACATCTGAACCACAAAAATATACAGCATTGGTTGACACCGGTGCCCAATGTGCCCTGATGCCATTGAGATATGTAGGAGCAGAACACATTTCTGTTTCTGGGGTAACAGGAAGATCCCAGCAGTTTGCTGTGTTGGAGGCTGAAATGAGTTTAACTGGGAACGGGTGGCAGAAACACCCCATCGTGACTGGCCCAGAGGCCCCATGCATCTCTGGAGTAGACTATCTCAGAAATGGATATTTCAAAGAGCCAAAAGGACATCGCTGGGCTTTTGGTATAGCTGCTGTAGGGGCAGAAGACATCAGAAAACTGAATACTTTACCTGGTCTCTCAGACGACCCCTCTGCTGCAGGACTGCTGAGAGTTGAAGAACTACAGGTACCAATTGCCACAGCAACAGTATACCGTCAGCAATATCGTACCAGCAGAGACTCTGTGGTCCCCATCCATGAGATGATTTGTAAAGTGGAGAGCCAAGGGCTGGTCAGCAAAGCCCATTCACCTTTCAACAGCCCTATATGGCCAGTTCACAAGTCCAGTGGAAAATAGAGACTGATGGTAGATTACTGTGGCCTGAATGAGGTCACACCACCACTAAGCGCTGCCATACCAGACATGTTGGAGCTTCAGTACGAGGTGGAGTCCAAGGCAGCAAATGGTATGCGACCACTGATATTGCAAACACCTTCTTCTCTATTCCTTTGGCTGCGGAATGCAGAACTCCGTTTGCCTTCATCTGGAAGGGAGTGCAGTACACCTGGAACCGATTGCCCCAGGGGTGGAAGCACAGTCCCGCCATCTGCCATGGAGTGATCTAGGCTGCATTGGAAAAGAACGAGGCTCCCGAACATCTACAGTATATCGATGACGTCATTGTGTGGGGGAGCATAGCAGGGGAAGTCTTTGAAAAAGGAGAGAAGATTATTCAGATTCTGCTGAAAGCCGGTTTTGCGATTAAGCGAAACAAGGTTAAGGGACCAGCTCAAGAAATTCAGTTTCTCGGAGTCAAGTGGTAAGATGGATGTCATCAGATCCCAACAGAATCCTAAGAAGGAGACACAAGCTTTCCTAGGCTTTTGGAGAATGCATATCCCTGAGTACAGCCAGATTGTGAGCCCTCTTTACCTGGTCACCTGCAAGAAGAGCGATTTCCACTGGGGCCCTGAACAGCAACAAGCTTTCACCCAGATCAAGCAGGAAATCGCTCACGCGGTAGCTCTTGGCCCAGTCAGGACAGGACCAGAGCTGAAGAATGTGCTCTACTCTGCAGCAGGAAACCACAGTCTGTCCTGGAGCCTTTGGCAGAAGGTGCCTGGGGAGACTTGGGGTTGACCACTGGGATTCTGGAGCCAGAGCTACAGAGGGTCTGAAGCAAACTACACTCCCACAGAGAAGGAAATCATGGCTGCCTCTGAAGGAGTTCAAGCTGCCTCAGAAGTAATTGGCAGCGAAATGCAGCTGCTTCTGGCACCCCAGCTACCCGTGCTGGGGTGGATGTTTAAAGAAAAGGTTTCTTCCAGACATCATGCCACAGACACCACATGGAGTAAATGGATTGCCCTCATCACCCAGCGTGCCTGTATTGGAAATCTGAATCGCTCTGGGATTCTGGAAATTATAACAAACTGGCCTGAAGGGGAGACTTTTGGATTGTCTTCTGAAGAAGAGGAGCAAGTGGTGTGCCGAGGAGGCCCCACTATATAATGAGCTACTAGAGACTGAAAGACAATATGCCCTTTTCACTTATGGTTCCTGCCGAATTGTAGGCACTAGCCAGGAATGGAAAGTATGGAGCCCTGCTGCGTCTCACCCTCGAATCCATGGGAACAGATCCCCTGTGGACCCCGGCCAGCTGGGCAGTGGGGCGAGTCGGGCAGAGGAAAGGAACTTCTCCTTGGATCCCAGGGGGCTTGGAGAAGCTCCCTTGTGAGTCCAAAGATGAGCTTGTCCCACAAGCAAAGGAAAGAGGCGCTCTCCCTCAGGATTAGTTCCAAAGTTTAATGAGGGCCTGGAGAGATCCCAGGCCACATCTGACCTCGAAGGGCATCCAGAGCAAGAGAGATAGCCCCCGCCTAGAGCAGCCAGATACAGGGGGGCGGGGAAAACCGAGCAGCCAAAGGGGGAAGGACATGGGAGTGGCTCTCTGAGGCAAGGCCTCAGAGTGATCACTGAGGAGGGGGTGGAGGAGGAGTCCCAGAGCCAGGGTCCAGTTACCTGGTGACCCTGGGAGAAGGATCTGGACAAAGGGGAAGGGTCACCAGGTGATGGACACATCACCTGGGAGGAGACAGGGGGATGGGTTGGGGACATACAGGTACTGATGGGAAAGCTGGGATGAACCAAACAGATACAAAGAGGGGGTATGGAGGGACAAACCATTATGAGGGGATATACAGTGCAAACACAACTCTACAGAGCCCCACATGATGAGTTGCACAAGCTACCAAGGGACCAAGGTGGATCAAGTCAGGTTGCAGAGCTTAAAGCCATCCAGCTGGCTTTGGATATTGCTGAACAAGAAAAGTGGCCAAAGCTCTATTTCTACACCAACTCATGGATAGTAGCTAATGCTCTGTGGGGATGGCTGAGTCTCTGGAAAAAGGCCAACTGGCAGTGCAAAGGGAAACCCATTGAGCTGCTGAGATCTGGCAAGACATTGTCACCCGAGTAGAGAAGCTGACCGTGAAGATTCAACACGTGGATGCACACATACCCAAGAGTCAGGCTAATGAAGAGCATCACAACAACGAGCAGGTAGACTGAGCTGCCAAGGTGAAAATATCACAGGTAGATCTAGATTGGCAGCATAAGGGAAAATTATTCCTAGCTCATTGGGTCCATGATGCCTCTGTTCATCAGGGAAGAGTTGCAACATACCAATGGGCCCGTGACCGAGGGGTGGACCTTACTATGGACAACATCTCACAGATCATCCACAACTGCGAGACCTTCGCTGCAATCAAACAGGCCAAACAGGTGAAGCCTCTGTGGTATGGTGGGTGATGGCTGAAGTACAGGTATGGGGAAAGCTGTTGACTACACCACGCTTCCCCAAACCTGCCAAGGCAAGCCTATGTACTGACCATGGTGGAAGAGACCACAGGATGGTTAGAAACCTACCCTGTGCCTCATGCCACTGCCCGGAACACCATCTTAGGCCTAGAAAAGCAAGTCCTATGGAGACGCGGCACCCCTGAGAGAATTGAGTTGGACAATGGAACCCATATCAAGAATGGCCTTATCAACACCTGGGCCAGAGAACATGGCATTGAGTGGATATATCATATCCCCTATCATGCACCAGTTGCCAGGAAAGTTGAACGATGCAATGGACTACTTAAGACCACACTGAAGGCATTCGGTGGGAGAACCTTCAGGAACTGGGAATTAAACTTGCAAAAGCCACCTGGATGGTCAACACCCAAGGGTTCATCAATCAAGCTGGTCCTGCCCAATCTGAACCCTTGCAGTCAGTGGATGGAGATAAAGCCCCTGTGGTACATATGAAAAGTGTTTAAGGAAAGACAGTTTGGATTAATCCCACCCCAGGCAAAGACAAACCCATCTGTGGGATTGTTTTTGCTCAAAGACGCAGTTATACTTGGTGGGTAATGCAGAAGGATGGGGAAACCTGTTGTGTACCATAAGGAAACCTAGTCTTAAGTGAGAACTATGTGTAAGGTATCATCATGATGCAGATGGAAATAGAAAAAGAGATGCATAATGTCTGAGATTTAAAGGCCAGATGTTTTCTAGTACCATCTGTGTAGCAGTTGCCCTCTGGGCAGTTTTCCTTATCTCCTCTTAATGAGCCCATCAATGTCTTGCCACCTGACTCAGATAACACTCTCCAGGGGCTGGTTCTGTTTAACAGGTGATCAAGGACAAACCTCGTGACACAGAATGACATCAGCCCATTGTGAGATGCTCCACCCAGGGGGGAGGAGCTAAGCATTCCCACCTAGATATATCCTGGGATTTCTAGACAGAGAAGCAGTCTTCCCACAGGTTTCCAAGAGGACACAGCTGGGATTTTCCACTGGACCGACTACACCTTTTCTACAGGACCACTGTAGAAACAGAAACCACATCTGCCACTCCAAGAGGACTGCAGCCACTCCAATTAGGACTGCTACCAACACGCTGACCAAAGGGGTGTCAGGTTGTATTCTGACTTTGTTGGTGGTCTTCCTTTTGTATCATTGCATGTACATTGTCTCTTTTCCCTTTTCCCAATAAATTGTCTTTCTCACTTGGAGTCTCTCACTGGTTTTGCTTTCAAACCAGAATAAACTGTTAAACAATAATTAATCTCATCAAAGAAATGTAGAAATGAGTAAATTCCTGTAACCACCAGAAAAACAGACCTCTGTAATGCAGGCTGATGAGTGACCCAAAGATTGCCTGTGCCCCTGTGCCCTCCTGGGCACCAGCTGCAGGCAGCAGTCAGCCACACTCACAGGACTGTGCTCAGCTCAGTCTCTAGTGCACTGAACATTTTCTCTCCCAGACCAAACACATTTTATCTATATCTGGTGAAAACAATGAGTGATATAGTAAAGAAAAAAAAAAAAAATCCCAGCAATGAGTATTGGAAAGAGATGTCTGCTTTGGGGATTTTGATCATGGCATTTAATAACCAATCTGCAATTCATGTCATTCTCTTTTGTTATATTCTGTTTATAAACTCTGTGTTGTAATCACAGGATTTTTCTAGCATGATATTTAGTAATTATCTAAGCCCTTTATCCTAGAATGCAATTGCATTTGGCTGCTTATCTTGTTCAATTTCTATTGATTTAAAAGTTTCATATTATGTAAGGTCTTTGCATATATCTTCACAGGTTAAGAAATAGGTAAATTATTATTCATAGGGTCCAGAAAAAAAAAAGGACAACAAACCAGGCACCTCTTAAAGGACAATCTGTGGGTTTCTCCTTCTACACAGCAGTTCACACTGCGACAGAGCCTGTGTGTGTGAGAGAGAGAAGAATGGAGAAGTCCAGGAATATATCTGAAGATTTCATACAAAAGGCAATGGCAGCTGTCAACTCAATGCGTCGTGATGAACTGCTTTTCTCTTACAAGGGAACTCTCTACCCTACCACTATTTGCAGTCCTGAAACATTCAAAGCCTTGGAGTCATTTGAAGCCAGAAGTGACGATGTAATTTTGGCATGATACCCAAAATCCGGTGAATATATTTTAAGTTTTTTTATTAACAAGGCTCTGTAATAGGTAGTAACTAGGGTTGTACTAAATATAGGCAATATATATGATATGGTACATAATATTATATATGATGCTGAACAATAATCTTTAGAATGTTCACCAAATTTTGTAAAACTGATTTAATTCTGAAAAAGCACAAGAAGTGAATTATGAATATTTGATATGGGAAATTTTCCAAAAGACTGAGAAAAGCAATCTGATTTTCTTTTCTATAGCAACCAAAGGTTTTTGTTATTTTTACTTTGGATAGTAATAAAGTAAAATGCACAAATTGGTGAGAATCTAAACACAAATTTTTTACATCCGAGGCAACTAGATCTCTTGATATTACACAATCTCCTCCCACATTTATGTTTGCAAGATTAAGAGCTTTATGTTTTCACAATGGAGTGTTTGATACCTTCAAATGGTAAATATTCAATATTCTTTAGTTTATTTCCCATGGATGTCAGGAAATAGCTATCAACAATATTTTTGTAGTCCTTGAAGTGACTGCATTGTTCCTTAATTATTGGGAAATCAAGAAGACATCTTTGCTAGGATTGCAACTTTAACCCACATATTTGCTCCTTCTGTCTCAAACCGCTGGTCCACATGCAAGCCAAAGGTTTGGATGAGATGGGCCTCATATACACTTTAATCTAGCTGTTTCTCTCTTCCAGCAATTGGTTCACACTGCCTTTCACCAGATAGTCACAGCTGACAGGATTGTGAAGTTTTTGCGCTTTTATTGTATTTTTGTTTTGAAGAAATATTATGCACTTGAATGCAGTTGTTAAGGTTGTTCTGAGAAAGATGTAGGTACCCAGTGTCCAGAAGTCAGGAAATGGTAAATTAGAGATGGGAGGTCTATGCAGGCTCTTTGTTGTCTTTTGAATAAAAAGATAACAAGTGTGTCTAGGAAATGTCACTTCAGAGTGTTTTTTCTTATTGTTAAAGAAAATGAGTGCACAATTTTCAGATCTAGTTCTGCTGCTGTGCTGAAGTAGTGTGACCCATCTTTCTTCTGAAGGTAAACCATCACACCAGAAAACACTTCATGCTTTAGGTTTTAAAGTACAGGTTTACCACCCCAGGCTCCCCTTTATGTGTCACAATAAAATGTATTACTTTAATGAACGTTTTCCTAGTTTGATATCAATGGTTCTTCTCTTTTATTAGTTAGTTCACAATATACAAGGTAATTTATGGTGTACTGAACTGCTCAAGCTGAAGAATATGTCCTTCTGAGGAGCAAAGGTAGGAGCCTGGGAGGTGATTGACGAGACAGTCAGTTGTGATTGCATCACATGAAAGGAGGCCAAGTCACTCACCATGTAGTACTACCACCACTTGACTTCCCTGGTAAATCCATTTCTGTTGATTGTGAAAGTTTTACAAGCACTTCTGTATTTTGCTTCTTTCAGGCACAAACTGGCTAAGTCAAATCTTAACTGACCTGATAGCCATATCTCAAAAGAAAACACCAGGAAGTGAAAGCAGATTGAATGCTGATGACCTAGAAGTATTCCCCTATCTCAAAATTGGAGATGCTGAAAAATATGAGGTGGGAACAGAATCTGTATGGAAATGATCAATATTATCTGCTTCAAATACTGAATGTATTACGTATGAGCTATTCCATTATTTGATGCTTTCACAGATAGCTAATCTGTATCCTACATCTAGAATTAATCCCTTGTCTAACAGAAATGAAGAGAATTATCACTGAAGCGAACTAAAAATGGATATTCTTTTTCCAATTGCTCATGGGCTTTGGAAAATTAGAACTACTCAGAGCAGCCCACTAATATCTCAGAGCAACAGTCACAAAAAAAACCCCATAAAAACCATTTCTGTCAGCCAATAGCTGTTGATAAGTTCATCAAAGCAACATTTTAGCATAGGTTAATGAAAAGTATACTTGTACTAACCGTCTATTTTCCTCCTTCCAATTCTTCAAGCGAATGACCAGATTACCTTCTCCAAGATTTCTGGCTTCTCATCTCCGTCCTGAAAATCTCCCCAAGTCTATCTCCAAAAACAATGCCAAGGTGAGTGCTGATTTTAATGTATTCACTTCAACAGATCTTTGTATAAAGCAAATTTAGTACTTTATTGCCAATTTTCAGAATCACACTTAAGTGTTAAGCCTGGCCATTTCTACATGACTCTTTAAGTGTTGCCATTCATCTCACTTAACCACAGTTTGCCCTTATTGGCACCTTTGTGACAGTTTCCACAAGACAGTTGCAGCGTTTGAATAAATCCTCCGGAGGCAGAATGTATTTTGATGTGATTTCCTGTGGGAGGAATTTTATGGCATTGTTGCAAGTGAGGGCTTCAATGTGTCAAATTTCCAGGAGAATTTATATCTTGGGGAATTTTCCCTGCTACTTAAAAGATGAACTACGCTTGTATTGATCAAAACATACTTAGATTCTGCATAAATAATTTGGTTGATCTGTAAAAGATAATAATTATAGGCAATCATCTTCTCATGGTACCAAAGCAAAGTTAAATACTGCACCTTCAGAATTGGGAATGAAATTGCAACTTCTGCAAGGAGCGCACAAGGTATAAGAAATCCCCAGCTGCAGTTATAAAGAATATTATTGTTTCTTTTTTAATGTTGTAGTTTGCTATGCCTTTCTCTATAAATAATTCAATTATTTTTCTAGATATTGTTACTGATTTTTAATCCAATATATGTTGCTATATCCTTCTACCATTTCTCCAATGGCATAGTTTTTCTTCCCTCCTATGAGACCTGGGATGATTTCTTCACAGATTTCATGACAAAGAAAAGTACAGTATATTTTTTCTGTCTGTGTCAATTGTCCAATGATTTGTCTTTGTCTAAAAACCCTTGTACTTTGTTGTATCAGTTTCACTAGGATCTCTTGCTTTAAAAAAGCAGAGATTAAAGACAGAGAATTAGAAATCTGAAGGGAAGTTTACCAGGCTTGTCTTACTGCTTGAGGATAAATATTTGTCATAATGCACTTCCATAGGCTTCTTTAATTTGTACAAACTGGTATATTTCCTGGAAGAAGCAGTTCTTCCTTTCCTCTACCTTGGGTCCCCTTTACCCCTGCTCTCCTATGTCCATCCTCGTGTGTCCATGGATCTGTATAATCCATGCCAAAATGGATTAAAGGAATTATTTGGTCTAAGCCTAGTAAATTAAAAAGGGAACTAATTCTAATGCATTACAAAAGAGAAAAAGTAATAGCACTAGTTTAATTAATTAGCACTAGTTATGAGTTTGGCATAGCACATGGTCAGCAGAAGAGAGGGTTCAAAATGCTTTTAGACTGGATTAAGGCAGTCTTACAAGATGGTCTGCAAGATGATAGCTATTTTGGTGAACTCAAAGCTTTCTTGAAATACTAACAAGTTTTATTTTTCTGACTTAGAAATGGTATCATATGCCTGAGTCTGGAGCAAAACCTGTACTTCCCACAGAAGGTGGTAAACACTGCCATAAACACAATTAATAAAGCCCTTGGCTGACACACCTTAATGAGCAAAACTTGTATAATCTTAATTTGTGCTTCATTTTAGGATCCTTTTGTTTTATTTAGTGGCCTGGGGATGCTACTTTGAATACATTTCTGAATGGAACAAATACGCTGACAAAGAAAATACTATGACAATAACTTATGAAGAGGTAGATGAGGTAAGGCTACCAATAGTTACAAATACTCTTTACATCATGGGACATTTTTTTCCTGAATGAATTCACCATTATATGCATGCAGGGTGTCTAAGCTGGGTGAGACAAGTTATTGTTATAAGGGAAGAAAAGGTGAAATTGAAACTTAAAAGGCCTCTTAAAATTTTTCTTGTGAAATGATTCTTGGTTTTTATTTATCTCTGATATAAGCCCAAATAATTGTAAATGCAAATCAACTGTAATATCTTTGGGGAGGAGGTTTAGTGTTTTCAGCAATGTGCATTTTGCTCACCTGTCAATCATATATAATATTTTGTAATCTACAGGAAGGCAGCTCATATCTCCTCCAAAATAATTATGGACAAGTGAACTGCTATGGTCCACTCTAGTCCTAGTGAAGTCTATGAATATCCTACGTATGCAGTCAGCAGAGAGATATAGGGAAGTGTAAACACCTTGGAAAGCAGCATCATTTGTTTGAAAGTCATGCCATATGTTACATTCCTCTTTCCAGAATCCTGCCTTGAGTGTGAAAAACATAGCTACATTCTTTGGAATACCTCTGACTGAAGAAGAGCTCCAGCTGGTGCTGGAGAGGAGCAGCTTCCAGTCTATGAAGAAAAACTCCAGACAAAACTCATGGGCCAATTGCTAATGCTCTCTTTCGCAAAGGTAGGAAGTTCCAAGTGGCTCAGAGGTAGAAATGTCCCATTGTCAAGAATTTGGGCCATCCTTTGGTTCTTTTTCCTGCACTCACATTAGCATTGCAAAGCAGGTTATCACTGCTTTGCTTGAGAAGACTATTCAAGGACAAGTGGTGAGGAAGATACCCAGCAAGGCTCTCACAGCAGAGCCACTTTTGGAGGTTCACAGACGGCTGGCAGTAAGGTGGAACTGTCATGTGTCTGAATTCCTCTCCACCTCTATGCCTGGAATACCAGTTGCTCAGCCTTTGGAGCAGGCAGCACTGGGCCAAAATCATCCTGAGTGGTGTGACCACACATTTTAGGAGAGTGTAGGAATCTTCTGAGATGTCCACTGCCAAATGCCTGCTCACTCTTACCCATTAGAACTAAGCCAAGCAAGCAGGAATTGTTGCCTTTATGAGAGACAACGGCGACCTGGTTACAAGAAGACAGCACGGCAGCCCGGCCTCACCCGGGCTACTCGGACTAACGACACACGCTGACACCAATGTGGTGGACGGTCGAAAGCCTTTATTATCTTATCTCATGGGTTTAAATAGTCTTGGGGGACTTTGCTTCGTCAGAGGGGGGCTGGGGGTCTCAGGGGATAGTGGGTAGTGGAAATTTACTTGGGTCGGTGTGGCTGCATTCCTCTGAGGCTTCTGGAGTTAATAGATAAGTGGGGAAGAGAGGCAGAGAGGGGGATGGGTCTATCTTTCTGTCACACCCCGAAATCTTCCGTTCGCCTGTCCCTTACCTACCACAAGGAATCCAGATACACATAAGGGTGGGAACACAGTTTGGGAACAACTTTTGCAGTGCAGTGTGGGGGACATGGACATGAGAAGGGCAACCTGGTTGTCAGAATCTATTTCTGCATTTTATATTAAAGATGTACGTGGATAAAAACTCAAGCTGTCAAAGGAGCAAAAACTCATCTCTGCCTCCTGGCACATGATCCTTAATCAATTCTTCATGATATTCCACTTTGCCTGTCATAACTGACTTGAGGAGAGAGATGGAGGAAACAGGCTGCATTTTTGACCACCATCACCTAAAGAGGAGTAGGTTCTTTTGCATTATAGCAAAAGGTTATTCACATAGCTATGTAACTCTGTGGATTTCACAAAATTATATTGGTGTAGAAAAATGCTTCATCTGGAAAATGCATGAACACAGTTTTGCGCGTAATGCAATAAAAATGATAGCTCTAGAGGATAAAAAATAAAATTCCTTGCTTTTCAACAGTTTGTTCTTGTTTCTTTGAAGGTGGTGTAAGTGACTGGAAGAATCTTTTCAGTGAAGATCAGAGTGAGAAAATGGACAAAGCATTTGAAGAACATATAGCAGGAACAAAACTTGGAAAAAAGTTGAAGTATGACTTGTACTGCAAAGCCTGAAGAACTATGAAACGTGGCTAGAAGAAGAACTTTGCCTTCTGTTTCATGGTGAGTGCTCAGGCCACACCCATTTGCTGAAGAAGATGCCAACTAATCATATTTACAAAAACTCAACAGCCCTGTTCCAGCTGTCACCTGGAAGGAAATTCCCCTTTTCTTTCTAGACAAAGTCTATCCTTCTAGACTACTAATAATTATTTAGTACGCAGATTATTTTTCTCTTCAAAAACATTTCAAATCAGGCAACATCTTCACTAGAAAATATGACTTGGGAATTTTTGGGGGTGCACATGTCCTTGGGGAGCATATGTCCAGCACTGAAATAAATCACACTGGCTTTTCAACTTTTACAAATTGTGGAGTTTTTTTTCCGCAAATCAAAATAATGAAATATCCAAAGGATTTTTGTTTCACTCTTCTAAAGCTGGTTGCTTCTGCTTGGACATAAGTGGACATGCAGAGTTTTGTAAAGAAATAGGAATGCTCAAAGTAATACTTAGAATACTTAGAGAAGCAATGAATGAGCAGCAGAATATCCTGTGGCAAGCCATCCTTGAACAACTACAGGTTATCTTTAAGTAACCAGAAAGGCACCAGATTTCTAGAGGAGAACATAGATAATAGCAGTGTTTAAAATCTTGCAAAGGAATAATCAAAATAGAACAGTCACCTTAACTTGATCCATAGAAAGGCAGTAGCAAAAATGACAAAGCAACCGACCATGGAATATTTTGAAGAACATGTAACAGTAAATATAATATATGTTAAAGAATCTGGTGATCCTCCTTAAGATAACTCACCTCTTGAATAAAGCACTGACAGAAAATGCAAGAGGTGACAGCATTGGGGAGAGCCTGACATTACATGACTAAAAAGACACAAATTTATGTGGGGATGGCAACGTACAAACACTGGTTATAGAAATGAAAGTACTGGAAGTAGGCTTAGGTTGTTAGAAATTCATACAACAGCAATAAAAGGCATTCACACTGTCAGCAGCAGCAGCAATACTTTCAGGAATATCCACTTGTTTACATGGATATTATGAACTTGGTTGCAATAGTATGCTTATGATCACACTGCGTATACAGGTTGACAGCAAAATTGAGAGGGCAATTAAAGCAATCTCCTTTAGTGGTGAGTTTTCATAATATTCAATTTTGTTTTTAACACTGGTGGGCAGAACTACTACCATACAATGTGTCATAAATGTCTGACTGGTAAGTCTGGGGATCAGAACAGAGGGCTGAAAGTACTAGGAAAAATGGCAAAACAATTTGAAACATAACACATTGAGAAGATTAGGGAACACAAAGCTTAGTAAAGATAAATGTAAAATTTTATATTTAGAAAAGGGAAGCCAAAAGAGCAGGTACTTGATGGGGGTAAATCAGTCAGGCAGCAGCTGGCACCTGAGGAATCACACTTAGCAAGGACTAACATGATGACAATGCTAGCAAAAGAAGGCTCAGACCTTATTCTGGTCTTGGTGACCAGATTGAAAACCAGACCATGACCTGTTTCTGGAGTTTTGTCCTCTCCTGTGTCATCCCAAGTCTTGAATTCAGTCCCTTTGTGCCCCTAACAATCTCACTCTGAAGGACAGAGCTATTCAGAGTAGTAACACCTCATGGGCTTTTGCTCCATTTGAGATACTCTGTGGGCCCTTACATTCAGTGGGGCAAGGGAGTGAAAGAAATGAGAATGGTAAAGGCAGGCTGCCATGTCAAAAAAATGAATGTAGGCAAAGAAACTTGATATATCACTTGAGTGACATATTTCGAGACTGAAAATTAAGCAGAGATGAAGCTAGTGAGTGTGAGAATCAATTCAGAAAACTTGGGAATCTGTTTTGAAGGTAAGACCTAACTGACTGACACAATAGCAGAGCTCTCAAAATTTCTTACTTCTACGTTCTTGCCAACTATCAAAAAAAAAAAAGTATCTTTCTTTTTGGTCTAGTCTCTTTTGTTGCCTCTGATACCTAAAAAGAGAAATTTCCACTGAAAATTATGTTTATATTGTATTTTTGTCTGTTTCTTTTTAAGAGAATGAACAAATCAGAAAAATTATATTAACATCTTCCATCTCTTGTCCTTTCCCTAATCCATTTCAAGATTTTATTTCAGGAAATATAATTTACAGATGTTTCTTTGGTGTAATTTAACATTATTATTCCTACTAGTTTTTGCCCTAATATTTCCTGTTCCTAGTATTAGTTGCAGCAAAGACCATAGGTCCCTCTTGTCAGTCTCCATGGAGTTCAGTAATATCAAAAGGATTTAACAGAGTACAGAGTTAATCAGTGACTTGCACCTTCACCCTTGAGTGAACAACCCTGTCCTATTTACTTATATGTTGCATAAAACTTTTCTGCATTGTGGACAGACAACCTATATCTCTTTGGGTAGATTTACACAGGGATACAGATATGACCCGAAACAGTGAAAGAATCATTGAAATAATGGACAAATGTTTTTCAGAGGGTGACAAGATGGCCCCGGAAGACATGCTATTTTCCTACAGAGGTATTTTATACCCAGCTACAATTAGCAGCCCGCAGACTTTGGAAGCTCTGAAATCCTTTGAAGCCAGGAGCGATGATGTGATTCTAGTAGGTTATCCTAAATCAGGTAAGTGTTTTCTTGATCAATAGTCAAATACACAGTGCTACAATCCTGAAGTTGATTATTTAATGCTGTCACTTAACACAGCAACAATTCCTGAGAAAAGCTTATGATGACATCAGACTTCAAAGAATCATGAATTTAAGTTTTAAGGCATATCTGGAGCTCAAATAATGTAACACCCTGCTCAAAGCTGGGGAAAGACCTAACATCCCAAGTTAAGTTTGGTTGCTTAAGGCCTTGTCCAGAAGGGTTTTGAAACTTTTGAGGATGGTGCTTCACCACCCATTGAAGTATTTATCAGTGTTTTCCCACAATAGTGTTTTTTTGGGGGGGTTGGGTTTTTCTTTGTTTTTACATCAATGCAATCAGACATGCCCTTATTTTGAGTCTCAATCTTCATTACTACCTGCAGTAGTGGAAGACTGCAGTGAGTGTCCCATGCCCTTTTCCTTCTATCTCCAGCCTGAACAAACCAAGCCTTTCTATGCAATTCATTTGCTCCAGCTCCCAGTAGTTTCATGGACATTCAACAAGACTTTCCCCAGGTTCTCAAAATCATTTGTGTTTCAGTCTAGGAACTGCACACAGTATTCCAATGGTGAACACACCAGTGCCAGCTAAAGCAAGACAATCACATCCTTTCCTTTGTATCTAAATGGAGAAAAAGACATGAATGCCTTTGATATGAAAAGACAAGGATTTTTACATATTTTCTCTCTCTTTTACTCTGGGCCTTTCAGAATCCTTTTTTTTTTTCTCTCCCTTTTGGCATTATAGAAATATCTTAGTATGTAATTTGCAGAAAAAGAGGAAGTTGATCCTTATCACATCACCTTTGTGTGCAGGCTCTAGAGCTGTACGTAAGCAGAACTGGTTTATATGTGTGAGGATCCACTTAAGCACTGCAGGAGGTATTAGCTGAAAACTGAGATTAAGTATCTGAACCCAGATCCTCACACACCATTTCTCCCAGGCCGCAGAAGCCAAGACAACTAAGTCTGGTGCAAAGATGGTGTCAGGAGTGTGATGGTCTGGTGGCTGACTGATGACCCTTGTGCTGCCAGTTACAGAAGCCCAGCTGGGAATTGTGAATGAGACCAAACTGGGTCAATAATGAAGAAAGAACAGTGCTCCTAAAGACAGCACTGTGGAAGGAAAGCAGAAACAGAAGAGAGATTACTCAGTTGGCCCAGTGCTGGGAGCCACACAGCTCTTGAGTAATTTCCACAGGCAGTAGTGTGTGGTAACCAAAAAGTAGAGAAGTTGAAAAGAGTTGAAAGCAGAAGTTGAAAGAAAAGTCTGCTTCTGCTTCTACCAAGGGACGCAATGTGACCCTGAAGCAAGCAGTGCACAGTATCTGCTCTCCACAGTATCTGCTTAACAGCTGCGCCCCCATTGATCTTGGGCACATATCCTTGTTGATTGTTAACCAGGGCTGCGATTTACCCTCAGCTGGCAACGCACAGCTCAACTCAGTGGCCCACAGGGCGACTCCTTTCACCCACAAGGGGATGGGTGAGGGAAACAGAGTGATGGGAAACAGAGGGATGGGTTGAAATAAAGACAGTTAAACAGTTAAAGCAAGAGCTATGTATGGAAGCAAAGCAAAGTAAGGAATTAATTCTGTCCTTCTGTCAGTCAAATGTTCAGCTGTCTCCAGGGCTCCATCACCCATGATGGTGATATGGTAAGACAAGTGCCTTAGCTCTCAGCATCTCTCTTTCCTTCTTCTTCCCTCAAATTTTATTTCTGAGCATGACTCCATATGGAATAGAATACTCCTTGGGCCAGCTGGGGTCAGCTGTCCCATCTCTGTCCCCTTTTAATTTCTTGTGCACTTGCAACCTATTCTCTGGCAGCTCAGTGTGAGAATCAGAGGAGGCCCTGACACTACATAGTTACTGCCTAGCAGTAACTAAGACATCTCTGTGTTACCGACATTGTTTTCAGCACAAATTCAACACAAACTCCATACTAGCTACTATGGGGAAAATTAACTCCATTGCAATGAAAACCAGCACACACACTTGTTGAAAGGTTAAAGTACA
Organism: Taeniopygia guttata; assembly: GCF_048771995.1. Taxonomy (NCBI): domain Eukaryota; kingdom Metazoa; phylum Chordata; class Aves; order Passeriformes; family Estrildidae; genus Taeniopygia; species Taeniopygia guttata. The sequence goes on along the minus strand of NC_133027.1, from coordinate 74,449,271 downwards.
ACATTGAACCAAACTGGTTCACTTGAAACCAATTTGACAGGTACCATTCGGCTAGGTTTACATGAAAAAGTGAAGTTGAATGGATGTCCTACTGGTGTCTTTATCCTTTAAGGAACCAATTGGCTTGAACAAATGGTGAAGGAGTTGGCAGATGCCAAATATACAGAAGAGGAAATGAAAGAGAGAATAAATGCTGAAAAGAAGCTAGAGACATTTCAGCGTCTAGAATTTGGGGATCCTGGGATATATGAGGTAAGCAATAACTGCAAATACTGTTCCTGCTCTTCCCACAGGAAGAATAGCTGAAAGACAATGGCTGATCTTAGAAGTAATGGAGAGCCTCAAGCCTTAACAGCAGCTACAGTCTGCAGAAGTAGTGTGTGTAGTGCCTCTGGTGTCCCAACAAAAGGGCTGAGAAGGCATAGAGTGCTCCTATAGACCCAATAAGTTTGATTAGTAAGACCTTTTCCTAGGATGTCCTGTTTTTAGGCCTGTGTCATGTGAAATGTTGCTTAGTGGCAGAAGTTGCAGAAGCTTACACCACCAGTGCATCCCTCTGGGTTTTCAAAGTGATAAGATACATCTCTGATCTCATCTTTTCTTATAACCTACAATAAATGAACAGGTACAACTCACTGAATAAGCTACTTCTGTCTTGTCACATTTCTTCTCACTTTCTTTAAAGAGGATGAAGCAGCTTCCTTCCAGAAGAATTATAGTAACCCATCTGAGACCTGATATCCTGCCTCCATCCATTTTCCAAAGCAAGGCTAAGGTGAGTCTTCAGTCTTCTCTTTGCATCATGCTGCAAAAGCTTTCCATCCTAAATTAGCTTTATTCTGTGTGAGATAGCTTTTCTGCATTTTCACCAGAGCTGGTCAATACACAACCACATTTCCAAGGTTGAAGAGACAGCTCTGTGTGCCAAGGCTGTGAACAAAGATCCTCTTCCAGCAGCAGCTTTGCTGACTGTTGGTGGGCTTATTGCTGAGTGTCACTGTCCTTTCAGAAATGTGCTTCCACATTGGTGGTAGAGAACTGAGCAAGGCAAGGAGTAACTCTCTATGTTTTAACTTGCCTTTAAAACCAGGGTACCTGGGGAAAGCCCACCACAGACTGTGGCTAAAATAATCTTAGATGGGAATTACTGGAGAGAGAAGCTAGGGTGTATCTAGATAATGTTTGTGCCTCTTTTGTTCAGTAGATCATGAACTCATTGCTCTGGAGTGGAACTAGGTCAGAATTGTCTCGAGGGACTCAGTGACATCTTGTTTTCAGCCTGAAGCTTACATTAGCAACAAGTGATCTGCCAAAGCTGATTTCTTACTCAATAAAAGGAATTAGACCAGAATTGTATGGTCTGGCGAATTTTAGTGGACAAGTAAGCTTGCAGACAAGATGAAGGGTGGGAGTGTTGATTTGCTGGAGGCTAGGAGGCTCTGCAGAGGGATTTGAACAGAGAATGAGTGGAGGCCAACTCTATGAATTTAAATAAGGTATGTACTGGGTCCTGCAAAATGGGGGTCACAACCAAATGCAGCATCTTGGCACTACCGAGGCCCTTGGAGCGTCTGGCATGCATGATCCCAAAGCTCACTGCTACCTTAGAAAGCTGGCAAATAGGCAGGATGGGTCTTTGTATGATCTCCAGCAAACTAGGTATACCAGTAGAGGAACCAGGTCCAATGCCAAATGAGGTCCAGGGATAAAGACAGGGTGCAAGCTGAGGGCACAGGGAATGGGATAGTGAGGGTGGAGCTGAGGGTCAGGGTCCAATGGTTACAGGGGAAAATGGTGCCAAGGAGGGGTTAAGGGTCGGGTCAGCCAACAGGCAAATAGGGGTGGAGGAATGCAGCAAACCAGGGCAAATTAAAGGACAGAGAGAGGAGAACATTCTAGGGTCTAACCAAACATGGGCGATAGGGATTGAACTAGGGTAATTAGGCCAATGGGCCAATAGGGTATCATAACTTTACATGAATTAGCATGTGCCTGCAAAGATCTATGAAAGAAGCAAGCTTCTCACCCTAACCTAAGTGCCTATTCCTCTTACTTGGGACTAGTCTTCCATGGCTGGGGGATTGAAGACTTTGATGGTGGGTTTCTGGGCCTTTGTAATACTAAAGGTTGGGGGCAGAGTGGATAGAAAACTTCCCAGTGGAAAAGGCCTGGGGGTGCTGGTTGACAATGGCTGAACATGAGCCAGAACTCTGCCTGTGTGGACAAGAAAGCCAGTGGCATCCTGGCCTGGAGCAATAATAGTGTGGTCAGCAAGACCAGGGCAGTGATTGTTCTCGTGTACTTGGCACTGGTAAGTGACACACCTTGAGTGCTGTGCCCAGTTTTAGGTCTCTCACTACAAAGAGGACACCGAGGTCCTGGAGTATGTCCAGAGAAAGACAATGGAGCTGGTGAGGGGTTTGGAGCAGAAGTCTTAGGAGAAGTAGATGAGGGAGCTAGGGTTGTTTAGCCTGGCAAAAAGAAGGCTCAGGTGGGACCTTGCCACTTGAAGGGAGGTTGTAACTAGGTGGAGTTTGGTCTCTTCTCTGAGTAATGAGTGACAGGACAAAAGGAAATGGCCTCTAGTTGCACTACGGGAGGTTTAGATCTGGATACGAGAAAATTTTCTTCATAGAAAGTGTTGCCAAGCATTAGAGCTTGCTGCCAGGGAAGTGTTTGTCATTGTTCCTGGAGATATTTTTTAAAAAAACTTATGGACATGGTTTAGTGGTTGGTGACATAAATGATTCTGTGATTTATGTGGTATGTCACAAAGATGGCATCTTGATCAGTCAAAAGATGTGTTTTCTTCTTCTAGATCCTTGTGTTAGTTCGGAACCCCAAGGACACGGCTGTCTCCTATTACCACTTCTGCAACAACCTACCAATGATGCCGTCCTTCGCCTCCTGGGATGAGTACTTTGCGGATTTCATGAATGGAAAATGTACTCTGCCCTACATCCTCTGGCATTTCTCCTAACATGAGTGGCATACACAGGACCTTGTGCATGGGGATCCTTCTGTGACATACCAAGGCACTTATCAAGGCACTCCCAGAACAGGCAGACAGGCTCCTGTTAAGGCAGAAACAGAGTACTAGAGAATCAAGTCTCTCACTTAGAATGGAGAGATCATGAGAAAGTTTTTGCCTGACTTTTGCATTCCCACAATAGAGCTTGTGATTTGCCATATCAAGTGGACAGACTTGGGCCATGCTGCACTGACATCAGGAGAAAGGCCATGTTGAGCTGGTCACCCCTTCACCATTCTAAAGCCACATTTAGAAAGCTGTCTGGGCTGACTCCTCTGATTTGGTTAAAGGCCTGTACTGGGGAGTAGTCTAGACAGTTATTCCTCTTCTTTGTTTGCAGTGGCCTGGGGATCCTACTTTGACCACCTAGTGGAATGGAACAAATACATTAACAATGAGAGGATCATGACAATAAGCTATGAGGAACTCAAAGAGGTGTGGCATTTCACCCAGCTCTTCCTTGATGTGTGTCCCTCCTGATATGTGTGGGTGTGGGAAAGTAGAAACTCTTGGGGCAAGCCTGTCTGCCCCTTTAGAAGGACGTGCTTTTCTGAGTTACTCATTTATGTTTGGGGCAAGTCCAGTTAGGAGGAGGATAGCCTTGCCTATTTGTGAAAGGAGTTTTATCTGGCAGAAGAACAGATTTTGGGAAAGAAGAAAAGGCCTTGAAGCTGAGGCCAGAATGTGTAGGTTTCCTGGCTTGAAGGGTTTTCTGTTAGAGCTCTTGGAGTTCCTTGGTGACATTATGGGAGACAGCTACCCCTGCTAGCCTTCCCACACGATGCTGGCTCCATGCCACAGTCACAGTATCAAATCTCTTGGTTTCACCTCTGTGCTATGTTCCTTTGGACAGGACCCGATTCTGGGGATGAAAAAGATTGCTTCCTTCTTTGGATTTTCTCTGTGTGAGGAAGATTTTTCCAGAATTGCCAAGAAGACAAGTTTCAAAGCTATGAAAGAAAAATCCAGTGAAACTCATGGAAAGTTTGGGGACATCCTCTTCCGTAAAGGTAAGTCTTTGCAAATGGAGACCTACCTTCTGAAAAAGAACTCCAGAAGGAGTTTTGAGCATGCTACTTTACTTACTTGTGAACTCATTGGACTGTCTGGGTGACTTTTCTCCTGTGGTACCACCTGTACAGAAAGCTTCTGCTGTTAACAGGATTTGGGGTCTATTAGTGAGAAACTTTATCAGAGCACCAGTCTTAATGTCCTCAGTCATTGCTTTTGTGTTGCTGTCTTTTTCTGTAGTGGCCCTGGTTAGTTAGGTAGGTGAGGTGCCAAGGTGAGGGCCGGCACTGGTGAGGTTATGGGGGCAGTTATGCACCAAATCTGCCTGGGCTCTGTGTAACTCTTTGTTACTCCATGTTGTAGTGCAGCTGTGTCCTGTTGTTCAGGTGATGAGGCTGCACATGTCACTTCATGAAAGTCACCTTTTGGAGGAGTTGTGCTAACAGGCCAAGCCTCTTGAACCTCAAGGGAATGCATGGCTCACTGCTCTGCTGGCCTCAAAGGCATCTTCCTGTTAGCCACTCAGCAAGACCTTTAAATGTCTCCTCTCAATGGACATGTCAGTGGTGGTCCCAGAGATGGTCTCTCACAGGCCTGGGGTTGGTGTCAGAGCTCTGGCTGTCTTCCTGCTCTCCACAACCTCAAGTGTCTTTGGTTTCTGAGTACTGCAAGCAGGGGCTTTTTAAAATCCATTTCTTTCACCACTCCTTGGAGAAAGAGGGATTTAGCCACTCTCCTCTCTACCACAAAAAAAAAAAATATTCCCCCTTCAGAGAAAATAATTCACAAATGAGCTTTCCCTTGTGACAAAACCAGATTTCCTTTTTTTTCTGTGTAAAAGCTTCATGAAGTCACCTTGGAAATCCCCTTCAGGGGAGAGAGTGCTTGCAGGCATCCAACCAGAAATGGTCCCTGTTGTCTGGCTACAGCCTTTGCTTCTGATCTTTGATACCTTTCCTCTCCCAAGCAATCAGACCACTCAGGGAAATTAATGTGATCGTTCCTGCCTTGTGTAGTCAATGACTCTGCCCCACTGCTGCCTAGATATTATTTTCTCTCAGGAGCATCTCCCTTCAGTTTTTGGTACTTGTACACAGGGGTTGTTGGAAACTGGAGAGACGTCTTCTCTAAAGCTCAGAATGAGGAAATGTACCAGAAATTTCAAGATTCCCTAGGAGGAACAAAGATGGCAGCAAAGATAAAATATGATGTGTACTGCAAGGCCTGAAAATAAGCAGATGAATAGCATGACAGCGAGTCATGTTCCAAAGGTGATTCTCCAAAGGCGGATATTCCCCATTTTTCCTTCCCACAAGAGAAGAGAGAAACCCCTCTGAGAACTACCTGGTACCTCCAAGAATTTGGTAGGTAATTCTTAGGTGTGTCCAGGATCTAGAACTTCTGCTTTGATTGATGTAGCCAAATAAAATGTGTGTATACCTCAAATGAATGCCTGGCATCCCTTCAGACAGACGTCATGCACAGACATCATGGCATCAGTCTGGTGGCATCCCTGTCTCTGCTTCTTGGCCTGAAATGATGAATGAGGCCCCTGCAGGTCTTGGTGAGACAGAGGGATCAACGCAGAGCCTCTCCTCTGGCACAGAGTGGACTTGACATGGATATATGGTGTGGGTCTGAACCACCAAATGTCTGTGTACAGGTAGAATATGTTAGTCTGGGTTTAGATCCATCATAGCTGCCACGGTATTGGCAGGTCAGAAAGACCTTTGACACTTCGGCAAACTTCACACATTGGTACGGCAAAGGGTGGAACTTCTCAAGCTCAAAGAGCCATGAACTATTAAGTAACAAACAGCTATATGCTTTTTGGAGCGTTTTGCTCCTTTTGGACTCTCTGGGAAGGTAAGTGGCAAGTAAGAAGAACCACGACATTCAAATGGGAGGACTGAAGGAAATAAGACGCTTGATGACCCTAAGCTAAACTAGCTAAACTATGAGAATGGCATTTATTTGACAATAAATATGCTTATTCTACATAGGTATGTTCTCCATACCCTCCTTGCTGATGTTGATGTCCTTGCTACATCTGTGCAGAATGTCACAACCTTGTCTCGTCACCCTTGTCACAACCAGTCTCGTAGGAAATCACAAAAGCCAAGGATGTGTCTGGCAAATGGAATTCAGTTCCTTAAAAGAGGGATTCCTCTGTTATATTCCTAAGTAGATTTACCAGCAGAACTCTTACACACTGAAGTAAGATTAAATACTGAGCAAACAGAAACTACAAATGTAATTAACAAAACTGGGAAATTCTTAAGTCCCTGTCAAAGTACTGACTGTCCCTGCACAGCTCCTCGGGACTACCCCTACTCTGCCCATGGTCCAGTGCTCCATGCCAACCCCTGCTCCAGGCTCTCAGCCCCTGCTCCAGTGATGGTGCAGCAGGGTAAGGCTTCAGCTCATCACAGTCTGCCCTGCCTAGTCACTGGCCCTGCCAAGCTGGACCCATCCACAGACCCACATCCTGGCCAATCCTCAGCCCATCACCTTCCCCAGGAGAGTGTCCAATGCCTGGGCTGGGGCTGCCCAAGTGCAGGCTGCTGTGCACCTGGCTGGACAGTGGGATGTGCTCTGGCTGCTATGCCCTGCATCCCCTGTTGACAGGGATAATGGGAAGTGATGCAAATTCATCTCTGAAGGGCCACTCAAAGTCTGCTTCCCAGGCAGATTTTCTAAACGTGTGTGCAAGAGCTGCACTTGTTAAAAAGATCTGCATGGAGAGGTATGTTTGTTTGAACCTGATGATTCTGTGCTTGTTAAGTTTCCATTTCCAGAAGAGAAGGACTTTTTCTTATTCTGGGCTTCCATGGATGAAAAGAGGCAAGCGACCATGACCTGTAATTTTTTGAACTAGCAACATTTTTACCTGTTACATAGTACAGACCCTATACAATTTACTATATGGTGATAGCAGAAGCTATCTAAACAACAGAAAACACTGTGTAATCTCAATGTCTGCAAGGAGTTGAACAAGGAGTTAAAGAAGGGAACAAGCCTGATAAGAAATGGAAAAAAATTACTGAAATATTCAAAAGGCATTTATTAAGACTAAGAGGTGACCTCTTAAGGTCTGTTGGTTTAGTTTTTTATTCTGCAAAGACTTTTTGCAGCCTAAGCACCCTTAGCAGTCCAGAAACTTTGGAAACTTTGAAGTTCTTGTAAACCAGAAGTGATGATGTGATTCTCACCAGCTTTCCTAAAATGTATTTCTTTCTTGCTTGATGATATGTCCATTGCTGCAGTACAGAATTGTGTGGCTGCACATAACAGAGCAGCAATGCCCATGATGAATTCAGATTTCTCTGGAGGAGCAGGAACAGGGGTTGCTCCCTGGAGGAAGTCAGAGGATGCTTCCATAGGCATTCTTTATTGCAGGATGTAGATAATTTCTTGGTGCTGGGTGGAGCTACAGGCTCACCTGCTGCCCAGGCTCTTGGACCCTTTTCCTCTCTCCATGCCTTTCAGTCCCAGCATTTGGGTTTACTGGTTACCCTCACATTTTCTCCAAATCACTTAAAGAAACAACAGGCCATTTGAGGAAAAAAAAAAAAAAAAAAAAAGGAGTTGATATTTCATCTAGAAAACATCTCTGGAATACATAATACATCTCCTGAAATGTTCCACTTGAATTCTTTTTTTTTTTTTTGAAACAGAAAATATATAAAATTTTCTTACGTGAATATCGTAGGCACGTAGGCAATTTAGTGATAATTAGATGTCTGAGTTGTAGCATCTCAAAATTCCAACCAGTCTTTAAAAAAAATGTGTTAGAAAATGTTTTATATGACTTATTTTAAATATAATATGCTCAGGATTCAACTCACTTAGATAATGTAGTGGTGAAATATGAGTAAGTTGAGAGGGGTGCAGCCAAACTTTCAGGTCTACAGAGGGAAAGGACTTTTGGCTTCCAAACAACATTTTTCACAGAAATTATTGCAATATGACTTGGGGAGATGAGCTCAGACTCTCTTGATGATTAAAAGGCTGAAACTGGATTTGGTTGTTAAGAGACAAGGTAATGGCTGCACAGAAACTCTTCTGAGAACTAGTGAAAGACTTGGATGGAGCCGAAAAAATTTTATTCTGTAAAGACTATTACTTTTGACTGATTCCTGTAATTTTTAAAAAAATATTTTCAGAAATTGATCAACTGTATTTCCTTTTCACAGTTGTCATTCCAGGCTGTTTTGGATTTATGTTGCCCTTCTTAAAAGATTTCCTTCTTCTGACCTCTCAGTCTATGTATGTTTATGAGTGTACAAGCTGGAAACATTGTCTGTAATTAAAGTCCCTTTTTAAGGCACACAGTTTTAAATATTTTTCCTTTGTTTTATTTAGTTTCATCTATAGTTCATGGAACTATCTTTTTCTAGTAAAATGCTTACTTTGTATTTGTTTCCAGTCCTGTTAAAGAGAATGAAAAAATTATCTTTCAGAAGGTAATTCAGTCTCATGTCTTGCCCCGCTTGTGCCTTTTCAAAGTGAGGCTAAATCTTTTTGATTTGATCTGAAATTTATACAGCATTTTCATACAGATTATTTCTGTATGAAAATACAGACATACATACATTTCTGAATGTGAAGTGACAAAGTGCCATTTACAAAGACTAAGACACACATTCTTTTTCAGTTGTGGGTCTATAGGCTACTGTTGCCTTCCCTCATCCCTGCTAAAGACAAATGTTCCCTCAAATTACCATATGGAGCTGCTCCCTAGCCTCTTTTATCCCAAGTAATCCAGATTAGGATACCTTTAAACTAATTGTGAAACGATCTTCAATTGCCCAGAGTTTAGAGGTGATTCTAACTAGACCCCTTTTTTTACAGTGGACAGACCATAATCACTGAGAGGACTGCAAATTTCTAAACGCTACGTTTACGTTCAGCTAAACGCAGACAGCCAATGTTTAAAATACATAAACTCAGTTTCTTCTGAGTGACCATAAAAATATAACAGATCTTTCTCTTCACATTCTTTTTCTCAGTCCAGCAAGATTTTGTGGCATTTTGGGTTGCAGCAGGCCCCACGCAGGCTGAATATTCCTGCGAAATCTGAGCTCATGGCTGCCCCAAAGGCTAGGCTTACTTCCCGCTTCTGGCTGCAGTTGTCTGCTCCTTTTTTGTATAAGCTCTTCTGTTTGTTAGACACCCCCAGCTTTCTGAAACAGCAGAAAACACTCACTTTTGGTGGCAGCAAGCTGTCTGATTGACCCAGATGTCTTGCACAACCTCACCCTTGGTGTCTCTGGGTCGCTAAGAAAGAATTTCTTGCTTCAAAGACTTGGCTCTGGCATTTTCTGCTTCTTTCAGGCATCTGCTAATATGTGCCCTCGCTGCAGGCTTCCTCCCCACTGGGTCATGCCCTCATGCTCCAGAAGACTTTCCCCTTCAGCCAAGGCAGGGCAGGCACAGAAAAGCAAAAGGGCAACCCCCTGGCTGGCCACTGAAAGGGAACAAGGCAGACAGAGCATTCTGTGCGTGCACTGATATTTAGCATCCCTCTCCCTCATACCCAGACAGGGACAGCAGTGGGTATAGATATGCTGGAAGTCACAGTCTCTTGGGCTGGGGGTGGGAATTGTACTTCTTTCTGTGAGGAGAACTTTGGACCTCAATTCAGTGGTGATAATTTCAGATTTATTCTATTCCCTCTGGTTGTTTTACCAAGAAAGTAATTCCTTATATGAAAAATACAGAATTTATATATTTTCTGTCCAGAAACAGCTTACTAAGAAAGGTGTGCATTCATTATTTTTTAAAACAATATTGAAAATATAAAAAATGTTAAACATATATATTTTCTGAGTATTTAACATCTTTTTCTTAGCCGCTCAATTGCATGCTTACGAGTTTTTTCATATTAGATCCAGAACATCAAAGATAAAGCCATTTACTTCAACTTTTACTTGTCCTCCGGGATAAGTACTTCACATCTTTGTGAATGAGAAAGGTACTTCCCATACTCTAGAAAGATGTTCTGATTATCAGTGTGTACATGTACTGCTCCCCTTCCTACTCTGCCTCTTAGATTTTCTCAGTGGAGCCAAGACCCAAAGCCTGTTCACAGCAAGCCCACTAAAGGAAATTTGTGAAGCCTACAGTCACAGTGCAGGAACACTGCCAAAAGTGCAGCCAAAATATAATTCTTTATAAATTCGGAATCATTATCAGATGCTGGGAATGAGAAGGGTAGCTGAATTCCCTGGGTCTTCTTGACTAGTGAAAATTGAAGCATCTGCCAAGAAGACCAGTTTCCAAGCTATGAAAGAGAAACCCTCAGAATCCCAAAAACATTTGAGAATAATTTTTCAGAAAGGGTGAGCTGATAGTTTTTTGTAGGCAGCAGTAAAAAATTCTATTCTAGTTCTTATTACTAATAATATCTCTCACAAATATATAGCTCTTGCTATATAGAAAAATATGTGGATGCATTTACAGAATAGTACCAAGAATCATTGAGCTTACCTAGGCTCAGTTACCTGGTATCCTGGCATCTTCCTAATGGAGAGAGGTAAGTGCTTGCAGCAGAAAGTTCATTTATTGCTAGATGTGAGTCTTGGAGCACTATCTTATGAGGGTATTCTTCCCTAAGACTGCTTTGTCCCCTGAGAAAATCTCATCCAAAAATACAATATATTTACCACTTATTCAGAAGTAATCTATCAAAGAATTATGTTATAGGAAAATGGGCCATATTTAAAAAAAAATGTTGTGAATCATATCTTGTCAGCTGAGCAATACAATTCAGTTACTGCACACTCCTCATGATAGCAATTCTAGGTTTTCCTCACCAAGGCCATGCAAAAGTGAACTGCTCTATTTGACCTTCGTGAAATGAGCTGGATTCTTACAATTTTGTGTACTGTTTCATACAACACAAAGTTTCTGTGAATAAAAAATTAATCAGTTGGATTTTCGTATCCTGTTGAGAAATTCAGTTAGCTCCATGAATGTTATGATTGGTTTTAGATGAAACTGCATGTGACTTACTGGATAAGAAGAAATACTTAATATCTTGAATTGTGTATAAGCAAGAATTAAAGTGCACAAGTGTAATATTTTTCATCCTGTAAACCACAGCTCAGGTGCTGCCTCAGGTGCTCCAGAGGTGAAACAACTCAGTTTTTGTCTTAAAGGTTTCTATACACCCAGTCTCTGCTTCAAGACATAACCAAGAACTTTTCTATCTTAACTGCCTCAGGGGCTTCTTGCAATCATGTACAGCCCATTTGATCTTCATAGTTAGATCTCATCTTTCCCTCATACTCAGCACTTTTGGAATATGAGCCTCCATCTAGAGCTCTCCAGATGGAAACAGCTGAAAATGCTAATAATTTTTACAAACCTTTTGCAAAGTATGTAGTTTTGATTCACCAGAACAGTATTCACTACAATAAAATGCTTGCTAATACTGATCTGCCTAAAGATGCCCAGAAGAACAATCTTGGTTTTACTAAAATTACTTATTTAGCCTGTCACTTTTAAAATGCTTTCACAGCTCTTCTGGTAATTGCAACCTGGGTCAAAATTCTTGGCACTGGACTGAGGAGAAATGTGCCAGCCTGGGAAGCAAAATCTTCTGGTGGCCTGAAGGGAAACATTGGCAGGAGACTAGGGCACTGTGGGAAAGACATTTAAAAACTGAAGACATATGAAATAGTGCATATGTGTTGGTTAATATAACACAGCATAGTTACATTTCTGGAAAAATATATTCAACAATTAAAAAAAAAAAAATAATAAAAAGGTATTCCCATTTCTAACAGTTTATTTTCCTTGAAGTTAAAAAGGGAACTTCTTAACTTAAAATTTCCACAGAAACTTAATTTGAATGCCACTTATGAAAGCCAGACTATGTTTTACACAGAATTATGTCTGAGCACAATTTTTCAGATGCTCCTTGTCTGGCATGCTGAGAAGGGCTGGGCAGGTCCACACAGTAGTTCCAGTTTCATCCCATTTAAAGATTATCTGAGTAACATGCACTTGGGGCAGCATTATATCTATATATCTATAGTTACTGGAAATCAATAAATCCCCCTGAGTATAAAAGAGTGAGTTTGATTTTAGATGGGTTGAATCAACTTTTAGTCTCCCTTGACACTGCAGGAAGTTTTTGTTGGTGGTGTAACTAAGCTTACCAGATGAAAGTTTTCACGGTATTAATAAATCCACTTATTAGCAAGGATGGATAGAATATGTAGGCAATGCAGTTCTCATTTTATCCCAGTTTTAAGAGATGGTAATAGTCACTGAATATAGGTGTTCCTAGAATTTTATAGAGATGAAACTAAAAGGATTCCATAAACTGAACCAGAGAATCGTAGGAGTTACTGAAAAAAACAGAAGAAAATACATACTCTATGGAGTATGTTTTTTAAAAAGTCAGCTCTATTGAGTTCTGTAGCAACAACAGAATTTCCTATTAAATGCTTGCAGAAAAAAAAAAATAGGACATTCTTAAGTTAGAGAAAGCACACACACACACACACACACACACACAAAAAAGTAAAAGAGCTGTGCTGTGCACATACAGCTCCCATCAGACTGATGGTAAGGAAGACACAAGCACACTGTAGAAACAAGCCCACTGAAATGGCCAAGATTCCAGTCAGGCGATAGTGATTCCAGCAAGTGTGACTCTTGTTCTACCCTACCAACAGGCAACACATGTTTGTGTCTTAGAGACTGGCATTACTTTCAAAAGAGAAAGACAAAAACCTTGGGCGTCGCTTCCAGATTCTTTGTTAACCTGGTGGCATTTTGATTTCATCGAGGACTTGCTTTCTCTGAGCTCTGGCAGAAACAATATAACCTGCACATCTGCTAGTGCTTTTAGGAGACATCCTGTGCGCCTGAGTCGTTCGCTGCAATGTTTGAAGAAGCACACCAGATGGCAGAAGTGTTTGACTGCTTTCCTTTCCAGAGCCGGGCTGGCGGGAGCGGGAGTGCGGAGCCCTCCGTGCCCTCTGCCACGGGCCAGCTGTGTTTGGGTGATGTGATGGGGCCGGTGGGGTGGTTTTGCAAGGACAGACGTCTTCCAGCCTGGCACTCTGAGTTGCTTCTCTACTGGAGACCCGTTCTCCTCCTCGTGACTAAACTCAAACCAGATGATACCTCCCAAAGTGAACAAACGTTTTTTTCTTCATTTAGTGCAAGAGTAGTGCATACAAAATGTTAAAAATGCAAAATACAAAAAGTGGTGTGATAAATGTGGTTCTGTGGCAAAGGAGTCACACATCTATGAAAAGATTTGTTAGATACATCTTGATAAACAAGAAGCTTTAAATAGCTGTACCAGAAAACAATGAAAATAGCAGTACAGTTTCCCTTTGAAGTTTTGACAAGGGTAGCAATCACAGATTGTACTATTTTTACTCACCTCACTAAGTATTTACATGTCTTTTTTTCAAACTTTTTTTTCCAAGACAGATGCGAGCAGACAGCATAGCTACTCACACATTTGGGTACTCTGCAAAAAGAAATGTTGGAAAGGCTTTTGGATATATTCTCTCATTGTCTTACACTTCACAGTGCAACATGTGGGCAGGATTTTCTGTGCAAAAAGGACTGAGAATATTCTTCTGTGCTATTATTGTCACTAAGAAAAACTGATTCTGCTGGCAATGGAAAATGTTAAATTTCAATCATGGTGGCTCTGATTTTTCAATCCCAGAGTGGAGGGCATATGTGAGAAAATATTGTGTCCATATCTGATTATCATATATAGCATTAGATAACAGAAAATGTAGTGCTTTATAAGTCTAAAATGCCTAAAAAATGTTTTTCTAGGGGTGAAACCAGTTTTATCAAGTCACGCTTGTATCCTTGGCAGCTGGTAACTTTCACCTCATGGATGAAGCCTGCCATTTGTACAGTTCATTCAGCCAAGAGCTGAAAAAGTACATCATGGATGTTATTTTGTCTCCAGATGTTGTGTGACAAGTCCGTGCCACAGCTCACATGAAGCCCTTTGAGGCCAAAGCAGGACAATCTAAAAGAATGCTGCCAATTGAATTAAAAGTGTTCAATGTATTTTACACAGATTTGAACATCTGTGGTGGTCAAGGAAGATTTCATGGAGTTGTATTAATCATAGAATCATAAAATCGTTAAGGCTGGAACATGTACTTAGCTTCACAATATTGATGAATTTTTATACATGGTTTTTGGCTAGGGAGATTGACACAGAAAAGATAAGCACTTAGTCCTTGGGAAACAATAATATTTTATGCCCTAGAGGGAAGCAGAACTCAAGCAAATGAAGCAGTAAACCATATTCCATAACACCATTTTGTGGAACTACTGTTTCTAATTTGGAGGAGATGGCAAACAACAGTTTAAGGTTACAAAGAGGTGTTTTGCTTTACAGCAATAAAAAGAGAAGGGAAACACATTTCTTCTCAGATGTCCTTCTTGTAGGTATCTAGCAGAAATTCACAATTCCAATAACAAAAAGCATAAATTCATGTAATTAATTATTCATGCTTCTAAAAGAAGGAGATTGTTTTAGACTGCATCCTTCTTTTTAAAAAGGTATTGTATATTTTGCCTTCCAATTTTGATCTTGTATGATACAATTAAAAATATTTTTAGTTCTCTTCCACAGCCACTGAAAGCATTGCTATTGTTGAGAACAACAGCTGAATTCCCTTTCAGAAAGGAATTAGGGTTTTCTGGAAAAGCCAACTTTTACTTCCCTTGGTTAGCAGAATAAAGTTTTAAAACATCCCTATCAAGAGATAGGGATACATAGACAACATGGAAAGTAAACAGGATCTATCTGCTGCTTTCAGATCACATGTCTGTAAATATTTCCTGCTGGGATGTTTGGTGCAGGTGTCGGGGTTCTGGTTTGCTGACTGGCCAAGCTGGAAAGATCTTCCACGTACAGGCAGCTTCTCCTGGTCCTGGCAGACACTGCAATGCTCAGGGGGCACTGATGGCTGGAAGAAAAGATTCCCTCTGACAGGTCCTGGGGACCCCATTCAGGACATCCTAGATTTTGCAGTACCACCATTTAGATGTAGATTACAAGACTTTGGTGAAGTAATTGGTGCTGCTCCTTATTAGAAGTTGTAGCTTATCACAACTGTTCAGCCTTTGCTGTTGCCTCTAGATGCAGAGAGGCAATCAGGTACTGAACAGCAGTGTTAATACAAAAGGAGCAAGTACCCTGCCTCACATTTAAGAAGGGAGTCCCAAGCCCAGAGGAATGTAGCTTTGGCTTCCAGACCCTAGGCTGAGCTTTGAGGCAGTTAAAAAGAAACAGATTTTGTAGAAGTGTTGTAATAGCAAAAGGGCTTTCAAATTGGTTTTGAGACTTTTGACACCTGAAACAGTGTAAGAACAAATGTGTTGGTTTTCTACATGGGAAGGAGTGGTTCCATGGATGTTTCAAGGTTTATCAGTTGAAGGTGAAAGATGTGGAGTATCTGTGTGCTTCACACAGTCATGTTCAATTTTATCCTTGCTGCAAGGGGTGGGGCAGACTAGTGAGTATTTCTGTCTGAATTGAGATACATCTCCACACTTGTGTGGTGGGAAAATGGGTAGTGGGGATTAGAGGTCCTACAGGCAGGACTAGGAGGATCATGGCTGTGGTGGCTGGGCTCCAGGACCCTCCTGAGATTCCAGAATTACCAAGATTGGCCAAGAACTGCCCAGGTCCTTCTCAGCCTCACCAGTGGCAAACGGCACCATCTCACACAAGCTGAGAGGAGAAGCTGGTCGCAAACCCAGAGCAGCTTTCTGGAGCCAGTAGTGAAAGAGTGTGAGGCAAAAGAATCCCTCCTGAAAGGCTGAGCCCTGTTTTTGATGTGGGTCAGTGCCTTTCTCAGAGTTTTAGGGGTGTGAGCAAATGGTCTGAGCACAGCTGAAATTTACAAAATCTGTCAACAGGCAGGAATTTTTTCTTCTCTGATGTTTGGGCAGGTAATGCAAGAGTAGATATTAGGTTCACAGTCTTCTTGTAGGTATACTACTCAGTTTCTAAACAGTACTGTATTATCAAAAATTACTAATGAAATAACAATGCTTTGAGGGAATTTCATAGGAAGAATGTGATTATAATTCCAAAAAACAACAGAATCAGAAGAAATGGCACCTAACCATGGGAGATAACATATTGCACTGAGATTTGTTTCTACAGAAGAGAAGAAGCAGAGCTTGGTTAGGTAAATTCCTGTGGGTACCACTGAAAGTGCCCTGCAGTGTGACTTTCTTGCTCTATCAGATGGAAGATGCTTTCTATGGGATATCTGTGACTGTACGACTTTTTTTTTATACAGGCTACAGTTCTCCTGCCTTCCTCATCTTTAGGATACCAGCCAGCTGTTAATAGCAGGAAACAAAGGTGGCGAGGTAGAGATCCCGATTTTGATTGTAATGTTTTTTGGAGGAAGAGTAGAGACCCTGTTGTTTTTTTCCTGCTCTGGGCACATTCCCGGTGACTTGAACCGCATTACATGGTGGAGACAGACTGAAGGGAAATTATAGAAATGTATGCCCTGGCTGGAGAAGGTAAAACATTGGTTTTACTGCACTGACAACTCTGCTTGCAAATTCAGTAGCGCCTGTGTATTATATGGATATTAGATGGAAGAGAATAGCTGGTTAGTGGTGGCCTGCTTTTTTTGAGGATCCTTCTGGATAGCCGGTGTTGGACATATACAGTGACAGAAAAATCATGACCAAGAACTTAGTGAATCCCACTGGGTCCACTACTTTGTAAACTACATGATAAACTGAATTAGAGATACTCCAAATTATTCTTTTTTTTTTTTTTTTTTTTTTTTTTCATTATTAAAGTCTCCCTAAGCCAGGAATCCAAATGTTACTTTCATGTTGACCTGAGATGTTGAATGTAAGTTGCTGTTGCCTTGACCCCCTTCGTCCTGCACTCCCTCAACACAGACTGTCATACACAAGTTCCCATTGCAGGTACTCCCAAGCTGCTGTAAATACACTGGTGTGACTGCATTGACGAAGCTGACACTGTTGTTCGGCGTTGCCTAATAACGAGAAAATACCCAAAACCCGGCCAAAAAGCAAAAAAGCCAAAAAGCACGGGCTGCCCCGTCCTTGAGGGTGTGAGCGCTAGGTGTCACTGCGGCCCAAGGGAAAGTCAGCATTCAAAGGCTCCCAGAAACTGCCGGGGGAAAATCTTTCGCATTTCAGGAAAAATTGATTCTGCCGATGGCAAAGAAATAAAAGAAAAAGACAACTATGTTATAAATACAGACAAAGGTATAAATGTATGACTTTTATGTGAATAGCATCTTTTATTCAGAAGGCAAACAGTAAATTGCACCCTGTGCTTGGATCACCTTAGTTAGCACACAGTGATCCAGCTCTCATCTTGTTTCAGCTGACGACTCCCATACTGAAAAAGGTCTGCTGTACTGAAACTGGCCAATATTATTTCCTTAATTAGCTGCAAACTTTAGATAACTGATATAACTTAAGACACAAGAGAATAAGAAACAGTATGTAAGTACAGGGCATACAAGCCACTGGAAAACCAGCTATATATCTCTCCAACACCTCAAATTGTTCACTCATCTTTCTTAAACTTTTTAACCTTTCCCCCTGCATTCTAGATACCTTTATTTCCTCTGCTCTTTCAGTCTAAATGTGTTCTAAAATAATTGCAGATATTTCAAGTTGGAAAAAATAGTAAAAGTAAGAAATACAAATTTATATTCAAAGCAAATGAATCCTTTTATTTCTTTATGTCTGGATGTCATAATTTGCTAATTTTTAATGTAGAAGAGCAGTGTGAATAAGAAGCAAAAGTTCTGGCAATGGGTTTGGGGTTTTTCTGTCTTTTGACAAATGTTGGCTTCTGTCAAAATAAGCCCCCATAAAACCTTACATAACTCCCTTGTGAGTTCTTTATATACCAATTAAGTTCAAATGAGATGGAATGGCTTTTCATTTATTTTTAAAAATTATTATTTATTAGATGTGTTCAGACAGCCTCTGGCTACCATTAGAAATTTGCAAATAAAACAAACAGCTTATTGGTCTGTGTCAGCTCAGCTCAGAGTCCCCTCCAGGATAAACTAGACATGTTCACCACCACATCCTCAGGCAAGGACCTGAGCAAATAGATGAACCATGCATCCTGCCCAAAAAATCAACAGGCTGGGATACTGGTAGACCAGTAGAGGAAATGATACTCACAGGCAGACAGATTTCTTACTGGTGAGTAGGTAGGAGGCATTTCCATGATGAAATGTGCCAGCTAAGATTGACAGGTAAAAGATTATTCCTGATGATCTTCTGCAAAGGAAGAGAGAAGGATTGGGAGGTAATTTGGTATCTGTCTTGCCAGCTGAGCTCTACATTCTCCCAGCAGTGGGCTCAAAGCTGAGCTCTACATTCACCCACTGGTACGAGCACTTTCCACTGAAATGGTTGGGTAATTATGGATCCAAAAAGGTTTCTGGAGGAGGTGAGTCACAGGATTGGCTGTTCATTTTGCAGATGCAAGGAAAAGATACAGATTCATGGTGCTAAGTGAGCTGCTCTTGACCCTGCTTTGAGAAGGGGGGCTAAATTAGAGACATCTAGAGCTTCCCTTCCCACCTGAAAGTTTTTTCCATTTCTAGTTCCCAAATTCATAGATTGTATTACAGAGGAGTGATAGCGAAATTGAAATTCTGGTTTACACCAAAATTGCAGAGAAGGAAAAAACAGAGAGTTCAAAGATGTTGTAGAAGGATCAAAGCACTCCAAGAAAAGAATGTGACCTCATGGTGGCCTATCAAATTTGCTGTAGTTTAATTTAGGTAGTTTTTTCACTCAGTTACTTCAAGTGTGAAATTATCCTGTTACGAATGGGTGTTAACAGGTTAAAGAGCTGCAGACTGATAAATGCAGATCTCCTCAATCATGCTGGATGAGAGGCACTTACAGGCCACATGTGCTGCCAACAGGACCATCTATCAACTCTGTAGGTGTCCAGACCATAACTGAGGCAAGCCAGCAGATGACATGCAATTTTTCATAAGATCTGAATATTGAGATCTATGACACACAGCTAACATCAAATGTTATATTAAAAAAAAAAAGAAAAAAAAAAACATTTAAAGGTAGGCTGAGGTAAACTGGAAGGTTTTGGGTAGTTGGAATTTTTTAGGCTATAATTACTAGTTAATTTATAATTAGTAAGAGATAAATTAATATCATTAACATTAGCTTAAAACAATGTTTTCCATAATAAATTGTGTTGTTTTATGTCAAAACCTACAATCAGGATCCAGGTCCCTAAACAAGATGAATGTCTCATAGACCACTTAAAGCTGAGCATTTTACTTAATTGTCCTTCTGACATTATGCTGCTTTCTTCTAATAATCTCAGTGATCACAAGATCTAATATTTCAGTATCAGGCCTTGTGCTCTTGGTGTGTTTGGTGCCATCCCATCATTCTGCTTTCTTCTTCTGTCCGGTACTGCCTCTCTTCTCAGTTTATTTTCCTTCATGTGGTCATGTTAATGTATTTTCCATAAACTACATGTTCTTTCCTCATTTTTCTTGTCTTCTTAAACATAAACTCTTCTTCACTGGGGCCAACTCTGTAAATGTCTGAGTCTTGCTGAATCACTCATTAATATCATCCCCACAGACTTCTCTTGAACAATCATTTCCAACAGCACATCAGCACATCATGACTGCCAAAGAAGCTGCTTGAATGGAAACAAACTGCAACTCAACGTGCCCAGTGTGACACCAAACATATGTGGTGTCATTCCATGACCACAAGACTTAGTGTTATTTTGTTTTGATTTTCCCCAGCCACTGGTACTGGACTAGCAGCTTCACAAAGAACGGTTATTTAATGGCTGCTGTGCAAGCCAGAGAGTCTGAGCTAGTAGCTTGAGAAAGCTGTGATTTGATTTCATCCTGGCCAGTCTGGAAGTCTGAAGCATCTGACATTACACAGGCCCAGACAAACAGAAGACATAAGACAGTGATTTCATAAGAGGAATTGAGCTGTTATAATAAGCTTGGGGACCAAAAGGTGAACAGCAAAGGTTAAAGAGAGCGTGTGGAGAGACAGTCTACTTTTCTTCCAGGATAAAAGGGAAAATATTTGTCTTCTTTCCTCTAGCTTGGAGCACAGCAGAGCTCTCTCATTTCTTACTAAGTAGAGGGATCATATGATGAATCAAAATATGGAGCTTGCTTTTGGCTATAAAGTAGCAATCCAGACATATAGTCTCTTTCTAGCCCTTGGCCAGCAGTCACTCGAGCACTATTATGTACTGTATGTGGCAGAGTATTTAACCTATCCCTTTTCAATAACATATAGCACAGCAGTTAAGAGAAGATCTAGATCAAGCGGGGCAAGACAGGAATGGTTTTGTCTTCTAATGGCTGCTTCTGTGAAAGGAGGATTGAACAGACCCTGCCTTGCTAACTAAGAAAAATAGACAGTGTCATCAGTATCAGGCGCTTGAGCCAAAACTAAGAGAAAAATAAAATTGCAGTATCAGCAGATTCTTTGTGGCTTTCCATATTGGAGAGAGACTAAAGAACCCAAAGAGAGCAGGCACAAGCATATATATGTACCATCTTTCCTGACTTCCTGTCAGGGCACACCTCCTTCCAGGGGCATCCCTGTTTTTCTTTAACCATCAGGTCACCAGACCTAAATATTTTTTTGGATATTTAGATACATTTTACATAATACAGGTAAGGTTTCTTCCCAGGTGTTTGGTCTACATCTAATGAAAATATGAGAGGAAGTGTTTATCTTCCCCTACTCATCAAATCCTAGTCTCCCATTAGAAACACAAACTTTATTTGTCGTAAATGCTGTGCCATAAAGCTTCCTCTGCTTTTAGACACAGAAATTCCATCTACTGACTTGTCTTGATGTGCCAGGTCCATGCTTCTGCCATGGCCAAACATGACATTCCCAGTGTTTACAATGGATGGGAACTGTGGTGACAATAAGTTCAGACATGTGCTCTAGGCATGCCTGTACAAGAACCATGGAAAGCCTCTGAAAAACTTCCAGCTAAGTATTTCCATTGTCATTATGCTTTTAGACCCTTGCTAAAAATTCAAGATATAAAGTATTAATTTTTATAGACATATTTTCTGATTCTCAGACAACCCACAGAAATATTTATGTTTTCACACTGATACTTTCCCCTGAATATACTTATTTCCAAACTTGTTTACCATAAATTGCCTATCTGCAAAAATTTGAGCCGGGTTGTGGCAGGTTTCTGGCATCATATGATGTCATTGCTGTTATCTGAGTTGATAAACAGGAGAGCATTTCCTGCAAGAACCGTTGCACATGCATTTTTTTGAATAGTTTCATGGAAGAACATTCAATCAACTTTATTAATTCATTTTCTCTGGGCATTCGTGCCAGTGAAATATAGTCACTTCAATGTTTAAGGAAAGACTGAAATGTCAAAGAGAAATAGCAAATGGCATAAGCATATTTATTTCATTGCAGTTATAGAAGATTCTTGGATTACTTTTTTAGTTCTGATTTTCTGGAATTTGAAATAGATTGATAAAATGGTACATTCCCCCAAAGACTTAAATATCATCTGCATTGCTCACAGAACTGTAATATATATTCACAGATTTTATTGGAGCATTGTATTTCAGCTCAGGTTATCAACACTAGAGTCTGTAGGACAGAAATGGAAATGTCATGGGTTTTTTTAATAGCTGCTTTTCTGCTGAGCTCACTAAATGTACAAAGAAATATGCCAAACATCTCTCTATTTCAACCACAAATTTGCATTTATCATTTCCTCATTCCAAGTTATTTATTTCTCTTTCTTTCTAGGAGTGAAATGACAAATTTCTCTTGTAAGGAAAGCATACTTCTCATCATGCTTAACCTTTTAAAATCTATTTTTTCAAAGCATTATAATGACAATTAAAAATACCTGGTTTGGTTAGACAATGTACTATACTCTTTGAACAGGACATGTACTGAATTATGAACAAAAATAAATAATAAAATATGTTTTAAAGGTTCACTTGAATTTGACAGCAATTTTCTACCCAGGTTAACAAATATGACACTTGAAATGTTGGCAGTTCACATAATTTAAGCTTTAGAGTTTCAAAAGTTGGTGTTTTGCTGTGAAGCTTGAAACTGACTCATTTGCAAACCTTAAGCTGAATTATCACCAACATATTGAGAAGTGTCTGCTGTCTGTATAAGCAAAAATTATACAATTTCTTCTGGGACTGAAGTCATCCAATTGAGAATAAAAATAGTATTGGATGACTCAGCTTCAAACAAAAGTAACCCAACAGTGGGTATTTACAACTCCTAAGTGGAGAATATGTAGTATGTTAACATTGAAAGAAGAACTATTAAAATCACTGGGTACAGTATTTGCCCCAAACCATATGAAAGTCTGATGCATAAAAGAGTTAAAAAATCTCTCAGGAATGAATGCTTCAGAAAAGTGTGTGTGAACTACCTCTTTTCCCTCTGCCAGTCAGAATGAAGGCAAAGAGAGGTTGTACAGGCCTATTACTATCTTAGTACAAAGACACTGATCACTCTGTCCTATGGAAGGTTCATTACTAGAGCATGACAGCAGCTAATGCACCTATACATTGGAAATTGTATTATTAATGGCCCTGCTAATAGCTGGTGACAGTGAGAATTTCCACAGTTCACAGCCCTTTGTAAGTCTTCTTCTGGAACATTTCTCTCTACTATCATCACCCAGACTCCCCCTCTGACCTCTTTATCAGTCAGTGAGTGGTACCAGAGGTTTAAGACACATAATCACCGCAGCATGCCGTGTGTGCTCTGCAGGGCAACACAACACACGGAGAAACTAGAAAAAAACCCCAATGCTTTAAAAAAAAAAATTTACTATAAATACTTTATGAGGTAAAGATAATATCATTTACTTCCATTTTTATTCTTGTGTGCTTACTTACCTCACATGAATTTTCATGTTTCATTTTCAAGTTAATCTTCTTATTTACAGCTATTCAGCCCGATCTAAATTTCACTGTGGGCAGTGGAAATGATGCCAATGACTTCAGTGGACTTTGGATCAAGCCTATATCTACCTTAGAACTCTGGTTTCCTTGACTCCTACATATGAAATCAAAGGCTGGACCTGGCTTATCTATATGTTTGAGGAGTACAGAAGTTACATTAAAAGAAAACACTGTTATGTTTGCTTCCACTTCTGCCTCCCTTTCAAGGGGAAGAGAAGTAGCTGCTCATTTCAGCACCTCTGCAATTGAAGGTAATATAACCAGCTATATGTTACAGTTTATTTCAAGCATGCTTTATGTTCAGCAAACCCTAGAAAACTGATACTTCTTTCTCCCAACTTTTTGCACCACAGAACAAGTGGCTGAATTTGTTTGGTACAGTACAGATAAAGTTACACAGATATTGCTGAAGCACAGCACTGGCCCTTGGACTGTACTTGGTGTCTGCAGGAGCACTGGAGCCCTCCAGGGCCTTTGAAGCCTTGCACTTGGCCTTTCACAGAAATGTACCAAAACACAATGATACTGCTGGGGGTTTTAACAGGGAGGGTTGGTGTGGTGTTGTGCTCCACGTGAGACAGCAAAGTCATCACCTCTCACTACTCCAGCTCTTGAAATTGCCAAAACTTCTTTAGGCTCTGTTTTTACTGTTAATGCTATTAAAGGTTACTGTACGTCCAGGGAAGCCTAAGTTATGAGGTTGGCAAAATCATCCTGAGTTTCATATTGTGTCTAAGAAGAGACAATATGAAAACAATATAAGTACTTGACAATCAATTTCTAGTAGTGCAGACTTTGAGTCTGCATCTGATCTGTTCAGAGAGGTTTAAAACATTTTTTTTCAGCAGAATCGAGGAATTTGTATTGCATAGCATTTTCCATAACTAAAAGGTCAGTGAAGCTATTTTCAAGTCTGCTTTATAGGAGAAGTAACTTTACTTTTCCTATTATTATTCTTGGTGTTTTTCAGCATCCTAGAAGAGCACCTGAATGAATCACTTAGGGTTAAAATTTTAAAGTTCCTAAAGTAATATTTTAGTTGGTTTGTTTCCTTAACACAAAATTTGTATATAATTCTTACTCAAATGCAGAAAAGCTGAATTAAAATTCAATTAATAATTCAAATAACTACCCTGGTTTGCACAATATTGGTGAGTGCAGGTCAAACATGGATAATTTATACACTTTCCCCCCCCCCTTTTTCTTTTTTTTTGGTTTGATTATTAATACTGGTGGTACTTTTCTGCTTTATTGGGGACCCAGGGGAATTGAGGAGGTACCTTTTCTTTATTTTTTTTTCAAGGAGCACCAACTCTAACAGTCAGGTCAATACATAAAACACTCTGATTAAGGGCAAACAGGATCCAGAAGCTGTTCTGGAAGCACTGAGACTGAATGGCTTCCCAATAACATATCATATCATTGAAGATGATTCTGATATTTCAGTAGCTGGAAGATACCATACCCCTTTCTCTGCCTCAGCATCTATTTCTGGCTGCTTACTTTAATGAAATTTGGAGGATCTTAACTTTCTCAGAGATTGTTATTCCTACATCCAATCAATCAATGAATTCACTGGGAGATGGGGCTGGAGGAGTCATCAGGCACAACCAGACATATGCAGATCATGATGAAAGTCTCATTTCTCTAAGACATCAGAAAGAAAATCATCTATCATGTTATATTCTAGAAGAAGAGCTGGTATTTCTGCACATTTTGCATGGGTGGCATACAGCTCCTTGTGCTGGGCTGGCAGCGAGATGCCCAAGGTAAAGGGTGGTTTGCAAGCCTGCCTTCTCAGCAGCCTCATGGGGAGAGTGGCAGCTGCTCTGAGCCAGCCCCTCCTTTGCCCGGGACTAGACCTTTCCAGGTGCAGCAATGCTGGCCCCACTCCAGCAAAGCACTCACACACATGCTTAACTTTCAACACATCAATTACTCATGGAAAAGTCAAGCCCGGAGAAGCTGCTGGTGCAGAGATAGCAGTGAAAAGGAAATGGGGATGTGGTGACCTTAGTGCCTCTCTTTCCCAATGGACCTGTCTGCAGACATCATTCAGGGCCTCGGGTAAAATGATTGCTGAGGCTAAGAGGTCAATGACCTGCTCCTCTGTCCTTAGGCCAGCCCCAACCTTTGCAAAAGAGAGGGGAAGGGAGTGAGGAAGATCTGTACAGTTTGTCAGATGTTATCATTCGTGATAAGACAAAGCTTTGCTTTCAGGAATTTCTTCTTCCCTAGTTTGCTGTGAAGAAGAGATGGCAACCCAGAGATCTGCAGTGGCAAAGAGGAAATTTGCAGTCTTTTGTTCTTGCTCTGCCACTCACATCTGTGACAGGTTTCCTTTCTCCCTTAAGCTATTCTAATTTCTAGCTCTGCTTGTGTCAAAATAAGTTTTCAAAGCAAATCACAAATGTATGGGGTAATTAGAACTGCCATTTTATTGTCAGAGGAAGGCACTCCACTTCCTGAAGAAGAGTACACCTCCCTGTCAACAGCATACTGTAGTGATGATGAAGAATTTAACATTCTCTTCCATTAATTTTTTTTTTTTTCCCCTTGAGGAATGGAATAAAGAAAAAGAAGAGAAGTGCCTGATGTTGCCTGCTATATGGACCCTTTTCAGTTCAAAAATCTCTTGTAAAATGCTGTTGAGAGGTAGACAACTAACCTCTAAAGGTGTGCCTTTAGTGGCATAACCACTAAAACACACAAGAGTGACCCTAGAGTCACCTTTTCAGACATGTGGAGACTTAACTGAATTTAAAGAGAATTTAAAGCTAAATATTCAAACATTTCACTCAGAAAAGTTGAAGTGCAGCAAATTGAAGGACAAGATCTGTTCCTTCAGATTGCCAGCAACATGAAAAATATTTTTAAACATTTGAGGAGTATCTGTAGAAAGACATACAGCCCAGATCCTCACTTTTCCAGAGAATCCCTCAGGGAGGGACACATCTGAAGCTCCCTTCACAAGACACGGTAATGACAAGCTGACCATAAACCTACTCTCAAATGTTTTCATAGTTTCTTTAAATATGTGTATTCGGTAATAATGGTAACATATATGGAGATAATTATTTCAAAAATAATTTGTGGGAGTTCAAGTGCACACAAAAAGAAATTATCTTCCAGTTAAACTTCCCTGCTTTAGTTTTATACTCCTGTACCATATATGACTCCCCAATCTTTGTAACCAGTTTTCTCTGGGGCACCCACAGCATGGGGAAAAATGGAGTCAGAGATATGTTTTAGATGCAGAAAGAGTGGATAGATTTCTAAAATGCATACTGCAGCATGGAAAAATGGGCTTTCTAATCAGTATGCAGGACACTTGCATTCAGATTTGCTGTCTTACTGCTGTCCAATCTACTTGTGATGAGCCACTTACTTCCAGTGCCCAGTGAGCAGATCCCAGCTCCACAGAGAGAAGCATTATGACTCCTTTCTTCTATGTTTCTTGCATATTTTGCAGCATGGAATTTTACTAGTGTGCTGGGAATCCTGTGGAGCATGAAGCATGGTGAAAGCAACAAGCATGGGAAGGCTCTCTGAGGTGCCATTCAGCTGTGGGGTTTAATGGTAAAGTCAATCTAAGGACTCCTGCACATTTCATCTGCTAGTCCCTGCCTGTGCACTGCAATTCACTGCCCTGTCAGTTGTTCCACTCTGAATTTTTCTGGAAGGTGCTGAAAGCAGATCAGGGAACTCACCTAGTTAAAAGTAAGTCTCCTCTCACCAACATACTTTCTCATTCAGGTCAATGTGTAGATAAAGACAGCGTGGTCTCATCAACAGATTTTAGCACAATTAAGATCTTGCAAGGGCTGTGAGACAGCACAGGGCTAGAAACAAAGACTCAAAGACTTTGGGTGATCTTAAATTAGTTTAGTCATCATTTCATTTCACTGTAGCCTGAGCAAAGCCTTTTAGACTGGAGAAGCATTAAATGTTGTTATATGAGTCTGTGCTCCAACTCCACTGTGAAATTTTGCCCTTCTGCAGGATTTCTGATCAACTACCACAGCAGCTCTTTGCAAACATTAAGTACTGTGTCCCTACAACACACCTGTCAGGCAGATACGATATCCTCTTATCAGATGGGCAAAATGAGCTGCACAGCAATCACAACTGGCTCAGCCATGCAGTACGAGCCAACAAGAGAAGCAGCAAGAAGTAGAAAGTCCCAGCTGCTGGACTGATGTTTTCACTACCAGGCTTCTGCTGGAAACCAGTGGCCACTCGCAGTAACTGCCTATACAGAGATGCTTCAAGCAGCAATAGGAATGGGATGAGGAGTAACAATGATACGACTTGCAGATGGCTTTCATTAAATAGAGTTTATATTGGATTAAAGACACAATTTTGAGTCTACAGCAAAACTGCTTGAAATAGTTTAATCTAATCTTGAAGAGGCTTTTTGACCAAATCAAACATTTTGCTGCAAATTTTGCAACTCTGCTGCAAGTTCCTGGGGGATTCTGTGTTTGAAAAATAAAAAAAACCTCAACACTCTCCCTCCCTCCCTCCCCCCAAAAAAGGGGAATCTCAGTACAGTCATGTTTGTAAGTCTTATCCCTGAAAATGAGATATATTTTATAGAAAATGCATGTCTATACTTCTAAGAATAATTCTTATTTTTGCTAGCTCTTATCAGCAGATTTGTCATTGATTAAAATGAGTGAGTGACTGAGCTACAAATAATGTAAAAAGCAAAATGCTTTTCTGTGTTGCAGCAGTAACAAGAAAATACTTATTCCAGTGACTACAGTAGTGGTAATCATAATCAGCTATTCTTGAAAGACAGATTGTTTCATGTTGTATTTGGTGTCTACCTTCAAACTTTAAAAATATTATTGTTTTCATAGCAAAATTGTTGTCATGTGGAATTGTTTTTGTTCAGGGGTTTTGAGAGCCTAAAAGTGAAAACATAATTGTATTATGCCAGAAGTTACCATTTTCACATACATTCATACAAAACTGCATCGAGGCATATATTACTTGATTCACAATGCACAATCCAAATAAGATTCTCTACATGCTTGCAACTCCATTTCCTGCTATATTCTTTGACACTAATGAAAGTTTCCTGAACCTTTACTTTTTGGGGACAAGCGCACATAGGTAATCATGGATAGACACTGAAGTTATGACTGAATAAGGTAATTATAAGTTTGCCTTTGAACAGTCAAAATAAGTAAAGGAATTGCCTTCCTAGGTTTTTGAGCCTATATGTGATTGGTTAAATGCCCAAACCGACTGAAACTTCAGTTGCATTTTCCTTCTAAATTTCAACTGTCCAAAATTAACTGGGGACCTCAGGCTCCAGTAGAGAGACCCAAAACCCACTTAGGCTGACACCTTGAAGGACAGAGAAATCCCTTCTGATTACAGTCCATAAAAAGAAAAATAAGCATGGAAAATAATATTCATATTTGCATAAATGATGATAACAAGTGGTGAGGGAGGTTAATGGAAGGGATGGATCTTGCAATTCTAAAGCAAAGAACAAAAAGCAAATCTCCTCAAAAGATTAAGAAGCCCCATCAGACCAAAACCAAATGTTTTCAAAATCTGCAAAAACCTTCTGGTATAAAATAATTTCAAGTCTCAATGACAGTGCCGTTGGCAATAAACTATAAATCACTGTACACAGAGGTTTCTAACTGGCAAGTGGCAAATACATGAACACTATTTCTCCATGCTTTTGGCTTATTCAAATACAATTTTTTTGTGAGGAAACAAGATTTATATAACATTGTATTTCTCAGCCCTTTTAATCTCTCTGATCCCTGCTGGATAACTCCAGTTGGAGTTAACAGAGCACCAGAGGTTCGGAGTGATTGTGGTCCTAAATAACCTTTGAATGTAACTACCCAGGTACTGGAGAGAGACTCAGAGGCACAGAAGAGCTGTGATAGGAGAGCAACTGCATCACCTGCTGCCAGGAACACTGAAGAGGTGAGATCAGTGGTGCATGTACTGGCAGTAGGAAAAGCTGTAGCTGCAGTTCACAGTTTGCCAGATGTGAGGTGTTTCAGCAGAATTGAAGCCAGAGGTGGAGTCTGCTACTCACTGAACAGGTTTGGGGAAGGAACCTCTGCTCATTCTTCACTCTCCTTCTACATTGTTACTTTTATGATCCGCCCCCTCCCCCCCCCCCCCCCCCGCAAATACACACTTTTCTCTCCTTTGACTTCATCTTAAAAGTTAAAGAACAGAAGTTAAGCAAATGTCCCTATGTACACAAGCATGTGGGTAATCAGATTATTTTGTAACAGCTGCTATATTGCTTTCTCCTTCACCTTAAGGGAATTCCTTGTTCCACAGTGTTCCCACCACTATTCCCTGTGTCTGCAACAGTCACTGCTCCAGTAGTATCATGTAAGACCCCAATGAGACAGAAGCTTCTCCAGGATTCTTCATGGGGACAAGAATGATCTTGCAAAAATGTTCTTCAAAATGTTGTTTAAAATATACCTTTCTCTTAACCTGCTGTGATAACATTTCAGTCACAGGCAGGAAAAGACCTGTCTGCCGGCAGTGGATCCATACCTGACAGTGGCAGGAATGGAGAACGGTGTACACAATAAACGGCAGGAATAACTTGCATTATATAAGCATCTGAGGACTCTTCCATAAGGATGCATGGAAGTCAAAGTTACCCCATCATTCTTAGTGAATCAATTTTCAGAAAAATCTGTAATCTATGTCATCAACACTCCAATATAAAGGTGCTTTTGTTGCTGCCTGCTGTATGGTGCAGAAGCAGGTGCAGACAGGATCACATTCAGCACTGGGAAGTCATCTGAGTATTTAATAGCTTCTCAGCAAGATTTGAAAACTTTATACAGATTCTGGTTCAGCCTGCGGCCAGTGATATTTCTCCTAACTTCTGACTCCAGCTGGTCAGCAGTCAGGACTACTCTACAATCTATACAATGGGTGTGACAATCTATACAATGGGTGTGGCTTTGAGGTGCTGCTAGTCATGGGCAGGCGTGACAAATCTGAGGAGCCTGAACCTTGATTCAACCCCTAGTGACCTTAACAGGCTGTTCAGATAGCATATTAATTGTATTGGAGTGGGAATTATTACTGTGCATACTGACACAGAATTAAATGCAGGCAGAGACACACAAGAGAGAAAGGATATTCCCCAGGAGCATTGGAAATGAAGGTCTGTATTGGGGGACAAAAAGTAATTAGCCAGCTGAGGTTGATGTTGGAGAACAAATGTGGTTCGTATTTTATTAATAAAAGAGGTCCCACCACAAAGGAAATTCCCATCTTGGCGTGGTGATGTAGCACTAAATGGTAATGGATACATGAAATGCCAAAACCCATAGATCTCTAGTTACACCAGGGTAGACACTCTTTGAGGCTTGTAATTACAGAGAGCTGGCAGCCATTCAGATTTCATCTTTGAGAGAGAAAAGGACTTTCTGCTCTCTTGCCAGCTGGGGTGACTTAGCTCAGTGCCAAGCTGGACATACCTTCCAGAGTATTTTCAAAGTAGCATTCATCTCTACCTCAGATTCTTTCACTTTCCAGGTTTCTGAAAATGAACAAATAAAATATTTGTAATGGCACCTGTAGTACTGAGGCACCTCAGAGAGAAAAGCCAAGTCCTGCCTCCCAACCAGAAGAAAGCACAGTTGAGAAAAAGCAATAGCTCAGAGCTGTGTGAGACTGAAATAGAAAAATAATTATAAACTCTGGGACATAAACGATGTGTCAAGGACAGTAGATATTCTTGGAGCCAGGTTTGTTCTCTGGACGCATCCTAATGATGTGGATTAAGCACTGATGTACCGAAACATGAGGCAAACATGGTTTCTCAGGCTGAAGACAAACTGACCATGCTGCCAGAGGTCTTCTATGTAGTCAAGACCTGGAAAGCCAGACCTGTCCTCTGTTACTCTCTTCAGAATATCCCTGGACATTTTCTGTCAATTTATTGTACTGAGATTAACCCTACCAAGTCTGCCCTAGGAGATTTATGCTGGCTGCCAAGCTATCTGATATTAAGTTAGACCTCTTCACATGACATATGTAAAACCTGTGGGCCCAAAAAAAAAAGAGCAGGCCCAATACTTCTTAGCCAAATTCTGTTCTCAGTTACACTAGAGGAATGCAACAGAAGTCAATATGATTTATGGGAATAAATGACAGTACATGGCTTGGGTATTTTTTGAGATGGCTTGTAGATTCTAGTTGTAGATAATAGGTCTGGCTACAGGAAAAAAAAACCTCAAAGAAAAGTAACACTGTTGTTTGTTTTTCTTCCCTAACTCTAATGTCAGCCCCAGTCTAACAAAGCACCCAGTAATATTTGCTTGGGCACTGAATTTGTTAGCCTAACTTATTTTCACTGTTTATCTCACATTTCTGTAAAAATGTGTTAAAAAGAAATGATCTGTTAATGCCAAAAGTTCTCAAATGCTCTATTTCACAGGCATGATGTACACTAAAAGGAGCTTGCAAGTACCACTGTGCTGGAATTTTTATATCAATAAACCCCAGAGGGGTGGTGCAACTCCTGACACTGCACCGGTTCCAAGGATGAAATAACACATCCTGGCAACCGAACTGGATTTTGCCAGCAGAGCTGCAATTTTTTTTTTTCTTTTTGTCTGAGAGAGAATACCAGCAAAAGCTTCTGAGAAACCAAGCAGGGACTACACATTAGCTGTCTGCTTGGGATGCTCATCTGGCACACATGAGACAAATGTGTGCGCCCCAGCTCTGTTCAAATCAGCTGTATCAAATCTTAGCCCCTCTCCTAGTTAAAAGTCTCCCCAGTGCTGGCCCTGCTGACTACAGAAAGATCCTTCAGAGTTCATCTGTCAGAACTGCTCCAGAACAGTTTGCTCAGCCAGTGGTTAGGATGGGATGTGGGAGAGCTGGGTGTCATTTAGGCAATACAAGAGCTCAAAGAAGGGTGTCCTCTATCTCCAGACATCTCAAACAGCAGCCTTTTGGCTGGGGGGCGAAGTTCTGT
The DNA here is from genome assembly GCF_048771995.1 of Taeniopygia guttata. NCBI lineage: Eukaryota > Metazoa > Chordata > Aves > Passeriformes > Estrildidae > Taeniopygia > Taeniopygia guttata. The sequence goes on along the minus strand of NC_133027.1, from coordinate 74,417,188 downwards.
CTGCTTGTCAGCAGAAACATTTGTTGGAGGCCCAAGAAACCTTTCTTGACAAGGATATTATTGCAGTTGTTGTGCCCCCACTGTAAAAAGCATAACTTTTTAAAAGCTGGTGTGTACTTGCACAAACACAGGTATGTTTTGGTTCTCTGAAGAACTTCTGATCGACTCTTATGAGCTCAGGAGAGGCCAAATGACCTAAGGGTTATAAGGTGCCAGTTACAGATTCTATTTCACATTCTTTCTTAGAAAAATAGTTATGAAACTACTGGATTTTCTTTCCCCCCCACCCCTTTGTTTTTCTGTATCTCTTCCAATGCAAAATATTTTGTTCTCCCAGTGGAAACCAATAATTTACTAAATACTTAGCGTAATTCCTATCACTGTCTCTCAAGTGGGCCCGTGTTTACATTTCATAAGCAAGAATCTTTTTTCTTATGCCATAGTCACTACATAGAAATAAATACGAGCCACAGAACCTGCACAAATCTTTGCTGACACACAAAATTTTAAACACCTAATGGATAAACGTTTATGAAACCTGTCAGAGGTTTAAAACCACAATGAGAAAGAAAGATTTTCTTCAGGTCTGAGAAATGTACTTTTGGTCTAATGTCAGCCCTACACAGAAAAAGCCTTGATAGTTTGTTTGTTTAAGCTGACAGCTCCTTAGTCAATTGTTCTCAATGTCTCTCCACTTAATTCTTGCTATAAATTTGTCTCTTTGCCACAGTCTTTACACTGTACCTCAGTGTGTCCCAGAGACATGGTGAGCCAGCAGCTCACCACTAATTCAGCTTAAGGAGAAATGCTAGCAACAAAGACCAGCCTGCCAAAACCCATAAAACTTGCTGCTTTTTGCCTCAATTTAAAGCAAAAAAATAATATTGTCTTTTCTCTAAAGTGGTAAAGCAACACATGCCCAAATGACTTCTTGACATTACAGGATTTTTAACAGTTTTGAAGAAACCTTGGCACTTATAACACATTCTCCAGAATATATGGTGGTTAATTCATTTTGTAGTTAGCATAAGTAAAAACAAACTGGTGGCAGTAAGCGCAACCACTGGCTTTTGGTAGGCAATGGGAAGTACATGAAATCACAGCTTCTGAGTTACTGAATAAGTTGTAAAGGAAAGAACTGATTAAAAGCTGAAAGGTAGTCATGTCCATTGCCATGTTAACCTGCTATTTTACTGTTACCATTGTGTCTATGAGAATGTACCTGTACTTACCAGCTGGGCAAAAACAGAAAATGAAAATGTAAAACATGAAGAAAAATGGGCATTTCCCCCCAAAATGTGTTTTTTCTTTTCTTTTTCTTTAAGATTTAAATTAGCTTTTTGCATTATTTGTCAATTTTTTTACTTTTTCTGAAGACAACTTGGTAAGAAAAGATGACTTTCAGTAGATTAAAAGCCACTGCTATGCATTGCAAAGCAAAATTTCACTAGGTCACATGTAGCAATTTTTGCACAGACCACTGCATGCTGATAATACCACTTCCTACCAGAAGTACCTGTCCCCCTGCACATGTCCTCAGGATCACTCAAAAACTGGCTGCAGGAATATACTGCAGATCTACACCCTCTGCAAGGCCTGCTGGGTAGATATTCCTGCTTTCACCCAATTTCAGGGTCCTGTCCCCACTCTTGCTTATATTTCCAGTACTTTACCCCTGCAGATAAGGCTGTTGTTTGTAGTCTTGAGTTATGTTTTCTTATCTAGCACAGAAGATTTGTTCTGACTTTCCTTGGACAGTCATGGAGGGCAGAAAGGAGCAAATAGGCTTTTCTTTGCTGTGTGCCCATTATGAGGAGAGGGCAGAAGTGAAGGGCAGAAGGGCTAAGGAACAACTCGCTTATGCCTGTTTATTTTCTACCTCCTAATGTCTTAAAAGGAATTAATGTCTGTGCAAGGTGCCCTTAAGAGGAAAGCCCTCTGTTTATGTAGGAGGCAGGAATGATGTGGGAAGGGACAAGGATGGCTGCCCTGCATTCTCAGGCAACTTTGCCTCTCTCCTGTGTGGATTGATCTCTGCCAGTGGTGATGGGCGGCTCTGGCACTGGGCCCATTTCACATTGCCATTTGGGCTGAGATGGCTGGGTGTGGTGAAGGCTTTGCAAACACCTCATGCCCACAGACAGCTGGCTTGGGACCATGGAGCTCCCCTTACACAGGGCTGAGGAAGAGGACTGACACTGTAAAGGAGTTTGGGTTACAACAGGTTAACAAATCTGAAATAGCAAGCTGGTACACAATACGAACATCAGTGCTAGAGATTGGAAATAAAAAAATATACAGGCACTAAACCTAGCTTTTTATTCCACATTTAGGACTGCATGAAATTTCCACTGGTAAAATATCACACTTTTCCTGCAAAAGGATTTCCATTTAACCTCATAGGATTAGAATAATGGAACCTCTTCCTATTCTTCTGAGAAGCAGTGCATATGGATGCTGAAGTAGTACATCTCTGAGATCTGGTCAGGATCTTCCAAATAAGATTTTCCATATTTCCACATTTAAAGTGTTTGATCCTTCTTTTATTTGACTTTTATACTTTTATATATACTTTTATAAAAAGTATTTCCTCCAAAAGATGATGAGCCATACAGTAAACTGGTAATGATAGCAAAACAAGTCCAGCCAGGAAAGGGAATAATAATAATAATAATAGATGATAAACACATACTACTTCTGTGCCCAAGAATTTTGATGTCTTAGATTCTCTGGTGCTATTTTGTGTTCTTATTTTCTGCATCCTATGTTACCTACATCAGCTACTCCCCTGGCTCTCAGAAAACCATTTTACAGACACTATTTCACTTCACACAATAGCTCCCTTCCTGTGTGATTTTAATGGTTGGTGCAAATCTAGATGCGAGAATTAGGGATGCATTTATCCTCCCCAGACAGAAATCCTCCTGCTGACATTCTCCACAGCATAGTTTATGTCCAAAGCTCCAAGCATCATGCAGAATCCCATGGTTGTTTCCAGGCAGTCAAGCAGGAAACCAGGTTTGTCAGCAATACTTCTAAAGGCTGTCTTTTTTCTGTCTTTTTCCCTCTTGCCTCTGTTGGTGTTCACATCCTTCTTGCCAACACTGGTGCTCCTTTAACTCAGCCACCAGATGGTTTTTCAGGATTTGGTTCTTATCCCAGCCATGCCATCCCAGGTTCCACACTTGAGTGAAAGAGGAACACCTGTGGCTCCTCGTTAAACCTCTGATTTAATGCAAGGTGAGTGAATCAACACCAATGCCTCTCTCTGCACTACAATAAGCAATCTTCTGAAAAGACCAAAGAGTGTGCAGGCATTGGGTGATGGGGAGAGCATAGAAGAATTCTGTCTCTAGCAGGTGGGAATGCTACTAGCACTGCTCTCAGGTCAAGATGGGAGTGGGGTTTTTTGCCATTGTTGTTGCCCTGAAGATGTTTAAGTCCTCTTCCTCATACTGACTACTCACTAAAATATGATAAATCTCCACACAGTAAGCTCTAATAATGAAAAATGCAATATGCTGAAACCAAAAAATCTATCTGAAGGATGATGCTTTTCAAAGCTGTCTGTTTTCCCAAGGACAGCCAGCCATATACACTAGTCTGTGCCTGCAGTTTTGACTTGACCTCTATATTCTGTCCTCTCCCTAAAAGGTCAGCTTAATATATTTTGGCAAATCATCTTTATTTTAAAGTTATAATATCAACAGTTTCTGGACTCTAAACTTGCCTTTTTGCAGAATTTTGGCCTTTTGGCTATTGTCAAATTTTTGTAAATGCACTCACGTTTGTCAAAGTTATAAACCCTCAAAAACCTCCAGTTTGTTTTTATTAGATGCATTTCTCATCAGTTCTGAGAATGTATTTTTTTCTGCAATGTCAAATCCAAACTGTGTGCTGTGTCATTCAGCATGTCCTGACAGACAAGCCAAGAGCAAAGGGACTGCTGGCCATGAATTGCCTTTGCCCAGCTACATGCCAGCAGTGCACACAACACTGAACTGACGGTGAAGGAGTGTGGGGTTTGCAATAGAGAGAGAGGTGAAAGAGAAGGAAAAGAAGGCATGGGCTTTTGATGAAGGGGACATGGACCTAAACTGGGAAACAAACTGGGGTGGACTGAAGAACATGGAAGAGGATTAGAAAGATGGGGAGAACATGATCTTGTACATGTGGTGAATAATTTTGTGGTACGAAAGAGGTTAGTCGTGGTCAAAAGAAAAAAAAAAAATTCCTTTTGTTTTTGACAGACACATCAACATTGCCAAGTTTCACCCAGCTGAGAGGAAAGAGCTATGGAGCCAAGGCTGGCGAATTGTACTGCAGTGCCTAATGCAGCAAGTGGCAACTTGCTATCACTATAAGAGATGCTGCTAGTTTGGGAGCAATAGAGGTCTGGTGCAGTGAAGGGCCTCAAACATGCTCCAGCCTGGGTGATAGAATATGGTATCTTTGTTTTCCCCATTTAAAAAGCACAGGAGATATTGCAGGCCAGTTACACACAGATGTGTGCAAATACTTTGTTAAAAATTGCATCATATAAAACAGTCTTTTGAAAAGGGTTATTTTAAAATTTTTGTGACTGCGGGTACTCATTGTGGCCTGGCAATGCTGTGACTACCTTGCTGGCTGCATCCATTGAACGTTGTAAGATCTGGAAAAGTCAGCAGTAGGTGTCTCAAGGCAGCCAAATCTCTCTGTATTTAATACCTACTTCTCTCCACCTTGGCTTACCATGCATGCAGCTACTGCCTTAGAGAGCATGCTGTACCCTGAGCCCCTCACTGAGTCACGTGCGACAAAGCCTGCAAGGATGTCAGATGTAATACTTGAAGAAATTGTCACTTGTGTGCTGGGACTGTGCCACTTTGCAGAGTTCCTAAAGACCTTGTGTCCCATCCCACAAACAGGCACACATGGAGAATAAAGCAAGCCCTGATAGCTTCAGCGTCCCTTGTAGTACCACTTACGTGTGGGGATCTCTCCAGACTGGCAGCGAGCTCTGGGTCCCTGGGAAGAGTGGGGAACTCCAGTGACAAAACTGTAGTGAAAGGGCTTCTTTCAGGCAGCAGGGACGAGGAAATCCTCGTCCCTCACAGTAAGGAAATACAAACAGACCTCTGTTTGTCTCCTAAGAGATGAGAAAGAAAAGCTCAACTCTGGGTGGAAGGTTTCACCTGGCATTAACTGTACGCGTAGCGACGGCCCCGCAGCCTCCGCATCTCACCAGGGTATCCCGCCCGGGGCCAGCAGTGCCCGCTCCCCGCCGTGCCGGAGTGCCTGGCAGCCCCCAGCGACGCCCAGCTGCCCCTCGGGGAGCTGCCACCTTGGCTTTTGCCCCAGCTCAGAAGCCTGGATGCCACGGGCCGGGCTCCCGCCCCGCGCGGTACCGGCGGGAGGCGCGGCGGGGCCAGGGCAGGGGCGCTCCGGTAGAAGGTCGAGACTCACCGGGGAGGGGGTCGGGACCACCTCCCGCGCCTGCCAGGGGCTGCCGGTGTTTGTACACGTTGATTCAGCATGAGGCGGGGGCGTGGAGGAGGAATAAACCCTGCGGGAGAAGCAAGCGGCAGCCCCCCGGGAGCACTGGGGAGGGTTAATCGGCGAGGATCTGTGGGTCTGGGAGGAGAAAGCGGAGGCCGGGCTGGGGAGGGGGAAGGATAAGAGGAAAAGGGGCAGAGCGGCTCGGAGAGGTCGCACACCGCCAGCCTCCGTAGCCGCGGCAGTGCCTTCCCGCGTGCTCCCGGTGGTGGTGGTGGGTCCTCCCTTCCCGTCCCAGTCGTTTCCTCCCGCTTCCCCTGCCACAGAGGGCTCAGGGCTGGAAGGGCGAGAAAGGGACCCCAGGGCTAGACAGCAGCCCGCCCGAGGCGAAGGCAGGCGCGGCGCCCCGGGGGAGGCGGCGGCGTCCGGCAGATTCCCCCGGCAGTGGGAGGGCTCCGGAGAGGCTAGGGGAGCATCTCCTAGCCGGGGTTGACTCCCAAGGAGCGAGGGAGGGACACAGAGAGAGGGAGAAAGTGCCGCCTCTCAGTTTTACAGGCGTCCCCAGATTTTAAGGACTGGGGTGGAGAAAAAGAAAACTGAGGACCTGAGCTGGGACCTCCCAGCCGGAGCGATTGAAAAGGAGCCAAAGCAGGCGTCGAGGGGGAGCGACATCCCAAGGAGAGTCCCCGTCCTCCGCTACTCGCAGCCGCTGTGTGCCCGCCGCCGCCTCAGGATGTGGGTGCCGCTGCTGCTGCTGCTGCCGGAGCTGCTCCCCGCCGTGCCGGCGCAGAAGCTCTCCGCCCTCACGGTAAGGCCACCCTGCCGGGAGCACCTGAGCGGGCGGTGCGGCTCCCCGGTGCGGGCCGAGCGCTGCGCCCTGCCCGGCCGGGCGGGAGCTCCGCCGCGGCTCGCCCGGGAGCAGCGGCACCGCCGGGGAGAGCGCGGCCCGCGGCTGCCAAGCGCAGGTCTGCTGCGGGTCCCCGCAGCGCTGATGTCCGTGTTAATGCTTCTATATGCCCGGAGAGCAATAATGCTGCACTGAGGTCCGCTTTTGGACCGACTCGGGCCGACCGACTTCATTTTAATTATAAAGCAACATGAAACAAGCCTTTCTGGCTATTCCAGGCTCCATGATGCTATACATTGAACTCTGCGTAGAGATGGGTGAGCCAATTCATTAGGCTTACTAAATAAGCCATAACCACTATTTTAGCCAAGACCTGAGGTTTGTAGCTAATAGCTCAGTTCAGTCTTCTTGCAGAGCTTGCAGTGTTTGCAAAGCTATAATTAATGCAATCTGTAGAAATAAAAACATTTTCCTTAAATGTGTTTTTGAACAAGTGCTTGAGTAAACATAACGGGCAGCAAATACCTCTTTCAAGCTGTTTTAAAGTGTTTTGGTGAAGGCTGTGTGCTTAGAGTTTATTATGGTAAAGTTACAGGCAGCTGCAAAGTGAAATAGATCCTATTTTGTTTAAGTCTTTCAGAAAATTTGTGTAAAATCCCAAGAGTTGAGTTTTTTCCTTTCCCCCCCCCCCTTTTTTCCCCCACTTATTGAGTAAGGTGCTATAGGGACTGCTCAAGGTGAAATGGCTGTGGGGAATGGCTGAGCTGTTCATACCTGAAATACTTCAGGAAAAGTTTTGCCTTGTTGACTAAGTTTGGATGTTTTTTTTTCCCTCTTAAATGATTTGTAGATTAGAAGCTGCTAACTGAAAACCTTAAAGGTTTGAGCTTGCTTCGTGAATTTTATTTTGTGTGGGATTTTAAAGTGTGGGACAGATAAAGTCAAGTGATTCTCATATTTTACTTTTTAAGACATTGAAGCCCCCTTAGACTGTCAGGTGATATATACTATTCTAGTAAACAGATTAACATGGCAATTTACTTTCAAGTTTACTTTAACAAATGTATAAACATAATTTGCAAGATAAGACATGTAATATTCTTTTTTCCTGTATATAAAAATAGTTCTAAATATTAGTGTGGAAGTAAACTGGAAATGCTACCAAACCTTAGTTTGTCCAAATATAAAAGTTAAGGGTGATGGTGACTGTTACAATATCTTTAGATGATACATAACCCAAATTATATTAAAGCTGTTTAAAGTATGGATATAAATCACTGCGGAATATGCTTTTCATTCACTGAGGGGTTGTCTGCATCAGAAAAGGGAAGAAAAATCTAGCCAAGAGCACTTTGGCAAACTCTAAAAATTAAATGCCATAGGCTCTCATGCAAATGTATTTGACTTCACTGTTATCTGAGTGATGTTAGAAGTCCCTCTGTTCCTTCAAATTCAGTGTTCATTACTCATTTGTGTACCTTATGGCAGTCTGCATCTTTGTGAACCATGAGCAGAAAAGTCAATCCTGGTGGAATTCCCTGCCTCTGCCACCAGAAAGGTAATACTTTTGAAGACGTCAGGCTTTCAGACTGAAATGAACTTGACCATTTTGGTAGGTGTAGCTAGTCTTGTTAGTAGAAGACTGTAGGTAGTGAGCTCATGTTAGTTTTTCCGTTGCCTGTGCTCTTCTTACGGAAAGGGCTCACCCGTGCAAATACTAGAAGTATTTAAATACACTGGAAATACTTCCCTAAAACAAGTAAGGGGCAGGCAGACACCCATAGGAACGAAATAAAACAAGCACACACTGATGCACACATACTTTCTACATCTTCCCACAAGGCTGAACTTTGAGTGAGGCAGGTTTATTTCTACTATTTCTGTACTTACCTGTTTCAACAACAATAATAACCCAGTGCTATTACGGCAACAAATACCACATCGCTTAATGGTTGTTAACTCCTGTAGTCATTTTGCTTGTATCTCATAGACTATATAACCCCTTTCCACATGCACCTTTCTCAAATATCCATGGATAGTATCTGCATAATTACAAGGAATAACAAACCCAAGCTTTGTAGAAAGACCAAGAAAATCTATGGCTTTTTTTTTTCACCTGCTGTACCACTGTGTGGCGACTCAGAATGGCCATTCTTTTCTACACATCATATGCAGATTTTATTTTTATTTGTGGTTTGAAGAATAACAGATATAGGCCAGAGGTTATGAGAACAGGGCAGGTTTCACTGTGGATCTGAGTTTTATGAAAACTATGGGATAATCATGGAGAGGGAATGCACGTCCCTGATCACAATACTGACAGAGGTATACTCATCTGGCCAGGTGGTGGCAATATCAGGGGAACAGCCTGCTGCAGTCGTAAATCTGACATAAGATGAACCTTGGCAGAGACAAGATAATAAAATTATAGTTCTCTCTAGCAAAGCACACTACTGTTTCCCAAAAGGTAATACATGGATCAGAGGTTTGTTCCTTGCCTGGGCTTTAGGCAACAAGCTGGGTGATGGCATGGCAGGGGGGGAGGATATCAACATCTGTCTTGAAGATTTTCATCTGTATAAACAGACCTCTGGCCTGTTTTAACGATATGTCCTCACTAGATCGAGGAGCAGATCAAGTACTACTTTCAGAAAACGCTTTCAGTACTTTACAGATCTGTTTCCCTATTTAATTGGGAATAATATTTTTGCATTTCACTAGGGCAGAAATACCCACAAGAGCCACCCATGTCTGTAGTCCAGGTGAATATGTGATTTTCAGATGGTGGAATCTTTGCAATGGTCTCATAGAAATAAATCACAGAGTTTTCACACAAATAATATCTCCAAGAGATTTCCGGTTGTCTAAGAGTCTTATGTGATTGCAGGTTTGCAAGGCGTGATGAGCATATGGGTTCCTACTACATTAAGATGATTTCTGGCAGGAAGATGCATCAGAATAGTCAGCGGGTAGTTGAAATGCTCCAGTCTGTCTAGAGTCTTGTCCCCTGGATCTCATGGCTATATCTAAAGGGAGTGTGTATGTTGTAATTTGTCCCTCTCTGCCCAAACTGTGGACCCAGCCAGCACTTACTTGACTGCCTGACTATGTGCCAGGATAGAGAAGGGCTGATGAGAGATGGGCTGATGCACACCTGAATCTTTATTGGGAAGCCATGATGTGCACCAGGGTCTAAGAGTTTCAGAGTTTCTATATGTTCACTGGGTTAGAGATAGTCCAAATCTTACTTTGAGTTTGTACCAGTCTTGGCTTCTTGTCACCAGGATTACTCTTTGCTAAGGTTCTCCTGGACTCTGGTCTCCTGAGTAGGACCATATTGCAATAATAGATAAAGTGAGGTGAAATGTAATATTCCAATTATTAATTGCTAACTGAGCCTCAGGGATGCATGCAGGAGGATAATGTTCTTTAGTATTGTATTTATTGTTATTTCAAATGAACAAATATTGGCAACAGAACAATGGCTTTCATTATGGAAAGGTAGGCTGAGAGCTGTCCCACAAGAATCCATGAGATCAGGAGGGACTGTAGCCGGTTTGGCTGTTCCTGTTTTTTTCTCCCCTTGTGTCAAATACTAATGTAAAACATTCTTACATTCCACAAAATATCTTTAGTAGCCTTGTCCTTTTACCTTGTTTATAAAAAAACAGGTAGCACTCTGCAATTTTTGTAACACACTGTTGGATTGTTTTTGCAATGCCACATTTTAATTCTACTCTGTGAGATGTACCCGTTCTTTCTGGATATATGAAACTGAGGAGATCTGAGCCTTGTTGACTTCTTGTATTAGGGAAATTCGGTGTATCTTGAGGATATAGGTACTTTTGTTTTGAAATACTGTGCTTTGAAGAAAGCTCATTTTGTTTATGAACACTGCACTTACCAACACACTTTGTCATTGTTTATACTGCATTTTTGAAACCATCAACTTCGCTTTTATCTCAGTTGCAGTGTTGTGTGTGTGGATGTACTTCTAAAAACAATAGGATACAAGTGTTTCTTATTTTGAAATCTTGATGACTTTCAACATACCACAAACTATTTATACTTTCAAAGCCTTGCTGCACCATGTGCTTTTCTCAATACAATTGATAGATCTTACAAAGGAAGAAAGTTTGCTTGAAATTACTTCTTGAAATGAACACCTCTGCCTGGTAATAGTTTCTTTCATCAGCAGCTGAATATTTCGGGGAACAATTGTTTTCTTTTTCTCCCTTGGCACATGCTTTGTGAGTATTCAACAGCATTTAGTGCGCTTGATAACTTCACAACACTGACCAATATAAAGTGGATCTCTAAGGTAGTACAGTAAAGGGAGCTAAAATCAAAGCTTTCCAAGTTAAGGACCCATTTGGATGGTGCCTGCAAACCAAAACATTTGGAAAAGTTACTCTAATTGTGACTGAAAAACCAAGACCATAAATAAAATTTTAAGTGGCTCCAGACCCTAACAACATTGTTACTGCAAATGGGCATTGGTACAACCAAGGGTACATCAGCTCTGAAAATAAAACATTTTCAACAATGCTTCCTTGCAATAAACTCTCAAGACACTTCTTATTAAAGTAATAACACCAAAAACTGTGGGAGTTGATACTGAAAGTGTCAGCAAACTTTTCATCAGGGGTCAGAAGAAATTTTTGTGCATGCAGCCAACAAAAACTGCACCTTATAATGTGTAAGACATTAATGAAGATGGCCGGTTGACTGCATGCCCATAAAGTTTTTAAAACTAGAATTGAAGATTAGAAATGAATGTGAATGGGGAGGGAAGAGCAGGACAGAGCAAACAAAAAGAAGTAGATCATGCATATTGTGGCCAATTTTGGTGCTGTCATTGGCCCCCTGTTGCCTACCGAATACCTCGAGGAACAGCTGTATTTCTTGACAGTGGGCAAACTTCAAGGTTTAGTTAATTTTGAAAAGCCTCCAAAGGTTCAGCTGCTATCCAAAACCTATCTGAACCCTGTTGGTCTGGAAACCAGGCTACAGATATTTTCAAGATCTGGCTTGCTCGGGACTTTGCTCATATTTCCATTTCTTCAGCCAGACCAGCCTCACCACAGGCACAGCCATTTTCATGGTATTTTGGTACTTCATTTCCTGTCAGGCCTGAGACCAGGAAGTGCAGAGGCGCCTGAAAATTAAAAACTGAGTAAGAAAGAGTTGGAATCAAAGACCTATTTTTGAACAGCAATGAAGGTCTGAGTTTGGTTCAGGAGTGACATTTTTTATCTGAACAAATTCAAACATTCTTGGGCAATCTGCAGAGTGAAAGGATGTTACATCTTGCATGGGACTCAGAGATTTCCAAAAATTTAGTGTTTTCTTTGAAATCAAAATGTAAATGCATCTTAATTTTCTGTTTGATTCAATATTGTGGTCTGAGGTAAATTTTTAAGAGTTGAAATTGTAGATTCATGATGAAGGCCATTTCACAATTAGAATTTGTAATCCTTTCTTCCAAATTAATATAGTCAAAGTAGTTTTTTCTTAGTGAATATTGTGTCCTCTGCCCCTCTACTGTCTTCTACAGCAAAATTCTGGTGATGCCAGTCATTTGGTCTCAATGCCCTGTGTATTTTCTTTTGACATTTCTTTATCCACTTCTGGTTATTAATTGCTAATCACTGCCTTAATATTATCTACAGCGGCAGTGCAACAGTGCAATACTGGAGGCAAACCTGGAAAGAGAAAATACTTCAGAAAAAAATTGCGATATGCAAATCTCACACATAATGTGAGATATGCCAAAAGAAAAGGAGGGATAGTGAGATGTAACACGATATTGTCTATAAGCAAATAAACTAAGTAGAGAAGGTATAGCAGAAATACCTGCATTTTTTTCCTGCAGTTTTCAGTCTTTGCCCAGCTGCTGCATGTACATAGGAATTGGTCTGAATTACAGCCATTGCTGTAGTGCAGTGATGTGCATGGGATACAAGGATACAAACTTACAGGGAAGTGAAAGCTGCTTAGAAGAATGTGGACAAGTTTTTATATTGATGTGATAACACTTAGTATCAGAGGGCTGCTTAATATGACTTTACCAAATTATCAGTGGTCCTCAAGCAGCAAAGCTAATGCAGTGTCATATTTTACCACAGTACTCATGAAGTTGGTCCCCCAAATGGAATTTTCAGCCAGTCCTTGGAGAAGAAATTGCTTTGATGAGTTAGTTCACTGCCCTTCAGTGAATTTTTTTCCCCTCTCTAATTTGTTACCTGTTAAAAATGACCACTAAGTGTTTCATCAGCTGTTGAAAATCCAGGCTAATAGAGAACACAACCTAGAATTCTGGTCAGGACAAAAAGAGAAAACATTTCCTGAAGGTGATCCTTTCCAGCTCTCTCCCTGGCTTGCTCAGTGGGCTGCTAGAAAACTTGCTCAAGAATGTTTACTTCATACCTATCCAAAACCTAGCTTTTTCCCCTTGATTTACTTTAGGCTGCTTGTTGTGTCATCTTCTGAGTCACTGAGTAAAGAAAATTGTTTTCTTTTGTGTTGCCTTAAATTTGTTTTGAGGATGTAATAATAACTGTATACAAATTAGCTGTCATACATGTGCTAGAAATGTCTGAATCTGTCCTAGAGCACCTAAAGAGTACTTACATGCAAATAAAGAAAAATTCCTTTACTTTGGAATGCTTTTTAAGTCATGGCTTTATGCTGTATTCTGCAGAGTTTTTGAATAAAATCGCTGCCATGAAGTACTCATGGTCTTTTTACTTGGCCTACCTTTATCATGCAATTACTTATATTCTGACCTATTTTCAGAATTAATTCAAGGTACTGTCAGTGAGTGAACAGTGTAAAAGCTCAGGAGAGATCAGAACGTTTTTTGAAATGCAAGTAGCGACAGATAAAGAATAATTTTATTGGTATTCAGGATGGATTCACTATGATCTATGTAGCAAACTGCAGTACAGAGAAAATAGATGACCCCTGGTGACCCCTGAATGTCAGAGTGGGAAGGCAATGCCTTAGTTCCATTATTTTTTCTTACTCTTATCTGGAGTAAAGTGGAGGTATGGTTGAGTTTAGTCTGGGTAAAATCTGACATTGAGTCTCATTACTACTTTGAAGGATGGGGAGAAGAGTGGGTGACCTTTTAGGAGACATGCAAACCATTCTAACCATATTTTAACTGCAACATGTCTGTTTGTACAGAAATGCTGTTAAAACAGACCATGTGTCTGGAAGTATCACAGAATACAAAGTGTGTGAGCTGGGGACCTAAATCATGCCATGTAGAGAATTGCTTCCCAAATGTTTTTCTTTGCTAGATGCTGTTCCTCACAGTGGCATTTTCCTGCAAATTGTAGAATCTAGGGTGTGGGGCTGCTGTTCTGAGAATACAAGGTAGAAATATGGCACTGACAGTATGTCAGAAAGGTGGTGATACTAAAATGTGAGAATCTCTTCTCAGTGAGGCTGATACATGTATGCCGTGCTACTTTCAGTGCACTTGTCTTCATCCTGATTTTCTATGCCACCCAAACACGCTGTCTGGACCACCTAATGGTCCTAAAATTAAAAGCAGATTTTCTATTAGGAGCAGGAGGACACGTTGAACACAGCTTACCAATGGCCTCTTGTTCAGTTGTCTCAATTTTTTTGTCCTTATATGTGCAGGTGAAGACTTATTTATTGCATTTAATCACAGTATTTTAATCAGTTCTAATTCACTGTAGCCTCCATATGGATGCCATTTAGTGCATACAAAGGGGTGTCAGTGAAACTGACCCAGGCTCTGTAAAGTTATATTTGTTAATGGTGTGGTCACTGTGCATCACCTTTTTTTACCCATAGTGCTGTATAGCACTGTTCAAGATCAGGGAGCAGCTGCCACGTGGGCTGATGGGTCTTCTAAAGCGAAAAATCACAGTAGTAAATGTCACCTTTTAAAGTAAAAGTTTCTACCAAAGAAATGAAATAATGGAAGTGAAACCTGGTCCTGAAATAAGTATGCTACGATGTACTCTAGGGCAGCACATATTGTAAAGATACCTTTGTCCCCACAAGTGGGTGTAGAAATGAAACAAGATTGTCAACATAGAAACTATATCAGACTTTGAGTTAATCATAGGTTTATTTGTTCAGTGAATTATCTCTGGTGTGTTGGATGGCTTTTTCTTTTTTTTTTTTGGAAGAGAGCCATCAAAGATTTAAGTGACACAAAATAAAAAGCAGAGACGGGAGGGTCTATAGCGGTGTTTCTCCATTGCTCCCCTTGTCCATTCCGTTGCAAATGCAGAGCGGTGGCACCGCTTGCACAAGGTCCTCAGGGGCAGGGAGGTCACCTTTCTTCTTCATGGCACTGCAGGGATCCACCACGGGAGGGAGAGCAAGAGCAGCGCGGTCTGCCCCGGCTCCTCTGGCAAGGGCTGAAAGCAGGGGAAGCCCTTGTTTCCCTCCTCAGTGGCTTTAGTCTGGAGGGGAGCAGCTGGGGACCTTGATTTTTCAGTACTTTACAGCTACACATCAGATGGGAACTCAAATGGGAAAAATCTCAAATGGAAAAAAGTCGTGACACAAGCCATTGGAAGGTATAAAAGAGTTCTGCAAAAAGAAAGTGTCTTTAATGACATGGTGTGGCTTGACATTAATTAACATGAATTAGCATTCATGAGATCTCAGAGCAGGCTGGTGAGGACAAGAGGGAATATATGGACTAAAATATGAGATGCTCTTGGCTGTGAGATAGGAGGAGGGGTTCAGTCTGGAGAAAGCATAGGGCATATTAATTTCATTGCATGCATCCATGCTGCTTCTTTTTGCAGTATTTCTTACATAAATTCTGGTGAGCAAGACAAAACAAAGTGAACAACTTATTTTTTACGCTGTATTTAATGGGATTGTATTTCAGACCATCTCCTTCTGGGACGGCAGTTTCCAAGCATGCCAAATTTTTGATAGATTTCAGCCTAAGTGGATTTAGTTGCAAATCTGAACTTTAAACAGGAGGTTTTATCTTCCCATCATGTTCTCCTTGAAAGGTTCCATGAATTACATTTCTGAAAGAAAGGGAAAGTTTTTTTGAAAGAAGTGTTCACTTGGTAAATTGCTCTTCTGTTTAAGCTTCTCTTTTCCAGGTGCTGAATGACTCCCAGAGCAAAAGCTCTGTCATAGCTTGATAATGGGCTTCCATTAATTTGCAATAAAATTACAAGGCAATATTTATGCATGGATAATTGATTTCAGTCTGAAGGGAAAATGGTGAAAAGCAGAGCTCAAGTGTCTACTTGTCAGTAACTAGCGCAGTAATTTTCTCCACTGCAAAATGGGTATCAAGTACTTCTCTCATGAAGTGTCAGTGTTTATGTTCATTAGCTGCAAGACCAGGAGAGGTCTAGAGCAATGAGAGAGTCAGGATATTTGCTACTACATGAAAAAACCAGATCTGACACCAAGACTAAATGGCTGATAGAGATTAATTTTTTCATCGTTGTGGCTGGTGACAGACTCACTAAAGCTCAGTAGACACAGCACTGCTGATTTGGTAGAGGGACTGGTGAGAAAACCAAAGGTTCACAATACGTGCAGTATTGAGGACAAAGCAAAGAAAAGAGCTAGCTGCAACACTGCTCCTAGGAGTGAGCTCAGAGGACCTGGAAACTGGCATCCTTTGGGACTCAGTTGTGACTGGGCTCTCTCTGGCTGCTGTAGATTTTTCTCCAATATTCTCCTTCCCCATTCAGTTGATCTTTCCTTAGTTCATCTTCAGTATTTGCCTTTTCTGTCTATAGTCTATAAGCTATTTGTGCTTGTACAACATTTTGAGCAAAAGAGGTTCATGCCTGGTTGGCTTTCTCGGTCTGCCACAATTTTCAAGTTCAATAATAAATAAATCTTGAATGAACCTTCTTGCAAGTGAGACTGAACACAAATAATGGAGGATATATAAATAGTAGAGTTCATCAGGCAGTTGTGGCCAAAGTCCGGTTCTTTACACCCTCAGCAAATTATCCAAGCTGGTTATTTTGTATAGACTTTCTTATAATTATGTGTGTATATATATATATATATATATATATATATATATATATATATACACAAATGCGTATGTTTGACCATACTCTGCCTTTTGTAAAGAATTGGAGCAAGAAATTTAACATTACAGGAAATGATCAGCAAAATTGTCTATTCTCTGGTTTTGTCATGCTGTTGGCCAAAGTGTTCTGTACAGTGCAGAGAGCCAAGTGTCATCTGCTTGGTATTTCCTGACTTGTGAGAGCTTAATGTTTCAACCTTATCATTGCCATAAAGTTGGGGTTCTCAAGCTGTGGTATGTGTTTCCTTTCATGATGCAAAACTCTTTCTCCCCTAAAGAAAAATAGCTCTGAATATATGCAGCCTGGTCTTTCCTACAAAGAATAATGTGAATGTTTAGATGCCTCTTCCTTTTTTTGCATGTAGGTCAGATGGACCTGGAACAAAGGAGAAGAGGAGATGGGTTTGGATGAGAGATGCTTTGGTCCTGTGTGTGGAGACCAAAGAGCTGAGAGCTGTTCTTGCTGCTGTGTTCACACCCTCTGAGTGTACTCTCTCTTTCTATAGCAGCAGCACCAAGAACCCTCTGGGAAACCTGGTCCAAAGGCTCTCTTGACAAACTCAGAGAGATGTCAGGCATTATCAAGAAATTCTTCCTGTAGGCCTTCTGTGGCTTCAGCATGTTGTATCCATCAGCTGCACTAAATTCCTTAGATTACAATTTTCTACCTTAAGATGACCCATGTCAGCCATAGATGTGTATGCAGGAGCACACTATATACATTCCCATGCAAACTTTTTCTTCCTTTTGTTTTTCAATAATGATTGGAAAACCCCCATAAAAGCTTAAAGCTCCCTTGAGGTTAATAACCAGAATGTCAGATATTTTCCCCCTAAAGTTTATGTAATTTGATCTGACTGCTTTGATCTGATATTTTCTGTTTGTGTGTTTTGGTCTAAGGGAATGATGCAGAGGAGTCTAGTGTTAGTTTTCATTTGACAAGATTTCGAAGTTGTTAGCTTTTGACTGTGTTGGAAGTGCTACAGGGCAGCTGTGTTTGTTAGTTGATGAATTTGTGTAATCTAAAGACTGAAAAGAACAAAAAGAATACCATCTCCCTTCAAATCTCAGATCAGGTCACTTCAGGAACTGCCTCAGGCAATATTTGATTTTATTTTAGCAGCTTTCATTATTATCATTCTAAATAATGACAGAATAGCGCTTTTACTGCCTGCATTGCTTATTAGGACAAATCAAAAGGTCGCACAGTATCTTTCCTTGTCACAAAAGTGAATAATTTCTTTAAAACTGCTATCCTGAGTCTTCTCAATATACCTAGGGGTGAGAAAACTCCCAAGTGAGATTCATTTTGCAACCATGTCAGGAAATCTCACTCTTTTAATAGAAGTAAGAAGCAACCAGACATCTCCAATGAAATTAGGAGGTTACAAATAGGACTAATCACATGTAAAAACTCACTATTTCCAGCTGACAGCAATTAAAACAGTGTCAAAGATGAAATGAAATTCCCTCCAGGGATCTTTGTAAAAATGAGACAAACATTAGAAAGAGTGTGTATGATGGATGGGAAAGTTTGAAAAAAAAAGTGACAAGTCTATCAAAGCTGAAGGGGGTCACAGTTCATACTCTCCAGCTCTGTTGTGGTATGCAGGATGTCTCTCAGGAAGAGCCCTGCAGCTATCTGCTGTCAACAAGGGTAAAGCAGGTGTGCATGTGTGCCTGGATGATATACTTTCTTGTACCTGATGCTTCTTGCTTCAATAAAGGTCAACATCTTTTAAAACTTTGTGATTATTTTTTTACTGCTTCTGTTTTTGCTAGGAAGTGGTTCAGTGGAGTGAGATTTAGAAGCTGTTGTCAAAATATAATTGGAGCTGATTACCTAATTTCCTTTCATTTGTCGTGACTGTGAAGTAGCCTGAGGGCTGCATATGTCATATACACACATTCCGTGTCCTGTATTGATTAAAAAGTTGTGTGATGTGTGCCAGGTGTCTGCAAGGCAGCTCAAATGGCAAAGTAGCATGGGTGAGGGGAAGTGAGATGGTTTGCCCTTCCAGTACACTCTTCTAAAAGATCAGAAATGATTCTGCCTCACCATGCTGCAGTCCTTCCTGCTAAAGAGGGGTGTCACAACTGCATCTTCTGTCCTGGCTCTCTGGAATATCAGTTAGCTTCTGGACATCCCTGTGTTA
This sequence comes from Taeniopygia guttata, assembly GCF_048771995.1. Taxonomy (NCBI): domain Eukaryota; kingdom Metazoa; phylum Chordata; class Aves; order Passeriformes; family Estrildidae; genus Taeniopygia; species Taeniopygia guttata. The sequence continues at coordinate 74,398,632 of NC_133027.1, read as the reverse complement.
CCTGGGGAGCAGAAATGCCTGAAGCAGGCACTCAGCTGAAATAGATCTCTGGCTGTGGCCTGTGTGTTGTGGATACAGGAGATGCAGGTTCAGCTGTACATGGGTCCCAGAGGAGGGGTTGCATAATAGCAATTCTAATATTCCACAGTATTTATAATGGGTGTGTCCAGGCTTCTCCATAACATCTTGCTGAGTCCAGTGGGAGTTTGAGCAAGACATAATTGGACATCTGTCTGCCCTCTTGAATCTGGAACAAGAGAAACTATGGATCTACCCCATAAGGGCAGGAGTGTGCAGAGGAGCTTGGAGATAATTGAAGTGCCCGAAACTGATGTGCAGGTTTGGATATGAAGCCTGGGAGGTGTGATAAAGTTTTTTAGTCTGTGTATATCTGTGTGGTGGTGCTGTTCATAATAGATCATGTTGGTAGCTTTTTGTACGTACAGGTAGAATTAGATGAATAGGATACCACTGGGCATATACTGGGTATATAGAGTATAAAATCACCTCTCCCTCTTCTTTATTGCTACCAGATGGTGTTTACTTTCTTGAACCAACCCTGTTGTCATATTTATCCTTGTTACATGTTGTTGACAAATGCATGTGACTACAGAACCTAAAGGTCAATTGAAATAATAATTAATGAAAAAAAATTCACTAATTCATGAAACAAAACTTGTTAAAATCCTATCATTCCCCCTTCAGGGCAAATATACCTAAATCTCTTACTATGAATTTGATAAATCCCATATCCACCAAAACTGTTACTATAAGACTATCATCTTTTTTCCCTGTGAATATGATAGTTTTAGTCTTTGTGGCAAAGGCACAATCTCTTCCAAGACACAGCCATTCTTAAACAACATGCTCAATGAAGGCTCCAAAGACTCTTCTGGGAGACAAAGATTGGCTAACAGATACCTGAGCATGGTGGAAGCACTGGCTCAATTGAAATAGAAGTGAGGAGAACCTGGTAGAGACAGAAGTTAAAGTCAACAGAATGGGGAGCTGTTCTCATGCCAAAAATGTGTGAAGAAAAAAGCTTGAGTCTCAGCAATGTTTATGTCTCTTTATTCCCCTCAAAACCAGTATGTTTGTTTCAAAATAAAATGGGTTATAAATAAAATGGGCTATAAATAACATGCAAACTTTTTAGAAAATTATTTTCTTTCAAGCAACCTATAAGGCAATCTCCAAATGATACATATTCCCTTAGTGACATTGACTGTCTGTGCATACAACTCTGTAAATTAGACCTAAATTTGCATATGTGTATGGTTCATCAACACAATCATTAAGGAAATTTCATGAAGCTGGGAGTGCTAAAATACTTGTTATTCATTCTGACTGCATTATCTGGGCAAACCCATTCAGTGTACATTAGTTTCACAATGCCCTCTTTTTCCAAGCTCTCAATCAGTCCTGCTGTCCCCATGGCCTGGAATCCTGCCGGAGCTTGATTGCAGTATGTCAGGTGAGGTTTCTGCTGCTTACCTGCTGCTTCCTTAGTTGACAATCCTGCATGTTGTCCAGAAGTGCTTGCACATTGTGTTAAAACTCCTGCAGATTGCCTATGAAAACATGGAATGAGGGAGTTTGTGTTTTCAACAGGCAGACTCTGCCTTAGCAACTGTGTGGAACAAGTCTGTGCTGTTATTTCAGTTAATGTGGTCAGGACTCCCTCGTGTCCATTAACCTGAAGCTGTGAATGATGCTGTGAAAAGAAGGGATGGTCTTTCAGTGTTCAAGTCACTTGCATAGTTGTGGTAGCACATTGATCAAGATTTTAAGCTTTTTCTAGCCCAGAGATCTCTGCTGCTTGCTCTTTTACAGTCTTAAATAGCTGTTGACTATCTGCTGTCTCTGAGATAGACTTTTTCTTCGGTGCATTTTTCATGTCAAAGGTGGACACCATTGTGCTATTGCTATTTCATTTTCCATATTGAATTGGGATCTGTGCCATGGGAATCCATTTAACTGTTATGGTGTTGTTCAAATAAACTGAACTTGAACACTTGGCAGATTTAGCCTGATGGACTATGAATCCAGATGTTACCCTTCTTCTGCTCATCACCTAATAAAATACATACCCAGTACTCTGTTATCCTAGGGATAATTTATCAGCCACACTCAGCTTCATTATGGACACTTCCCTTATCCTGTGAAGAGTGGCTGATCTGTCTAGTGAAGTGCAGTCCCACTCTGTGTAGTAGGTTGCTTGGGAATTTGTTTGGTGACTCTTTCTTCTTAGAAAATATATATTAGGTAATCCTGATTGCTAGGTAATCCTGGTGTTCTAGTAAAGGCCAGATTGGTGACAGTGTAATGCCCCTCAGAACAAAGGAGACAAGCAGGTTAGCAGGTTCAAAAAATTTTTGGCAAATATTTCTGCTTTATTCCTAGGTGACTAGCAGGTCACTGCTGTATTTCTAATTGATGGTTGAGTACAAGAACAACGTCACATGTGAGGCACAGTTGCAGTTGCCCAGTTGTTGCTGTTTATTTACTATCCCCTCTGTAGTTCTTCAGGAGCCAGTGGAAACTGGGTTGGTGAAAAGGATGGCTTCCTCATCTATTGAAAGACCATTTGTGAAAGGCTGAAAATTGTATCAACTGTAGCAGGGGCTGAAAAACAGAGAGTGAAGAGTCACACATATCCAAAGATAGGTACATATACTTTTAAAGGATTGAAAAAGAAAAGCACAAAAGAAGAAGAATGTGTCAATATCATATACAGGATAGCCATCTAGCTCCAGGCAGCCTGGGGAAAGCGCTTTCCTCTTGCCCCAGTCATGTCCATGCATGTACTGACTCCTTTTGTAGATCTTTTTGTTTGCTTTTAACTGATTTCCTTCATTTTTAGATAGATGGCTTTTTATCTGACATTTTAAAAAAAAACTGTTACCAATAACAAAGAATGTCAAATCTTTCCTAACTAATCTGATTAGATGAATGGCTAAATGTTTTCTCTCATGATAAGAATTATGTAATCAAAAATACAAGTGATTAATAACTATGTTAGCATAAAGACAGAAAGAACAAGAAATTTGGGCTTATTAAAATAGGTTTTTTAAAAGGAAATTTGTTTACGAAATGTGGCATATTTAGAAAAAACACTTCTTAACAAACAGCTCTTCTGTTTGAAAGATTTCTATAATATTGGTGGATTTTACTGAAATTCTGTGTTTAAAATGCTGATGTTCTTAAGGAGATGGAGAAACACGCTTGTTGTATTCCAGAGATGCATAGTAATGCAAAAAAGCTCGGCTTCCAAAGAGAGCTGACAGAAGAAAAAAAATGCAGGAAATCTAGCAATTTTTAAGTTGAAAGATTTTAAATGGAAGGAACTTCAAGAAGCTACAGCATTTCATGCACAGTGTAACATGGATGCAACTACATGCTGCTGTAATTATAGTTTTCTGTCAGTAACAAGATATCTGCTAAACAGGAATGAATACAGTTTTAAAAGTTTCACGAACTGATTCTGCTTCTGTGAGTCTTTTCTAATCTGAAAGGTATTCTGCAAAATTAGCAAATTCTGCAGGTTCTCTGACTTAGCTTCTTGTTAATAATCACACTGTCTTATTTTAATATTGAAGACAGTATATAAATATTCACTGTTGTCTTTTGTTTTTGCAAATTTCTTAAGAAGTTCTTCTTCCATTTTTAATATGTGAGTATCTATTTCTGATGAAAGATTTGATATATACCATAAATGTGGCTCATTTAAAAACCAGCTTATCAAGCCATATGTTCAGAAAAACAATATCTTTAATACAGAGTAGCTAAAATGTCTAAGGATTTTTCAGATTTTGTACAATATTTTCCAGCCTTGAAATATCTTATAAAATCAGTCTCTGTTCTTGAAACATTTGTAGGCATAACAAACACTGGTTAATTGTCATGCCATGGAGGACAATCCTGTATGAAGATGGGATCAACTGACATTTGTATTTTGAATTATTATTAACAAGAGACTGAGATAAGACAGGTTAAGCTGTTGATTGTTACTTTTGCTAAATTTGTTTCTCACCAGGCATATCAAAATGTTCACAGACAGCTGCAGATTTATCCCTGCAGAAACAGAGAAAAAAAAGTCCTTGCGTAACTATTACCAAAGACAAACACTTATAAAGTAAACCTGTTTATTTTATTATCACAGTTAATTTTCCTGTTTCATACTCATACTTTTCTTTGCATGGCAGATATGATCATCTCTAGAAGTAAAAAGGTGTGATTTGGGAGATGTCTCCAAAGATCCATTTTTTAAAAATCCCAAGCTATTTAATTCATGTATATTTAAAGGTATCTTTGGTTTTATATAGAAAAATGCTTTGTTTCATTGTGCAACTTCTTTCATATCACTTTCATGATCTTAGTGTCAGAGTGACCTTACCCATATCAAAATATTTAGTGTCAAAATAGTCCAGCTGTTTTCTCCAATTACCCTAATTACCCAATGTCAAAACATCCTAACAACCCAGTCTAAACACATTTGAGTCCAACAAATTAGCACATGTAAGGCTTTTTTCTCATATTATTCAATTAAAAATGAATTTCCCTTCTTTGGTCCAAAGAAAATCATTACACATTTCTCTCAGGGGACCAATTCCTTTTTACTTGGACCACTACAACTGCCTCTAAATATGGTAAAATATGTAATGTAAAAGGCAAGAGGTCTGCATTAGAGTGTCAGGTGTTGTAAGGGCCAGGGAATGGAAGAGTGGGGGCTCCCTGTGGGCAGGCAGAGCCGGTCCCACCCCCACCAGGAGCAGGCAGCCGTGGGGGCCTGGGGCAGCCCCAGCCCCTGGCATCTGATGCCTCCCTGGCTATGGGCTGCTCTTCAAGTGGGAGTTCACTTATAATTTGGAATATGGGCATGGATGAGCAGAAGCCGTGGTGAAAATGGAATGGAGCAGGAGTGGTGGATCAGGCAGAGGCCAAGCAGCAAGATTTTAGCTGGAAAGTAAGTCCCGTGGGCGGGGACAAGGCTCAGCTGGGTTGCTGTTTCTCCAGCACAGCATGGGAGCCCCTCTGCAGGGACACCAGGGAAGAGGGGCTGCCAGTGGGCTGTGCTGTCTCTCCATTAGTCCTGAGCTCAGACAGCCAAATCTTTCTGAAGGGCATCATCACAGGACCCATATGTGGGATCAAAAATCTCTATAGTCTGTAAAGTAATTCTGATAACAAATTCTAGCAGCCAGGTTTTTGATCTGGGCAAGGTGATACAAACCAATTTAAGGCAGTCACAGGCCAAGCTGCTTCTAGTTTTACAAGATGAAACTGGATTGGTTGGTGTCTGCATAAGTACCCCAGTAAGCCACCTCTGCATTCTAGTTGATGTTGAGTTACATTGTCCTTTCTATAATACAGATTTTATAGCTTTAGTTGCTATGAAATACACAGGCAGTAAAGACAACTTCTGATTTGATCACATATGCTGTGCTGAAGTTGCTTTGCTATCTGTGAGTGAAGACTTTTCCCTTGGAGAAAGAGAATTAAAAGAAGCTAGCGCAGTACAAAACCGAAGAGTCTCATCATCTCCTAAGTCATGAAAAGACTGAACAGAGAATTTGCAGAAAACTTTAGAAAAATACAACACTCTGTGTAGTGGACTGACTCTGACAGACTGTGGAAACCATGTGTATGCTGCAGTCTTACAGCTAATCACCCAGAGTGCCTAAGGAACATGAGAATTTGTAGGCTCCTACATCTTATTGACTGTTGTTTTGCAAGACAGCAGTAACCAGACTGTTGACAGCTCGTGTTCATATATTTGACAGGACTGCAGCCTGTAGGTAAAGCTTCCCCACCCGCAATCTCCTCAGGTGTGATTAGCAAGCCATTACAAGAAATGAATAACACTTTCCACATTGCTTTCCCTGCTTTCCACACTCTATAAACCAAGAAGTGCAGGTAAACCTTGTGGAAGCATGGATGGGCTGGCAAAGACAGAAGCTGCAGAGGGACCTGTCTGTGTCTATGTGCACACCTGTGTGCCCAAGTGAAGGAAGCACAGGAAGGACAAGTGCTTTGTAACTATTTCCCCACTCACTGCACATCAAGTATTGACCAAACACTTCTGGTAGCAGGAGACCACATAGCTCAGTGTAGCTGTGTCACCATGGCACTGTGCCCATGCTGCTGTGGCTTTCAGTTGTGCAACGGGGAGTAAAAAACATACCCACCTACACCAAGACTAATGGGGCAGTACAGTTCCTCAGGAGGCAGTTCAGGAATGCCAGGATCACCATGGTTGTAATTGTCACAAGCATCTCTCACTGTTTCCAAATCTCAGACAACTAAACTGAATAAGCAAGTTGCAGATAACAAAGAGATGTGGCTTGCCTTCAAATATTCACACCAGAAGTGCCCTAGTGAAATCAGTTTCTATTATATTGCAAGATCTGGTCAGAAATAGTTCTAGACAAGAACTGATCTCATGTTGATGAAAGATCACATTTCATGCTTTGTGTTTACAGTTATGAAATGAAAGGTGCTCGCCAGCATCAGCTTTCGTGAGACAACAAGAAAATTCTGAAATTTGCTCATCCCTGAAGAAAGAGAAAAAGGAAAAAAGCATCCATTTTTAGTTTCTTGCTGCAAGAGAAAAATTTTTGCTTTCTCATTCTTACTTTACCATATCAGGATATTTTCCCAAACTTTAGGAGAAATATTTACACTGAAAGAACTTGCAAAATAATTTATGTTACTGTTATATCTGGTCATAAGGTTATATACTAAAACAAAACTTATTTATGGGATTTGGAGCTGATTTTCCATTGATAATATTTTTTATCAACCTGAATAAATAAAATAATAGGAAGAATTTTAGAATCTTACAGTTGTCCTGGAAATTTTCATTGCTAACTGATTGTTTTTGCTACATTAGGCTTGTCTGACTTCTGTTGATGTTTTCATGATAGGCAGTAGCTCATTAAATTGTTTAAGTTTTCTACAGGAACTACTTATGAAGAGTTTATTTGGGGTAAAAATTTTATCAGTGAGTCCTATCTGCCTTCACAATAGATGTGAATGTGAAACCTTGAATGATCCATCCAGTTCCTCACTGAGATTTTCTTTAAGTAGTGGAGATTTTGTCACATCATTGTAATAGCCTTGCTATTCTCCCAAAGACCATAGAAATTTTCAGCCAGTTGCTGTTAGTGTGCGAATTCATCACTGTAGCTTTATTCACACATAATGTAGTTAGAAATAGACTTTTTCACTGATACAAACTTATGGGTAGCACACCAAATGGATGATATAGGGAAAGGAGAAGTAAAATCTGTTTTCCATTTGCATGAGTTCTATGTCAAGGAGATCTTCTGTAGCTGTCTGTTTAGCTAGCTCCTTCCCTGGCCTTTCTATAGCTGGTGGTGTCAGGGAGTCTGATATATTAGGCTGGGAAGGGGCTGAATGAGCTTTTGGTGGAACTGAGGTGTAGGGAAGGGGCAACACTGTCAGTGCATGTTTGCCTAAGTGCTCTATGGGGTATTTATTGGCTCTCGGTGTTTTTTTAAGCGATGCTTCTGCTGATGGAACAGATTGGGATTTCTCAGGAGGGCTTTCAGTGGATTGCATCTCTGTGACTGGCAGCTCAGATCTGCTGAGGAGACAGCTTCTTGTGGTGCCAACAACAGGGCATAATGCATGCTACCTAGATAATAAAGGCAACATTTGATATGTTCTGGTTTGAACTAAGTGTTTGTGCTAGAAACAAAATCTGGTGGAGAGACGATCCCTAATGAAAGTTGTACTCTAGATGATTTTAAAATTTCTAGTGGGAAAGGAGCCTGTTCCTTTCCTCTGCTCACCAGAGCTGAAGGCAGCCTGTGTGCAGCAGATCTGAATAGTTGTTTTTCCTGTTCCTTCTGTACTTTTAATGCCTTCTTTAGGTGCCATCTATAATGTGTTACACAGCACTAACAAACTAATTTATGAAATAGTTTAATTACTCAGCAAAAGGTACCAACAGGGAGGGAGTTCCAAGGATCAAAAAGGCATTGTGTTTTTATACTGCAGGGAGCCTTGAAAATATAAATAATTAATTTGGGAAATAAACTCTTCTCATTATGTCAGCCAGTGTCTTTCAGTCCCTTTATTATTATTCCCCATGAGGAGAATGTCCATTTTCATGGGTTCAGTCCCTTTTTTTGTGGCTATTACTGTACAAATATTGAATAGCTTTTTGGGAAATAGCATCTCAGAGGGACAAGCCCCCTTTGAAGAACCCATGCAGTCACCTTCATGCCCTGTCCAGTTCACATGTGATATAGTCAGGGCAAAGATCTCTGGGGCTGGGTGAGGTAAGACCCTCAAGTGCGATGTTGTGTACTGTGAAACTCCTAGAAGTGCTTTAGTGGGGTGGTTTATGTGCCCCTCGATGGCAGTGGTGGTGTCAAGGATTCTGCTAAACTGTATTTGTTGATATTTTTTAACCTGGTGGAATGGTGCTTATGGCACATGGAGGAGAAATAAATTAATTGAAAGAAGAATGGAGAAACACCCCATCTTTCCAGGCACTTCCAAACTCAGTGCTTCTGTCAAGCTGTTTTGGCCTAGTGGCAGCAGAAACCTGTAGCTCTGTGGCAGGAACAAATGAGAATTTATTCAGAGGAAATGGAAATTCTTCAACCTTGCCTTTTTGGTTTGAATAATCTGAGGATAAAGCTCTGCTGCCCATGTTTTCCTCCCTTAGGGAGAACAGTGTGCTGGAAGAGAGGATTTGTTAGGCAGGTTGTTGTGTTACTCAATTTGAGCAATCACCAGTAACATCTTATATGGTGGTGAACTCTTACATGAACTGAACTTTAGGGTGGATTTAATGCCAGCTTGCATGTTATGACTTAACCTTGGTGCTCAGAGCTCTGTGGTTGCTTTCAGGAAACAGGATTTTCCTGCACTAGCACTGTGTCTGATTCATTCCACAAGTTCATGGTTGGGAGAACTAAATGTCACCCCTAATTCTGGGGGTGGTGGGAAGGGGAGGATGTGAAGAATGTTGAAAAGATGTTCTCTAAACCACATAAGAGAAACAATGAAAAAAGGAAGAGTTATGTCTCAAGCCTTTATATCCCGTGTGTATGTTACTGTGAGTTCACTCAAAATTGCTGTGAACACAGTGCCAGTATTCTTAAATTAAGCTACTACTGTGTATTTAAGTCTTTGTTGCATATGGGGGCATCCTGCATCAGTGAATTTGCAGCACATATTCCAAAAAGGAACTCTGGGAATTTTGCTGAATACCAGCCCCCAAACACCTGTCAAGCCTTCTTTTTATTTCACTGTTGTAAGAAAAGCTATTAGATATGTACATTAGACAACAAAAGGAAATTATTTTTTCATTATAGCAGTGAATCTTTATTCAAATGGAAATAATTGCACAGCTGCAACTTGGAAGATTCTGACCTGTAGTATTTGCAGATGGGAGCACAGTGATGGATTACTGACATCTGCTATTTATTTTGTCTTCTGTAAGATGCTGCTGTGTTTAGTGATGATAAACAGCATTTCTCGGTGATTCTGGATGTACCCATATTATTCAGTTTGTAGTCAAACTTTTCAGTTACAAGGATGAAACTAAAATAGTTAAACACACTAGGAGATCCTGTATGGAAAAAGGGCTTTCACCATAGGAAAAAAATTATAGTATTCTTAGGTGTCAGCAGAAGAAACCTGCGCCTTTCCTGAAGGGAAAAGACAGATAACATTTCCCAGTATGTGCTCACTTTGAGATCAGGAGAATAAACCCTACCAAAGGTTGTATTACAAATGAGTCCTTGCAAGAGTTCATCAGCCTCTTTGGTCTTCTTGTCTCGTAATAACGGAGGAGATTGAGATCCAGCTGGCTCCTGAAATGTTGAAGATCTTACCTATTTGAGAAGAAAAGCACTATAGTTAGCAACACTTCACTGACTCCTGTAAACTGGATTGAGTTCACTAATTTGGAGAAACTAAGATTGCAACCATGGAGTTTTTCTATTATTAGAATCTAAAAGGCATAAACACAGGATAAAGTAGTAAATTTTTTCTTAGTCTGCTAGGAAAATTCCTGAAGCTGAGCATTTTCACCACAAAGTCTCTTACCTGCACTAAAACACATCAACTGAAATGCTGCAATATAGTTAAAAGAAGTTTTCATTTTCCCTGTGTAGATTTGTAGTTAATAAAAATCCCAGGTGTTGCCTGTATCTTAGAAGTAACAAATTACAAAATAAAGGAAAAGAGAATTTTACTATGAGTTTTTAGATGTTCAGCCAAACATAGATGGGGATGCCTTTATCTGTGGAATCTACAGTCCAGGGAAAGTTTAAATCTCATAGGAAAATTATGCACAACACATTGTGTTCAGGTCTGGTTTTCTGCAGGTGCACTGTGTTTTGCTAGTGCTTTTCTCTATGAAGTATAACAAGTATTGTTACAGATTGGGTCAAAAACCCTTGAACACTGATCTCACCTGGAAGCTTTCAAGTCCTGGTCTTATAAGAAAATATCCTTGAGTTACCAGTGCTGAAAAAGGGATGTTTGTTTAACTTTTGATTGTCCCAGTTATGTGTCCCATCAATCTACTGATCCATCTAGTTAATGATTTACCCTTTAAGGATTCAAATGAGTTTAAAACTTAAACTGTAAATCTCTCTGTGACCTGAGAAAATGAGAAAATGGCACAGGGTGGGTAAGTTTATCAGCTTCTTCCTCTGCATCTCAGCATTTTAGGTACTGCTAATCTGAATTGTGTAACTTGCAAGCAAAAGACACATCTGGGTACACCAATGTAGTTTACAATGGCTTCTTACAGCATTAAAAGACAAGATAAAATTAATCAATTACTTGAGAAAATATTTTCCAGGTTTATTAGGATCTTTCCCTTCCATAAACTACATTTTCTAGTGACAAATAGCCAAAAAGATGTCTAGATAGAGATGTGTCTTCAAAGTACAACAGGCAGCTGAAGTATTTAAAACTCTTCTCCATTCTGGGTAACACAATTCCACTTCACAGCTGTGTTTTTACAGATGATACATTGAGAGTTTTGGAAAAGTTGCATTGTGCACACCAGAAACAGAAATAGCTGGAACTCCATTTCCCTAGTTTTTTAAGCCACAATAAAAGACCATAGAAATTTTCAGCCAGTTATTGTTAGTGTATGAATTCATCACTGTAGTTTTATTCACACAAAAGAAGTTGAGTCTTCTGTCTGAGCCAGAGTGAAGAATTATTGCAGACATGCTTGGGTTTTTGTAATGAGTGCTTATCACCCTTAAATGTAAATAAAAAATTCCAAGCAGACAGAGATCAGAAAAACCAAGATCAGCTACTTCCAGAAACCTGTATTTTATCTGTGTGTGTTCTCTTAAGGTGCAGCTGGGCTGACAAACATACAGCTGGGCTGACAAAGTGTCACCTGGCCTTCTTGGAAACAATTGACATTTTTCCTCTTATCTCAGTATTGACTGGAAGATTTTAATTAAGCTATAGATGTTACTTGCAGCTGCGAATCAAATATAGGTGAATTTTCCCACTCTTGTGTAATGATGAAATTGTTTCCTACTTTCTAGCTACCTGACTGAAGAAAGATACTAATAATTTAGTTTACTGAATGCACTCTCTGGGTGAAACAGTAGCTCCCCTCCTTGCTTTCACAGTAAGCAGTACGTTCTTTACTGAAACTGAACCACAGTATACTAAGTCAGTAAAATAATAGAATTTTGTGTCTATAAATCTGACTTTGTATGTTTTTCTTGTATTTAATGTAAGGATCACAGTATGAGCAGTAGTAAGGGAAATTTCTCATACACATCCTTGGCAATGTGACCTTGACTCAGATATGCTTTAACAGAAATAGTTCTATGCCTAAATCTTTCCAAGCTTAGAATCTTTTTTAGGCACTCAAAAAAGTGGCTGTAGCAGGTCACATAGCCTGTATAAAGAAAAGAAAATATGTCCAAACACACAAAACTACCAGCAAAGTTATGATTTCACATATAAGCTAGTTCTGAATAGGTGAGAATGCAGATATACACATAAGCAGACTGATGTATCAAAGTTCACCATTTAACCAAAAAACACCACAACTGCTTTCCCCTCTGGTTGAGAGCACTGAGTTTACTCCTACAGAGCAAACAAAAACATCTGCTGTGATAGGTGTTGCAGTGTGGATCTCTCAAGGCATCTGAGTTAATTTATGGATGCTTGGAAGCAATTACAGCTTTTGTAGTTTTATTTTGTTGAATATTGTCACTGTTGATGTGGAGACTGAAGAAACCATACTTCTGTTCACCCTCTTTGTGCTTTGTGCTCAGATGGCACTGAGGTATAGCACTACTTGTTTTTAACTAACATGCACAGTTTTGTTGCATAAGATCATTCAGATGGGCCTGAGAAAATCAGTTCATATCCTTGTAAGTGTTGCTATTTTTCTGGCTGGGATGAGGCTAAGGACCTGCTCTGAAGGTTGCTGTTGTACCCCACAGACTTGTTCCTTTTTCTACCTAAGCAAAATCTATGGAAGTGGTGAAAGCAACTGAACAGGAGAAAGTAGGCAGAATATTGTTCCATTTGGAAAAGATAAAACACTGATTAGTTGGGAAAGTGTTGCATTGAGAAGGCTGACAACTATCTACAGTTAGTACAGTAAGTACTAACATTCAGCACAGTTTCAATTTTGCATTTTTCCTCTTCAGTACTACCAGCTGAAGAAGAGGATTTGAGGATTTGAAGCTGTCTGACTACACTACTTCGAAAACTTAAATTACTGGGTTGTCGTAGCTCAGAGTGAAAGGGGAAATGAAGGCTTATTTTGCATATTCCAAATATTTCTGAATTGTCAATTTGGTTGCCAGCATATATCACCCCTGAGAGAAAACATCTGTGGCTGGAGTCAGTAGACCTGTAACTTAATTTGAAAGCACTTTCTCAAATGTGGAATTACTGGCCTAGACTCTAGGAAAGAAACCTTTTTCTCACAACTAACTGCATAGTTGACATATTTTGGTTTGGACACTGATTCTCAAGAGTGGGAAGATGATTTAATTTTATTACTGGGTTAATTACTTCTTATACAACCACTTTCAGTATATACATTAAAAAAAGATGAACACTTCAAAAATCAGAATAGTGTATTAGGGAAGTATTAAACATATACATATTCCTAGATGGGCAGCTCCTAGATGGGCTTCTCATTCATATTAAGGGTATGTAAAAATCACCTGATTCATAAGATTCAGCTTTTTAAAATAAAATTAGTTTGTGTTTTGAATTTTTCTAACTTCAGCTTCAAGTTACTGAATCTTTGACTTTAGTGGAAGTTAAGGGAGATCAATTGAATGAGAAAGATATTTTGCTTGTTTATTACTTTCTGTCAAGTTTTCTTGCATTTCAAATGTTTTCATAATTGGTAAGTTCTGCTTTCTAAGTGTAAGCATTCAATGACTCGTCCTTTGGAAGGAAATGGGATTGCTGCTGTTAATGACAGTAAAAGAGTTCAATGTCTTCCACAAATATTTGAGCAAGGAAACCACTGAAGCTGATGGATAATCTCCATAGAAGCAGAGTTCTAACTGTAAGGAAAAACTGGGTTTGCAACCATGACAATTTTTACATGCTGGGAATTGCTGAATTCTGCCACAAGGGTCCCTACACTTTAACTCTGGAATGAGTTCTAATGATCATGTTATTTGTTGATATGGCAAATTAATGATCACATCTGAGTTATGGACAATAGAATTTATAATTTCAGTGGAACATCAGGTTGGCACTTGCCTATTAACATGTTTATTTTCCATGTTTTCTTTTTGTTCTAGACCAAAAAGTACTTACTATTTATGTTCCACAATTTAATTTACCAGTTACCACAAAGCCTTTAAAATCCAAAGTAGGTGCTGATGTATTCGGTGTGATATATTAGTAAAAATTACAGCAAATTTTGAGTTGCTACAGTTGATATAGACAAGGGCCTGAATCAAAATCTTGGATCTAAAACACACCAAGCTTGAGGAGGATTTGGATTCAGATCTGAATTCTGTGGTTTGGGTTTTTCTTTAATCACATGGTGTTACAAACATCTATTTCATTATTCTAAACTGTCCCAGCTGTGCAGAGTAGTTCCTTGAGCACATTGGACTTATTTTTACACAGATGCAAATCAGGAGTAGCTTTGCTAAAGTCAATGCAAGTGGTGCCAGTAGGTGATGCGGAAATAAAAGTCTTTGCTGTCCCTGTGGTGTCTCTCTATGCTGATAATGATGAAATTACATATATTCATTGCATCCACTTCAGAAATAAACTGTCTACAAGTCTTTATGTGTACAAGAACAGGATGCAGGTGTGTTAGTAAACACAGAATATAAATGAGTTGGAATAGCTGCTCTGTACAATGGCCAGTTGACACTTTTCTTAAGGCAGCACTCAGTGCCATTGCTGCATCCTCCTTCCCATCTTCCTCTCACCTCACTGGTTTCTTCCAGGCTCTGCTACAACCAGTGAATTCTCTTCACACGTTTCATAGCCATGTCCTGTTGCACCCTGTCAGTCACTGGATTTGCCATTGTGCTTTTGCCTCTCACGTTTAAGGCTATCAGTCATCAGCTCTTAGGAGCCAACATTATACAGTATTTGAGGTAAAGAGAATATAAGACCTGGATCAAGTGTTGATTTCCACTCCAGCTTTTCCTATTGAATTACATAAATGTTTCAACTGAACTTGAGCTATAAAGAAACCCAAGCCTTTCTTTAGGTTGGATAGAGCTTGTAAAAGTCCTGTGTTTTTGTGTCTGTCATTCCCCATCCCTCCATCTTCATTATTCTTGCATGCATATCCAGTTTCGGATTAAACTGTGGCTGTTCTTGTGGTATTTCTTGTCCTGGCCAGAAACAGGAGCTCTGGGAAGCATTGCTGCACAACCCTCTTGTTGTGTGTTCCTGTGTAGTTTTTCAGGCTTGCTCAATCTAATCTTTGTTTTTAGATCCTGACTGGATGAAAATAAATTACCATTCCTTTACCTGTAGCTTTATTTGGATGCAATTGCTATTCTTCTGTTTCATCAAAGGAGGGGACTTATCTGTACTAATGAAAGTGATCTGACTTGCACCATGTTATGCCAGCAATGAGAAACCGCCTTACAGATTTGTATTTTCCAAAGATGATACGTGGTCTCTCCACAGCTGCAGTTCCCCTGGAGGAAGATGGTCAGACCTCTTCTTGGGGGTTGTTCATTCTTGCCTCTTTGAGCCAAGAACAATATAAACCAGGGTCAGTCAAGGGTAAGATCTACGCAGTTACCAGTTCAGTAATGCTTAGCATGAAAATATAATCCTCTAAGGGAGCACGAGAGTAAACAGTGAGTCCTACAGAATGTCATGTTGCATATTCTATCAGATAGAAGAAACCAGTACTTCAGGTGGCTCTGAGCAAGTAATGAAATAGAGTGCAAGGAGATTATTAGATCTATAAGCACTTCTTAAATGAAATACTAGGCCTTGACCAAGGCATATAAAAATCCTGATACTTCGTTTTAAGTTGCCATTCAAGTTTGTAACTTTCAGGCAGGAAAGGATGACCAATCATAGACTGCTTCCCCTTGAGAAGAGCAGTATTTCAAAGATTGCAAGCAGTGTGAATTCTGGAAGGAACAGTAGGGATTTTCTTTTTGTGTACAAAAATATGTGACTATGTAAACTGTTTTGAGAGCACAGGTGAATTTTGTAAGATATAAGTTGTTCTTTCAGTATCTTAAGAGCAGCTTAAGCAGGTAACATAGAAAAAACAAGTTTGTTGTAGCACTAGTTTTTTGTTATTTAGAATACGTCATTCATTATTCATCAGAGGAGGAGTGGCACCACAGTATGAGAAAGATACAAAGGTATCAGAAAGCATCCAAAGGAAGACTACGAAGATTTGAAGGGTCTGGAGGGAAGATGTATGAGTAGCAGCTGAGGTCACTTGGTCTGTTCAGCCTGCAGAAGAGGAGACTGAAGGGAATCCTCCTTGCAGTTACAACTTCCATGTGAGAGGAAGAGGATGGACAAGTGCTGGTCTCTTCAGTCTTGTGGACCAGTGACAAGACCCAAGGGATGGTTCAAAGTTGTGTCAGGGGAGATTTATGTTGGATATTAGAAAGGTTTTCACACAGAGGGTGATCAGATGCTGGAACAGCTCCCCAGTGAAGTGGTCACAGCATCAACTCTAACAGAGTTCAAAAAGTGTTTGAACAGCACTCTTAGGCAATGGCGTGACTCTCTAAGTGCTCCTGTGCAGGGCCTCAATGATTCCTGTGAGTCTCTTCCAACTCAAGGAATTCTAGAATTCCATAATATTCAAGCTGATAGCCTGTTTATGCTGTGCAAGAACACAACTTTATATAAAAAGTGTCCAGCTTGCATATTACATGAAAACAAAACAATAGAACTGAGGAAAATTCAAATATAAACATCAGCCCATGTAGTGATTGGGGAAACCTGTACATCCCCAAAACTTTAAACACAGACACCTTTACAGTTAGGTAATGGTGTATATTCTCTCTCATTGACAGCTAAAGCTTAGTTAAGTTTTAAAGGTTTAAATTAGACTCTTGATTGCTCAGAATCAAGTTGCCCCAGATTTAACACTTGCTCTGGAATTTTATATATGCTTAACAGTAGATAAATTTTGGACTCCATCTCCTTTCTATTGTCTGCATCAGATCACCTGCTCCTTTATCTGGAGTTCAAGATCCAGCTTAAAACCTGACATTTGTCTGCAGTACTTCTGCAGGAATTATTAAATATAGACTTAAAATTCACTGGTTGAATTTATTAATATAATTTTCTCTATTTTTAAATAGTTTTATGTCACTTCCAGTGCTTGTTTTTGTGTTTTTGGAATGTGATATTCCTGTAGCCAAAGAACAAGGTCTTAGTTGTGTTCTTGTGTAGGGTTATGTCAGCTGTGCTGAAAGATATTGGAGTACCTCTTGATTGGCATAATTTTTAGAAATTGGAAAAAGGAAGAATGTTTAGTATTGGGCAGCAACAATTTATGAAGCTATATATGCAACACATCTACCATAAAAAATATTGTATTTGTCTATTGTTTTTTTATATGTTCTTTCACATGAAAACATGATACTATATTTCAGCTCCATCTGGACAAGAGTACTGTGCTTTTGAGCTGGGGAGAAAGGAGTTGTATGATAAGTGGAGCATGCTACGGCCTTTTCTGAGTGGAGTGTCTATTTGCCTTTTCTAAAGATTGCAGCTGAAATATTGTTGCACAAAGCAAAGCTTTGACTGGACTGACTTAAGCAATAAGAGTGAGCTGTTCTTTATCATATTAATTACAGTTGACTCATGTCACTTCACCTCCCAAGACCAAGGATGGTTGGTTGAGATTATATCCAAACCGGTCATAAGTTACCAATGAATCAGTAAGAGAATATTTTGGGCTGGTATACAAAAACATGTCTTGCTCCATATTTAGTTAGCTTGGATCCTCTTGTGGTTCAACAATATTTTACAGAAACAAAACATTTTCAGCTTCAAGCAGATTCCAGTTTCCTTAATAAAACCTTTAGTGCAAGGAGAGAGAGTTTAGCCGATATGCAGTTTCACTCCTCTAAAAGCAGCTAACAGGCTTATGTACTTTGTGTTCAAGGCTTCCTACTGTCATTTATTTTCATTACCTGAAAGCTCTTGTGATATTAAAAGCATTGTGTGAAGCAGATAAATTATGACATCAGCTTCTTGTCATGCTAATCTTCTCAGCTTTTCCAACAGTGAGAAGAAAAGATTGAGGTGTTTGAGTATGAAAACCATGTTGAGGAACATGCTCTCCTTGGTCGAAGTGTTTCCTATTTTTCTCAGATCAGTTTGCAATTTGGTTGAAATAGTGCTGCAAAGAAGCACTGAGGTATAGCTTTTAAACACTTTAGTGGTAAGGAAAAATGTTTAGAAAAACCTTGAAAAATATGCCTTTGACTTAACAGTGTCTGTTTGCTATAGAAACATTAATGTATCATATCTATTCTGTTTTGATGGCTATATTAACAATGCTGTCATTGTTTCTCTGTATCTGACAGCTACATAAAGAAGTATCTGGAAACTGAGGTGCTCCTAAAAGCTAAAAACCACATAACTAAATAAAACACTGCACTAAGCTGACATATAAAATACAAGTAATTAATGCTTAGCCATAAATAAGCCTCAGAGAACTAAAGCAAAAGTCAAGTCTGAGGCCATGTTTAGAGCCTGATCTTGTGGCTTTGGCACTTATTTAATATTCTGCTCTTATTGTATTTTTCATTCATGGTTTATGAAATGCTTTACAAACACAAGTAATGATAGTCTGATTTTTGTTAGGGGAGGTCTAAAGAACCACTAAGATAAAATGTCTTGTCTGTGATTTAGTCAGTTCATTGTGGGTAGAAAGAGTACAAACATTGCCTTTATTTTGAAGGAGACATGGTTATTTCAAGAAGCAAAGTTACAATTATGTATCTCTTATAAATGAAATTATTATTGTTCTCCTCTGCTCTTTTAGGCTCAGAAGTGGAGAACTCTGAGAGGCTGTGAATTCAGGACTTCCCCTGAAAGAACTAAAAACCAATCAGTACCACACTGTTCAAAACTTGGGAGAATTAATAACATGTAGAATCCAAACAGATCAGCCTGTGGTTTTTCCTGGGAACATCATCCTAGATTGTGTTAAAAATGACATTTAGTGAAGAGCTGGTGTTTTTGTTGGTTTTTTTTTTTTTTTTTTTTTTGTAAATTGAAACAAGAGTCATAAAATAGTCTACAAAATATCCTCAAATATTTTTAACAAGAAAATTCATGTGCCAGTTTTGAAGGACTCATACTTTTTGTCTTGCCATGTCCTTGGTTTGTTAATGAACTGGGATTATTTCAGCCATGACTAAATCTTATGTAGGAAAGACCATTTGGAAGAATGACACATGTGGTTAAAAAACAGGAAGGAGTTTCTGGAGTCCTGTATTTAATTCCCAGCATTGCCACAGACTTCCTCTTTGACTTTTGAACAAGTCACCACATCTCTGTGACTAAATTAACTGTCTGGAAACTGATGCTAGCAGAAATTTTCTCCTTTAATGGAAAGTTCTGGGGTGAATGTATATTTGGGTATCAACAGCAGCTGCAGAGGATTTAGATTTTTAGCTTTCTAAAATGTGAATTCAAGAGAATTATTTAAAGGTGTAGCCATTTTCTGTAAATTGTTTCAATAATGGAAAATACCACAAAGTATTTGGAGTTGTTTGCATCAGCAATCTGTGATGCTTTGGCAACTATTCATATCTGACAAATTCATAGCAGAACATACTTTCCTACCTGTGAATCTAGGTCCAAAACTGTGATCATGACAGATGTGTCAGTCTGTGGCAGTTGTGTCAGTCAGCTAATGATGTTGCTCTGAGTAAGCTGTGGCTAGAGCTGTGGTGTAGATTGCAGAGGTAAAAGAGCTCAGGGAACTTTAATTAAAAGAAAGGTCTGGCCCTCAGGTGCTGCAGGAGATGGCTAGGGATACAAGCTTAGTGTATGGCATCCAACAGGTCAAGTGACACTGTACAGCTGACAGAAGGATAGCTTAGGTATCAAAGGCAATTTGTTCTAGGAGATAAGGGACAAATTTTATGCCCCCAGGCCTACATCTTAAAGAGAAGAAGGTCACTTCTGTAGTAAATATGAACATGCTGAATTCACATAAAACATTTACTCTCCTGTTTTCTGGACAGTTAAACAGTGATCTGCATTTGCCCAGGTGTGTGAAAAATACCTGTGTTCATCTAGTCCAAGCCATATTAATGGCTGAATATATATTTACAGTGTCATTGGTCATTTTTATCCAGATTACTTTAAATGTGGTTAAGTGCTGTCCACAGTGAGCATCAGTAGCCTGTGGTGGGCAGCTTGTAATTCTCCTTAGCTGTCCCTGCAGAGAATGGTGGTGAATGAGCAATTGTCCTTAGTCCATTCACCTGATCTTCCTTTTCCTCAGGCAACAACATAAAGGGAGGTGAGAATGCCTTAGCATCTATTGTGTAATATGCTCTTTTTTTTTTTCCTGTGAGGCATATGACAAGGAAAAATGATTAAGTTTTTTAAAAATGGCATCACTATTTCTTTTCTTCCACCCATGTCAGTGAGATGTGGTCAAAACTAGCCAACTGACTGCTGGCTTTCCAGGCCACTCCAGAGTGCAACAGAGAAACAAAGCTGTGGCTCAGGCTGCTCTATTTGACCTCACAAGCACTAAAAGACAAAGTAAGATTTGTGAAAGAGTCCATGCTCCAAGGAAGGCAACAACTTGTAACATTGGGAAGAAAAGGATATGGAATTGGTATGATGGGTCTGCCTGTTAGAAGGGGGGTGGGCTGTCCTAAATATTCTTCCAAATGCTATCATTTGTGCAAAACCATATCAGGGAGACATTTTTCACAGTGAAATAGGAAAATATTTCCTAGGTGCCACCTCTGCCTATATTTTGTTGGTCAATTCCACTGCATAAAAACATATCTGTAACATGAGATAATTATAGGCTTCCAGCAAAAATAATCTGAGATGAAAATATTTTCTGATTTTTCAAGTATAACCACAAATGCAAAATATTGCATCAGAGACTTTGGATTGCAGAAATCTTCACTATTGAGCTGTAAAAATATGATGTTAATATAAGCTCTTGATAAGAGCTGAAACTTGGTGGGCCTTAATTCTTTCACTTTTTGGGGTGAGAGAAAATATGATTAAAATCAAATACCTGTTCTTTAGAGATCTGGGATTCTTTATCTATTGTATTTTCAAAGTACTTACAAGCATTTTCTTATCACAAATATAGTGTCTAGTCTTTTTCCAGCATGCAAAAATTAATTCTGATTGCATAACATTAAAAACCCCCAAACTCTACAAAATCTCAAAATCTTTGATGTTGGTGATTTTTATTAGAAAAGGATCTCAATAAATTGTTATAGTCTTATTCAGTGTGTTCTCAGGTCCACTATGTTTAAATCCAGCATTTTTATTTTTACTTCTGAAATGCAGTAGTCTCTTCTATTGTTGATTCTTCATCTACAAGACAGTATGTGTGACTGTCATTACACCCTTTTTGGGTATTTGTTTTTGGTACTGCACCAACTGTTGGGAGGTCTTTGCTCACGGAACCCAAATGGAAGCTCTTCAAATTCTCCTCCATTTAATTTGTCATCCATAATAATTTCTTATGCTATCAAGAAATCTCACACATTTGGGTCTGTGGTGGAAAGAGAGTAATGGGTTGTACTGTTAGCATGACAATTCAACATCCCTAGGACTACTGGATGATCTTTTATGACAGATTTTAAAGCTACTGGCCAACTGGTGTGTAGAAGGCAAAGAACTGCAAAGAAAAGTTCTGACAAAGAAAGCAGCGGCCATTTAAAATGTGAAACTGAACTGGGAAAAATTCTTTTATGTCTGGTTTGGATCATGGTTTGTTGACCTCTTTTATCCACTGCTAGAATCACACAAAATTTTGTCTTTCATATTTAAGGGTTTTTTCTTTTGAAAAAGTCCTCATAATAATTAGAAATAAATGGCTTCCTAATGACTTTTTTTCCCTTGGAAAACAATGGTTTAAATTAAAGGAAAAATGGTTTTGCCCAACATACAAACAAACATACAAGAGTTCCATAAAACTTCAAACTTGAGAGGAAATAGAGCTGCCAGTGGTTTGAGAAAACTGCTTACAGGTTCTTGTGTCTCTGTGGAAAGTGTTTTTTGTTTTCATTAGACTGGCTTGTTAAACCCTTGTATATTCTAAATGTGTACTATTATACCCTCTGCTTTTAGCATGATTCCTCTTTTTAAAGATGACAGTATTTAAACCTAGCAACATGTTATTTTAAGATCAGCAGTTTAGCAAGAGCAAAATCTGCCTCCCAGACTTAGCTGCCTGCCTTCTTTCCCAAATACTTTGTTCTGAAGGAGCTGATGGCAGTGATAAATGTAAGAGAGTGAGAGCTCTGCAGTTATTGTCAGCAAGTTAACTTTATGGCTTGGGGATTAGACCTTTGATGTCTTATCGAGTTTCTGCCCTGTGTGAATCAGTTGCTTACTTGATTTAAATTATAAAAAGAAATGCTCTGTTGTGATATTGTCTCATACTGTGTCTTCGTCATTTGAGATGCCCCTGTGTTCTTTAGTTCCCTAGGAAGAGAAGGCAACCGGCCATATGGAGAGTGGCCAGTTGCCTGCCGATCGTGATAGGCACTCAATAGAGTTGCATAGAAATTCAGATATAGGAAAGCCCTGTTTAGTTGAGCCTGTCTGTCCTCCACAAAGGGAGATTGTTCCCTACAAGTCTGCAATGCAACATCCAGCACTGTTTCACTTTAGTTTTTGAGGGGGTCCCTCTATTCCTTTAATAGACAATTTCCTTTTCACAGAGGTAAGTGCTTCTTATGAAGTTTTCGTCTTTGATATCCCTCGGTGTAATTGCAGCTGGAGTGCTGCTTCAGCATGTAGTGGGGGGAGAGCAAAGGTGGGCTGGAAGTCCCCCTTTCATGATTCCAGGAAAAATGATATCTTACACTGGAAATTACCATCTAGAAGCTCATTTTCAGAGTTTTGCGTGTTCTCTATGCTGGAGATTTCTGGAATTTGTGACAGAGGTTTAACCTAAAGCTTCTTTGAGTCATTGCCTTTAATTTTATTGGTTTAAGCTACCTCAGACACTTTAAATGGTGTGTACTGATATTCTTTAATCTAAAACAAACCTCCCAAATATAGAAATGTTGATCTCACTTAGATTTTATTTGCATTTTAAAATAGCTTTTCAATATTTTGGAAGCCAAAGTATTTTTCAAACAAGCGGCCTTTAAACAACACTAAGAAGTAAAACTTGTCTATTTTCCCAAATTGTTGCTGAGGTTATGAAAGATACCAGCCAAACAGATTAGCTGTGTCTCAAGAAACTGGCTAACAGGATGGTTGTGCTAGCCCACTTGTATTCTGAAAGCTGGTCGTACTTATGAAAACCTTAAGTAAACTAGAGGATAATTCAATACATAGACAATGCATCCCACTGTTTCCCTGTTTATTTTCTCTCTGTGTGACTTCTGGCAACTGAGAAGAAACACTATAAATGACAGCGACCCGCCAAAGAAAAGATTATGAATAACAATACCAAAGAATAAAGGGCATGAAGTTACCACTGACTTGGGACAAATGCAGAGCAGTGGACACATGACACAGCCAGCAACTAGTGTATTGTAGTAGATGCAGAACAGAATACCTTCAGATTAGAAACCCTTTCAATTTGAGTTTCAACTTAAATTTATGCTGGTTTGTCCTATCTTTGGTAATCAAAGGTCTTTATATCTGTAGGTTTTTGCCTCTGTTGAACCTCTATGCTTTGCTGGTAATACTCTGAAACCAAGAGAAGTGATGCCACTGGGCACTGACAAAATGAAAAGGCTGAGCTCTGTCTTACCGTTACGTGTACATAGAGATGGTGCTAGCTTGTTTTAAGCACTGTACGAGTCTGTCATGCTTTCTATCCCTAGCTAACATTCAGTTTTCAGGCAATGCATACCATAAGTTTCAATACAGTTTAACTTTCTGGATGCTGCAAAATGAAAAAAAATCCAGCTATTTATGTTAAACTGAAGTTAAATATAACTATAATAAAAATCACAGGAAGATTTTTCTCACCCCAGAAAAGTCAGCTAACCTGTTTTTTTGAAGAAAATAAAAGGTTGCAGATCACTTGCCCTTGATGAGGTGCACTTTTATTACTTCTAAATATCTACAGTATTAAATGTGTTGGCTGTTTTCTTCTAAAGTGAATACACTAGGATCAGTTTGCAAAAATAAGCGGTTTCATGAAATATGAAGGAATCCTCATCTTGGCAATGAATTAATGTAGTCAGATAAAGTGTGTTTTAGGGTCACTTATAGTATTTATCATGTCTTGAAAAATAAGACCATTATTACATTTTTAGTTGTATGGGGTCAGATGCTCAGATTTTGCAGCTTCTGGCGTGACTCATTTGAAGTGAGTGCTTTGTGCTTGAAAAGACTGTAGTATAGAAGCATTTGAATGAATCAGGGAAAGGTCCTTCTGAAAGGGTGATTCACCATGGCTGAGTGCTACTCAGCTGGAGCCCAAGCCTGCTTCTGTTGGTGTCTGTATATGTACATTACTAGGAATGGAACCATATCTAGAATTAAGCTACTGAAGAGAATAGCCCTTCAAGGGGTATGGTTTCACTACCTTTGAGTTTCTTTTTAAGACATAAAGAGGAAAAAAGAGTAGATTTGGATGAATTGTTCTTGTAGCATTTTTTGGCATTCATGCACCCATGCTTTCTTGAAAGCATGTATGTCATGGTTTGCTTCAGTTTCAGCCTAATCCTTCTTAGTTTACATAGTTGCACAACTGAGATATTCTGCCTTTTTTAGTAATTTGTGAAGCAGCAGTAAAAAGAAATGATGGATGTGCTGACATTCACCCCCCCACCCCCATCCCTCCATCAATACAGCAGAGGTCACTTTAAAAAAACACCTGTTAAAGCAATAAACATTTAAAAAATAACATGCCAAAGCAAAACATATCAATCAAAGCATAACCCTGTTTAATAATTTTCTGTGCTCGTTGTAACAATAGGAGACTGTAATTTTGGCAATGAGGCTCCAAAAGCTTTACTCCTTTCCAGGCACTGAGGGAGTAAATTGCAACACTCTTCTAATTGATATGTAGGTAACTTGGAGCTGACTTTGAGTACTAATACTGCGTGATTAAAAAAAAAAAAACAAAAAACCACAAGCACCACCACAACACAAAAAACAAAACCCAACAAACCCAAACTCCAACTTCCCACTCAGTGAAATTGCATACCCTAGCAATTTATTTCAGCCATCCTGGATAAATTTTCTGGGGAAAGAGACTATACATCAGTTACTTTTGAAAAGTTTCATGAAATATGATGAAGCAAAGGTAGTGGTGGTGGAGGGTGTCTGTGTGCAAAGATTTAACATGGCCCTTTTCAATAAAACAGTGTCTCAGCAGGTATTAGAGACAGTTCTGCCTCCTGTGTACCCCTGCAAATGCACAACCTATGGGAGATCTTTGATAAAATTATTTTTGAAACCTAGAGTCCACCTCTATTTTAGTTTTGTGAAACCTGGGACTTTGAGAGTTTGTTCCCCTTTGGTTTTTTTGACACTATGGGATAGGTTATTACTACAAGAGAGATAGTTTATCAGACTCTCCAGCTCATAACATAGAAGGGATGTTTTTAGGACATGATCTGCCTTTTCCAAGGCAGGTGAAGGTTATCTTAAATCTACCAATATCTAATTTTTGTAGTCTACACAATTAGTTCCACACTATGAGACCATGATCATGGCTTGCTACCCTGGAAAGTTCTGTACCCTTGTGGCTGGGTCACTAATTTTTTGTGAAAACAGGAATAATGAAGTCTAAAGAACAAATATTCATTTCTTTCTCAAGTCTGAGATAACTTCATTGAAGTCAGTAATCTGTTCACCTGTCTGGCAGGGGAATATAATGGGAACATTCTGATGCACACCATGAACCCTTGAGAAGAGACAGAAATGTTTTAATGAGATTCTTTGCTGTAAGTGCAAATGGCCTTGCCCACTGTAATAACAAGCATGGTCATGTTCTGGCTCACCAGAATCGTATCTGATAAGTATCAGAATTGCAGAATGGGTCAGGCTGGAAGGGACCACAGTGGGTCCTTTGGTCCAGTCTTGCTGTTCAAGCAGGGTTCTCCTAGAGTACTCTGCACAGGATTGCATCCAGATGCTTCTCAAATATCCCCAATGAAAGATACTCCACATCTTCTCTGGACAATCTGTTCCAGTGCTTAGTCCCCCACACATGTTCAAGTGGAGCTTTCTGTGCATCACTTTCTGCCCATTTCTTCTTGTCCTATTTCTTGACACCCACCTTTAGGTATTCATAATATTAATGAGGTCTCCTTGCAGTAATTTTTTCTTAAGGCTGCACAGGACCAGTGTGTGATGGCTTCTGTGTAAATTCCTCCATGCAAGCTTAACCTTAATGGTGATAACCTGCATGTTTGTGAATAAAAGGAGGTAACAATTTCAAGTACACAGCTCTGGGTTTGTCATGGAAGAGTCATTAAGAACTATTTTGCTTCAATGGGACAGCACAAGGTGAACAAATCTAATATTGGTTGAGTACAGCAGTTATACAGAGCAGGTATTTTGAAGGCATCTTCTAGTACTGTCCTTAATAACAGGGATAAGGAGAACTTAAGATTTCCATCCATTTCAGTGCTAGGGCTGAATGCTTTCCCATGGCATTGGAATGAGAGTAGAGTTTGTTCTGAAAATTTACTTTAGAATCATAGAATATGAGTTGGAAGGGACCCATGAAGATCACCTTCTGCTTCATTCCTTGGGAGAAGAATAAAGAAATAAACATTTAAAAAATTAGTGGTGTTTCAGTGAAGCAGATTGAGACAGACTAGCTGATTGGAATGCTCTCTAAGGCAGAGTGTAGCGTGGATATTTAAACATCATTGCCTTTTTCTGAAATACACATGGGAATATGTCTTTACAGATTATAACTTGCATATGTATGCAGACAAACACACACACAGGCACACACACACACACACACACACACACACACACACACACACACACACACACATGAGTTGTTGTCTAACTCATTTTTCCATTGTAGACAAGTCCAGAGGGAACAAAATATTCGTAGCTTGGAGATTTCTACATCTGCCTGTCAGGCAGCTATCAGACAGAAACAGCATGACTACATAAATCACTGCAAATCAGCTCATTTTTCACCAGCACAAAGCTCTCAGCACAGAGCCACTTTAGATTGCACTGTTCCATAGTTTGTTTGCAGACCTCCCATGCCAGCAGCAGGGAAGTCAGACCATTATATTCAACATCTCACAGTAACCAGATGCAGAATAAAGAAATTGCCTTTCAAAGCTGTAGTCTGCAGTAGGTTTTTCCAAGCAAATCAGTGATGTCTAGCATCCATTTTCTATATTCTGTTTGTTTTTCAGGTCGTTTTGGCCTTCAGCCCTCGAAGATAAGGTGTTAGTCTCCTGTTTTACAACCAATCTTGAACTGTATTTTAGATTCTGAAAGTAGCATTCACTTGGTCAAAGGGGAAATTTGTATATCAGTTATAAGGTGTCCACAAAAAAAAAAATCAAATAAAAACCTTTTGTGAATGTGCTTAAATACCTAATGTCAGTGGAGGATATATAGGTCCAGTCAAAACTGAAGGAATCTGTAAATTGCAGAAAGATTAGTTAAAAACCTCGGATGAGCTATCCAAATCCATGGAACTGAATGTCTGTCTTTTTCATAGTCCATAAACTCGAAGCTAGTGTTACAGAAAAGAATGAAGGTTTCTATGCACAGACAGAAAAAGTGGTTTCCTGGTCTTCAGCTTTATTAGGAAAACTTATATTAGGGCAAATTAAAAATAGGTTTAGCATGTTTATGAGTTATGCTTTATGTGCAGCCTGTTTGCATTGATGATATCTCTACAGGACTGCAAGTATTAGAGATAAGCTGACCCAAATTTAAGGAAAAAACAAAAAAACGGGGAAAACAGTCCTGCTTTGCTCAGATTAATCAAACAGTGGCATCAAATAAAAGACAAAATCCACAACTATGCACTATATTATGAAATTTAGAGTAGAGCATTTCCCATTAATGTTTAAGAGGTTTTGAGCCAGAGCCAATAATTAATCTTTATGCCTCAGCCTAAGTGCGTCTGTTGTCAGCTTTTCTTCCAATGCAGCGAGATGCTGGTGCTCCCCATGGCCAGACTGTAACACTACTCTTGACTCTTCTGCTTTCTTGGGCTGGCAGTTCTGTTTCCAGGTGTATCCATTGTTGGCTCTCCAGCCAAGCACCGCTTTTCTCACCTTATACTCTGTCATCTGCTAAGAAGCAAGGAGAGTTTCCCTGAAGTACAAAGGGTGGGGGTCACAGATCTGTGCACCAGAAATGCAAAGTGTGACTCAGTTTTATCTGAAGACCTTTTCTGCCCTTGTGATGAATGTAGTTGCAGGGTATAGACCAGTGGGAATGGCACTGAATCCCTGTATAAGAGTGAGCATAAGGTAAAGATATATGTGAGGTACAGATACGTTACACCATAGCAGTGAGCAAGTTATATATGCATAATATTTATCAAAATAGTTTAGTAGCGCAGTAAGGAAACCATAATTTTTTTATTCTTAAGGTACTGGAAAACTTTCTCATTGACTGCAACATATTGCTTGTGGTTGAAGAAATAAGTGTCCTGACTGTCCATAGCCCAGATGTGGCACCAGTGACGAAAACAAAGGGGAAAGATAAATAAAGCATAAAACAGAAAAAATCAGAGCACAAAACAGCAAAAAACAGAGCAGAAATATTTTTCTCCAGTTTAAGCAAGGTTTCATGTGTCTACTATTTCATACTCTGAACTTCAGTAACAGATGAAAGATCACTGGGATCATCAGTGATACATTTCATCCAGCATTAAGATTCTTTGAAGTGTGAGACAGTGAAGGAAAACCCTGGAATTCCATAATGCCAGAAATATATGACAGTAAATGATATTTCAGAAATGCTTTTACCTGTTAAATGGGTACACATATCTAGTAACTTTAATGATTAACTTTTATTAATGAGGTAAACCTAAAATCAAATATTTTTTCTGCTATAGACCCACTATCATTTTTTCTTCTCAGAAATACTACATGAGAATTTAAAGCAGTGCCTAGTACAGAATAGTAAGTCCTTTGGAAGCTGGGTCTTGTCAGATTTAGTGCTTTGGAAAGGCTGAAATGAATGATACTGAAATGTAAAGGAGAAGATAAGTTACAGCGATTCCAGCTGAGTCGTGCCTCTTAATGTGTGGAATAACTTTTAGTTGAAACCAATTTTTTGAAACATGACTAGGCTGGTTTCTGTGTCATCAGGGCAAGAACATCTCTCAGTTAAAAGTGTTTTGCTTTTTAATAGGGTTTAACCATAATTGTCCACTTTCTGCTGGTTGTTCAAAATAATTCCATCTCAGATTGGTCAGCTGTTGTTGGCCTAATTTCAATCATTGCCAGCATTCAACAGAAATGCTGCTTTAAGCTTGTCTTTCAGTGAATCACGTGTTTGTACAATAACACATTTGTTTGTTAAATAAATTCAAAGACAGAAATAGATGAACCACTACTGAGAGTGCGTCACTTTCTGGTTCGTATTGAACCATTTTTCTCTCTCTCTAAACTATTTTAATCAAAATTCCATCCTGTCCTATAGGTCAAAAGCTATGTCTTATTTTAATTAAAAGGACTATTTTCATAGGAAAGTAGAGTTCTAAGATGTGCACTAATGTGATCCCAGCTTTTCTGCCATTGACTATGCTTGCTCTTGTTTGCACAAGTAGCAAATATGAGAAAGTCCATAGCCCTTTCTTGTTTCAGCATTAGTTTTCAATGTGTTCATCAATTCCTTTGGCTATATAAGCAAGTAATACTGATTTTGATTTGTGCCATCCTATACTGCTGCAGTAAAGATGACAAGGAAGTGTTTTCCAAATGTCAGTCACATACTTTCTGTATGTTTTTTTTCCAAATACATTTTCTAGTCTCTCTTTCACGCTGTCTTTCCTTAAAATTGCTTGCCCTTTTGTCCTTCCTGCTCTTAAATCCCTCAGTTGGGATCCTAGGTTGGTGGAAATTGTTTACATGTACAACCCAAATTCTCCAGTGAGGTTTGGCTAACCAATAATCTATTCAAGTGGTTTTGTCTTCATCCTCTGCTTTTCCAGGTTGCTTGAATATCCTTGAACCCTTAATTTGCCCTAATCTTCTTTAAGACTTTTAAATAATAAAATACTTAAATAAAACTCTTTGGATAAATGCCCTCTAAAATACAGCTTTATCTGTGAGCTATCATACTCTCAAGGGAGTGGATTTTGTTCCTCAGACAATTTAGGGGATTTTCTGTCCACAGTGTTACTGTCAGGCATACCCATATTAACTCCTGCAACAGTTCAAAACAGAACAAATGAAGAAACTCTGGGGGAAAAATGGTACAGGAACTAGACTGCTGCTCTGTGTCTGATTTACTTCTGGTGCCTGGGTTCAGTCCTCTGATCTGCTGCATGATTTTCTGTGGGTCACAAAGCCTTCCTGTGCTTTTGAAAACTAATTCTTTGCTCAAGGGGGATGTTGCTGAGGGTAAGTTAAGGGTGGAAAAGTGCCTAGCCATTACAGAGGGGTAGTCTTCTACACACAGAAAGGCTGTATTCCTTATTTCTCAGAATAGAAAGAGGGAGATCGTTTGACTTACCATCACGAAATCCTCAGGGGAAGTCAGAGGTAAAGCAGAGGACTGGATCCATTTTTGTTTGCCAGGGGCTCCATGGAGTCCATTTTTCATTGAGAAATCCTTTTCAAAGTCCTAGGTAGGCCTAATCTCAGAGTCCTGCAGATGCCTGCCAGGCAAGAAAGGGAAGCTAGGACAACCTCACAGGGCTCCCACAGTGCAGCTCATCAGGGCACCCAGGCAAGCCCTGGAGACCAATATGGTTTGGAGGGTGTTCAGAGCCATGGATATCTGCCTTCACTGTTACTCATTGCGCAGGTAAAGGGAGATGACTTCAGTTTTTCTCCCTTCCCACACAGCTCACCTAATTATCAATTTCTGTTGGCAAGAAGGAGCTGCAAAATAAATTGTGTGTAATTTGTGAGTAATTTACTTCTGAAGTTAAATATTCCTAAAAGTGAAAAATTGCTCAAAAACATTGGGAAAAGGAAGCTTTCCTTTTCATCTTAGTGTGCCACTAAAATATAAAAATTCTGATAAAAATCCAACCATATGACTATTATTTTAAAGTGATACCTTTGAGATAATCTCTCAATTTTCATGCAGACTCTCCAGAAAGGCATCTGTATTTCCTCACATTAAATGGTAGGAAATGGAAATAGACCACAGTTTTAAGTATGAAAGTTATGGAGATTTATAACTCTTTTTATATATTTCTTATGTGTAATAAAATGCAGGGGAGCTATATGTAGCAATCTTAAAAAAAAAATTTAATCCCCGATCCTCCTCTTTTTGCTCTCTCTTTTTTTTTCCCCTTGAAATTTCGCTCCTCCTAATTTAATTTCTCATCTGAAGTTCAAAATTTTCTCTACCTGAGGTTTGTAATGATGAATTAGAACCAATGAAAAAAGGGCTTTAGCTGGATGCAGATCTTTTCTTTGGCACCTCATGATGCTTAGGACAATGATTACCTCCTGGCAGCTGTATGCTTTGCTTAGTTTTGTGCAGAAGAAGCAGAAAGAGAGAAATTCATCTGAGTACTTACTGAGTTCACCTTCTCCCTAGTGTCATCTTTTCAAGAGCTCAGAAGATAAAGTATTACCTTTGGTTTTATCTGTCTTTGTTTTTGGCTGGCATGTAGTGGCATCAGATCTGATTGGGGTTTTTTTTTGGCAGCGTGTTGCAGGGTGAGAAGCTCCTTCTTTTCACAGTGCCAAGGATGATGTCAAACTCATCAGCCTTGCTGTCTTGGCATTGGAGGGATGAACAATTAGGTCGGGTTCAGTGTACTTTGTGTCAAAACTAGAAAGAGATGCACTGAAATCCACAATGAGGATATTTATTTTAAAAATCTTACTTGGATCTTAGAACAGACTTTTCGGCTTGTCACTGTAGAATAATTAATACATAGCTAATAAAATAGACAAGCATCCATTGCTGTCTCATTTTTGTTGTGAAGAATGTTTCAATCACCATTTTCACTTCAAAAACTCCAAGTTACCGTTTTGAGGTTCATAATGGTTGAAAGGGATTCAGAGAGTTCCCAATTGTGATACTGGATTTAGTGTATGTTGTGGAGATGTTGCAATCACTGCCATTTCACAGCAGCAGTGGAAAAACCCCAGATATAATGAATCAGCTTGGATCTGAATACCAAAAAAAGGCAGAACTTTCTTTTCAGTTTTGGATAATATTTGTATGTCTTTGCTGGGGAAGGAGACCACAGAGCAGTTTTCACATGGGAATAGCATTCCTACAGCATTAATTTTTTTTTTTCCCTAGTTTTTGAGAGTGGACCAAGACAAAGACAGAGAATGCAGCCTGGATTGTGCAGGTTCCCCTCAGAAATCACTCTGTGCGTCTGATGGAAGAACTTTTCTGTCCCGGTGTGAGTTTCAACGAGCAAAATGCAAAGACCCTCAGCTGGAAATAGCCTACCGAGGCAACTGCAAAGGTGAGAAAAATCAAAATTTCCCTTGACCATAATGAAAAAAAATAGACCCTAAAATAGTGTTTGAAATGTCTGTGAATTTAAAACCAGGAGTGCTGGACTTGAAGAGCTTTTTAAAAGCAAATGGGTTGAAATCAATCCTATTACTTCTATAACAATATTATATCTAAAGATAAATTAATCTTGAGCCTTCATCAAAGTTGTGACTCCCAAATTCACTTATTTTTCAATAAGTTATTATTAAAGAAATTGCATGGCCAGGTCCTTGTTCAGAAGGACCATATCACTGGCAGGTTCAGATAAACTCTTAAAGTAGTTATCTTGCAAGGTTTCCTGTCTAGTACAATTTGGTATTTTGCGTTTGAGATGGCCAATTTAAGTCTTGTATTTCCTAACTGCAATCACGTAGTGTGGCAAGGGTGATGGTGGTAGGGTGAGTTGAGTGAGAAAAGGTGAAAACCAAAAAAATGTGTATGGATAGACCCCTCACAGGCCATTCGTGCCTGTATCATCCACTCCTTTACTTCTGATCTCTGTTTAGAGAATTTCGGTGACAAGCAGCCAAACAAAATATCTGCAGTTAAATCTTTCAACTTTTAGAGTAGCATGGTGCTAGACAATGCACCTTCCTTCTGAAGGTAATTCCCCACACAGTGATATTTCTAAAGGAGATTTAAGAATAATATGTAAGAATAGCAGTGTTCATAAAGATTTACTTTTCCCTCTGTCCTAAAGAGAATGGCAGGGAGTGGAGGTAGGGGTGGGGGAAAGAAAACTGCAGGGACCACACCAATTCAACCTGCAGGAGGCAATTTTCTACATCATCTCTCTCCATTAGCTCCTGCAAACCTCTGAAGCATCAAGACTGCTTCAAAGAGACATTCTGTCTCATCTTCTGCCTGGATGAAACAGTATCCTCATTCTTCAGCACTTTCATAGTAAACCATTGTACTACGTGATGGATCTATTTACTGTGGTGAGCAAGGATAACATAATGAAGCTACCTGAGCCAAAGCTTTTGTTACACTCATGAATGACAGAGACAATTATTGTGCACTTGGTATTTGTTCCTTTTATACATTAGAGCTTTATGGAAATTAGTTTTGAGTGTTTTTCTTTATTGTTTTTAATACTGTATTGAAAAAGTTGTCTGCAAGAAATTCTATTCATTAAGATGAGAATTGCTCTGCTGAAGGTTTCCTCACTGATGATGTCAAATTTTGCTGCAGTCAATGGCTGCAATTTGGAGGAGTACTCATTTGCTGTTTATTTATTAATGCATACAGTAGAATTGTAGATTTGGAATTAGACACCTTAGGCACCTTAAATATTGCTGATAACAGGTACACAGCATGTTCTCGTCAATCAAATGGGGTTTTTTTTCCTTTGATTGGTAATAGGCAGATATTTGCCAATAATGCACTTAGTCAGTATCAGTGAGAGAAAATTGCTCTTTTAGTTTTACATCTTCATGGTATTTCTTATTCAGTAAAGCAGTCTTAAATTTTGAAGTGACCAGTGTCTTTATTCCTACTTACAGCTGTGATCATCAGAAATATTTCAAGCTGTAAAAACAAGTCTTAAAGAAGAAAAAGATGATTCATTGGCCTAGCTGCAGTTTCAGTTTTAGCGTTGCTAGGGCTAGTTCTGATAGTCATATCAAACATCTTGATAGAGCCAAGGAAGTGCACGGATTAAGACCTTTAGAGCCAGTTGCTTTTGAGTGGTAAAATTTGTTTTTGCAGGTGATGCTTGATCAAAAAGAAGAGGGTAGTTGTTTTAGTAGGGTTAACCCAAAAGTGATGTTTCATTAGAGAGCAACTTTCAAGGTTTCAGAACGTACTTTCATTCTATGTAGAAATAAGAACAGATCCTGTTGGAAGTGTTTGTCTGTACCTCTGAAAAAACAGACACCCACCCTAACTCCTCATTAAAGCATTGGTTTTGAAACAAGTTTTAAGCTTGCAGGTAAAAGGGAAAAAAGCATGCATGTTTTCATGTGAATGTTCTGAAGGGAGAAAAGAGGTGATTCCTGGTAGAGACTTCACAACTTTAAATCTGTGCCATAATAATCACCCACAATTGATCAAAAAAGGCAATCTTAAGTCTGTCTCCTCCTGTCTTCCAAAAAAAATCCTTATTCACCTCACAAAAATATTCTCTAAAAACTAAATATTTCCAGGTTTTCTATTTTAATAAATTTAATGATGACTAGCTCTTTGTTTGGTTCAGTGTATTCAGTAGAAATCTAAAGACCATGATAGTTTATGTTGACAGCCTTTTGGAATAATTTTGAGTCCATCGTTTCTTGTTTAGATATTCAGAACTGTGATTTAACATCCATAAGCAATTTTGAATGAGTACCAGACTGATGTCTACTTTCTCTGTTTCTTTTTTCCTTTGAAAGGAAAATTTTTCTTGACTCTTTTTTCTCTTTCTCACCTATTGTCAACATTTTTCTCATCTATTTGGGTTTGAACACCTAAATAATAAAAGTACAAAGGAATAGTTTTCTCTGTGTGTGCTGGTTTCCTTTCTAATTCAAGTTCCATTCACAGCAAGAGCACTCAGCCCAGGTGATTCTTTAGCATTGCAAAGAAAATTATTTTTAAATCCTAGCTCTTAAAAGATCACAATGAAGCGGCAGCATTTAAACAATTTTTTCCCTTGTACTTCTATTCTAGCTCCTGATGACTGCAGCAGAGATCAAAACAGTTTAAACAAACCTGACAATGAATGAACCCTGAACCTTCCTCTCATTTCTGAAAGACAAACCACCTTTAACAAAACAAGCATCAAAATAGATTGTTCTGTTAGGTTTGTTTTTTTTTTTTCTGAAGACATTAATTTTATGGGTTTTTTTTTTTTAATTTTAAGTCCACTTATAGCCTTTGCTGGAATCTATTGCTAAGCTTGGAAATGCTATAAGAAGTTAAAATGTTATAAAATTTCCAGCCTACTTTTGGAGTTTCTAAATTCTAAAATAATCTGTGTACACTGTAGATGAACATCCACATTTTTGGATACTTTTCCAAACAAAATCTTAATTCTGAAGTTCTGGAGATTTGCCACTTGCTTGACACAGACATTCACTGTGCAATGAGATTACAAAGATAATAAATAAATGTTTGTTGAAGGCTGAGAAATACTACTTGTGTTTTTTAATAGTTAGGACTGTTAAAATACCACCTGTGATAGGGATTAACCACATGCACACACAAATGCTCCACAGGAAATCTGGTCCAACATAGCTTAAGGAACAAAACATGCAAGAAGTGGAAAAGCAAATAATTGTTTTTAAACTGCTCAGAAAGAAACACATGCTATGTCTGCCCGAGTTAGTTAAGCAATGCAAGGCGACAGTATGAGCCCAGGCAGGTAAGGTGGTAAATGCTCCCTGTTACACTTTGGGTACTGGCCAGCTGTGCTCACTTGAGGACTGCATCTATGTGGCTCAGTGAAAAGATGGGCCAAGGGCTGTTCCCAGCCAGCAGGCAGCATGCACAGAGGTGCCTTCTTTTACGGGTTTAAGGCTGTTCAGCTTTTTTTTTTTTTTTTTTTTTTTTTACTTTCTTTTTCTGTTTTGCTTTTTGTTTCCTAAATAGCATTTACACTACTCATTTCATTTCTCAGTTTGTTCTTAAGTGAATGTACCTGGCCCATTAATTGGGGCCCTGGAGACTAATATTCTGAATGTATTAAACAAGTGGCTCAGTAATAAGATTTGGTATTCTGGCATCATGATCAATGAAAAAACAGATTCATATGTATCTTACCAGCATACCTCTACCCTAACACAGAGTTCCTAAAATATTCCAGCTGGAGCACTTGGATTTTGTGTCTTCTCTACCAGTACTTCACTAAAATAAGACTTCTCTAATGGCTGGAGTTTTGATACAAATTATCAATCATTATAAAATCTTCACTGCCAGCTTGCATCACATTTCCTTACTCCACTATCATCATGTAGCAGCACCTGGGTGTATAAGCAACTGCTAAACTGGACTTGCACAAATCTCTGAGTGGTCCTTTCTGAAAATGGCAATGTAGGAGATTTACACAGTGATATTTAATTTCTGACTGGCTTGGAATTTAATCTGTCTAGCACTGAGTACATACTCAATATTTGCAGATGTGGCCCCAACAATGACTTACTGCTTTGTGAGTGCACCAAGGAGAGCCATCACATGGAGTAGTGTCACTGTTATTCTGTAGCTATGTAGATCCCCTTTCTCAGTTGGAAACCCTAGGTAGGTCATGTTTAGCCTAATTAATTTATGGTATCTTAAAGAGCCTCACTTGTTAAAAATGCTGTTCTTTCATGAGCTATTATACATATAACAAAAGGTAATATCTTCATTCCCACGAGTCATAAGAACCAAAACATATCAAAATATGAGTGAAATTTCTCATAAAACCGTTATTTTACCATTTGCTTTCCTTAAAGAAGAGAATATCAACATTTGTTTCTTTAAATTAGGACTTTCTGGAATAGTGAAAAGTTTCACTCATTTAAACTATGATTAATATGAGTTAATGAATGGATTAAAAGCATGCTTAAATAAGTTGAAATGTCTGCCTTTGGATAAACATGCTAATAGGATTTTTCCCTTTGTGCAGGGCATGAAGGCATTGCTGGGCAGTAGCTGTTTTGAGACCACAAGTTAATCTTGGTCCCATAATTAATGAATCCAAGCATAATTTGGAGAGACATTACTCTTGCCTATTAGCTAGAGAACTGGGTAGTAAATGCTGGACGTGGTTGCTGAGTGCACACCTTTTCCAGAATTCCCATGGAGGCTGCCATCCAGCTCAGGGCTGCTGTGAACCAGGCGGGCATGAGCTTGATGTGAGCTGGCAGTGCCTGAGCATGTCCCTTGGCTCAGAGCATGGGCAGGGACCTTGCCTTGGCCGGTGCACCTGCTGCCTGGAAGGCAGCCCTGGGGGATGTGTTTGGGTGGTAGAATATGCTCCCAAGATGTTTCATTTGGAGAGAGAATAAAAGAAGTGAGTAGGCATGGTTCTTTTTCTAACCTAATGAGTGCAAGTGGGACTGGACCAAGGAGTCTGTCTTAAAAATAAACCTGAACAGAGTGAGATTTTGCACAATTTGTACGTTGAAAACAGGAAAGTTTTCACATCTCCTCAGCTCTCCCTTTTCACCTCTCCCTTTTCTGTTTTCTTCTCATCTTTAATGAGGAAAAAGAAATAAGAATGATGCAGGTTTTTTCATTATTTTGAAAAACATATTAAAAAAAGAATATGCTGAGATGTGGCACTAAATTTGGGATTATTGAAAATAATCTCAGGATTGATTATAAGGCAGATTTTTGTCTTAAAATACTTTCAGCTAGGAGATGTCTCCTCCTTTTTCAGACATATTTTCTCACTATAGGCACTGTGTTTAATCTGTAGATGACTGCAATTTTCCAGACTACAGTGCTGGCAATCCTGATACAAATACTTGTCAGCACCAACCTAATTTTGGTTTTGATTCTTCATTTATATTATGTATCAAGATGTTACACATTGAGCCACTGTAGAAAAAGTGGTGAGAAACAAAATATCCAACATGGTGAAAAAGGTATCAACATATAGAAGTTAGAATTTATGGTATCTCTTAAAGCAAGTGGAATTGGCTTCTGATTATACTTTCTAGTATTTCATGGAAATTAATAAAGTTTTAAGTATGTTTGGAATGTTTTTGTGGGATATTCTTTGGTCTTTTAAATGTATCTATTGGTACTTAGAACACAAGACAAGTAACACTGCCATAATATCCGGTCTTCTGGAGGTAGAGTTTATCCCTTTTTAAAATAGAACACAAGACAAGTAACACTGTGATAATATCCACAGTTTCTGGAGATAGAGTTTATCCCTTTTTAAAATTATCAATTTTTATTGATAATATTTCTCCAAGCAGAATTTGCTGAAGCCAGACTGCACAGAAATAAGGCATGTTGGGGCATTCTTATGCACAAAAAATGAGTCTTCATAAAATCAAATATGCAATAATATAACAATTTGATTTGAAAGTAATCTTATTCTGGGTTTTTTGTGGAGTTTTTAATTCTGCTCTTGTATTTTCAGTTTGAGTTTCAGACGTCATATAAAAATGAAGGTCCTAAAAGAAGTGGAGAGTGCTAAAGCAATAATACTGCACTGAAGACTAGGAATCACAAACCTTTGCAAACTTTCTTAGGTTTCAGTGCAAGAATTAGCAAAATAGACTTCTCCAGGCTATCAAATCTCTGCTCTTCTCAGAAATCCAGTGTAGCCTTTGGCATCTAAAAATTTAGAAAGCTGTTGCTTTAGGTTTTTTTTTTGGTTTGGTTTTCATCTTTTTGTTTTGTTTTGTTTTTGTTTTTTTTAAAAGTATTTGGTTCAGTTCTTATCAGACTGTATCTCTCCAAATCCAATTGTTAGCAAATTGAAATAGTATGCCAAGAGGGAATCCAGCACAGCATTCCTTATTTTATCTTAGAGCTTAGATATCTAAGTGGCTGTGTGGTTGCTAAATGTAGGGGGGGGGGGAAAGAAAAAGCAAAAGCAAAAAGAAAACAACAAAGAAACCCCACACTGCCTGGCTCTGTCTGTTAGATGCCAATAGAGGAGAGTTTAGGCTAAGATTGCTCTGCTGTTTTGCTTGAATCCAGCAAGCAGCTATAAAAATAAATAGTGAAAGAGTTGGCCAGCTCTTGTCACGAAGCAGCAAGTCATTATTTTATGGTTTTGTCAGGCTAAATGTCTGTGCTGACATCCTTTCCAACCCAAGAGGCTAGTATCTCTGCCTCTTTAAAACTGATACTTTCAGCATGTATAGTTTGCTACACCTTTCCTATCACTAGATGCTACAGCTTTTTATCTGCTCTGCTGTTAGACACCATCAGTTCTTTACAATATACATTGACCTAGGTCAAATATAATGGGAAATTTTCATGAGTAGTTTATTCCATATAAACCAAGTGGTGTCTTGTGCTCCAAATAAAATTTTGGTGCTAAATTAACTGCAAATAAAGACTGTTTGACTTTTATCATATAACTACATGTTACCAAAAAGGTACAGCTGTGGGAAAGAAGTACAGAAGCAGAGATAAGTTCTAGTTTGTAGGACAATTCAGTAAAGAGCTCAGGTGAACAGCTAACTTGAACAGCTTGTTGCACTGCATGTTTCTAAGTTTAAGGACAAGTGTACACAGGTATTCTGGCAAAATAGAGTGCAAAGGGAAACAGTGAAAGGTCTTTGGATTATATGTGTCTACACTAGGTCTGGTTGTTCACATCTATGTGACTTTAGAAAAGATTTCTCTTTAGTGTAAGAGCACCTGACTCTCTGTGGGAAGGTCTCAAGGAAACCTTCAAATGATTAAATTAACCACTTTACATATAGTTTTTACAGAGTGGTAAATGTTTCTGATATGTTCAACAGAATATTCCATCTATAATAAAATAAGTAAGTAAAGGATGAAGTGTATTTTTTGCATAAATAAATAACAAGGTTGTGTCAAACACAATAATCTCTTGCAAAGCAAGCAAAGTTTGCTCCATGTATCGGGACTGAGAAAGATATTTTTATTCCTATTGTGATACATAGCAAACCAAGAAATACTGGATGAACTAAATTGAAATCTTTGCAAGAGACTTAGCTATACTTTTGGCAAGCTGTTTACTTTTCCATGAGAGAATCTGGGTTAGAACTCCCTGTAGAGCCCCAAAATGCCTGTAAATCAGTTGTACTGAATGTCACCTCAGAGATGGTGTTTACATCCTTGAAGAGTTTGTGTCATTGTTATAATGATAAACTTCTACTTTGCAGTAATAAACTTCCCTCTGTTTGATATATTATTCAAGGATTAACCAGCAGAGTTGAAGCTGGTGCCTATTTTTTCCTTGAAGCTCAGTGTTTTCAGAACTGTACTGTTGGAAATAAAGCATAAAATGAGGTTATTTCCAAGACAAGCTGGTGCTGTTTGTGAGGTTAACTCTATTTCCAGAATTTCCTGTTCACTTCAATGCTATCGCAGGAAGGTACTGCACCTTCATAGGCGAAAGTTTTCCCTGTTGCACAGAGAAACGTAGATCAGAATTAAGATGACTTTTTATTTTACTTGTGCTTTCTGGTCTCTGGTCTCCGCTGGAAGCCAAAATTGTCACCAGTGCGGTTCAGAAAGCCCTGCTCAAACAGCTACAACTCTGTACTCTCTTAAGTCCTGTGTATTTCTGTCCACTCCCATACACCCATTTTTGTCTTCTTTTGTACACCTCAAGATGTGTTCATCTCATTAAAGCTCTGGTTACTTCTCCAGTCCCGGTGCTAAGTCAACACATTGGCCAACATACTGTGCTAAAATGCAATGAGCCTTGTACCAATCCAGTTTGACAGCTAACAGAGTCCCAGTGAGCTGATTTAAGGCAAACTCATGCTCCATTTCTATGCCAGGAGATATTTTTTTCCCCAATTCCCTACAAGGTTGTGGGATGTAAAAGCCCATTTACCTGGAGTTGAGAGGATAAAGTCTCACTGAGTTAGTAGTTGTCACAATTCCAAATTACAGCTGGAGATTCCTATCTGCAAAGTTAGTTCTTCTCATTGTATGACTATAGGCAAATTAGGCTGCATTTCAGCCAGATTTTAACAGGTCTTAGAACCTAATGGCCTTTTCACCAGGTCATATACCAAAATCCAGTTTGAGCCTGCTGGCTTCCTTAGTAATACTTTAGTTAGGAAGAGAAATAATATATAATGGGAGCTCTAGTAAGAAACCGATAACAGTTTCAAAATCCTTATTTTTTCCACTAGAAAGTTCCAAAAGCTTGAAAAACAGATTTAAAAAAAAACCCAAAACTTTGCAGCATTACACAGTGCTTGTCATTCTTCAAAAAGCTTTCAGCCTCAGAGTCCCCTCTGCTCTCAGGTTCATCACCAGAGGGACACTGCTCACCTCGTAAGACTTTAACCTGCTTTTGTCAGGGGCAATGTTGTAAAGACAAAAGCTGTGGGCTGATTAATCAGCACAGAGGTACTGGGTCAGTCCTATCACCTTTCATTTTTGGTCTTCATTTCAAAATAATCAGGGTCCATCCTGATCTGAATGATTTCTGTCCTAGATAAATAGCAAAGTTGAATCTGTGTGTGAGAAACTTCACTGTTACCCATCCCCTTAAATGTATTTATTTATTGATTGGTTCATTTATGTAAACTAAAGTCTAGCAAACCACATAATTCTAGACTCATCCTATTAATCTGAGTTTCATGTGAAGCATTTTCATTACCTGCACTACTACAACGTGCACAGAGTGGACTGTAGACAAGAATTATCTGGGTACAGTCTAGGGAGATTCTGTACAGTGAATTTCAGATTTGCCTTTGCTGAATGGTCATGAACAATGGCCATGTTGAAGGTTTTTCTCCCTATGGATTAGGAGGTCACACATCACTTACAGGTTCCCCTACAACTATCTATTTTCTGATATTTAATGTGAGCTCATGCTTCAGCCTTTCTTCCAGTCATGTCAGGAAATATTTTTTTTCATCCTTTTTCAGCTGTTATTTTGCATAAATGTATAGCCTTTAAATGTCTTGAATTCTTTTTCTTTGGAAAAATTCCTGGAAGTTATACAACAGATTTTAAAGGCATTGTCATCAGGGCATGGAGGCAGATAATCAGATGGTGTAATCTTACAAAGTTATAGAAAATATAATTTATTTTCTCTTCAATGATCTCTTTTTTATTTGGGAGGAATTTAGCTCCTCTGAATGAACAATGTAATGATCATTAATATTCTGAGTATGAATGGTTTTATATTTTTTCTTTTTATCTTGATCACCTGATTACATTTCTTCTGTCAGGTTTGGACCTCAACTCTATGTCATAATTATTCTTCTGCAGTAATATCTTGGTAAAATAAAAATAAAAAAAAAACAGAACTAAACAGAACTGGAAATAATATTTTGACTTAACACACATTCAGATGCTTAACTTGATAAGAGATCTTCCTCATGGTTTTATTTTGTTATACTGAAGCACAGTAATACCCAACAGGTTTAAAATGTTTCCATGGTTATATAATACAAAAATAAGACTTCAAATGTGAATTTTATGTTCCAATAAATTTGGTGACTGTTGATTTTAAAGCATATTAGATCATCCATGAATAGAAGGCCTTTAGAGCATCAGGCTGTTTAGGAACAAGTGGTGGACAGTTTTGGAGAACTTCTCTTCTTGGCATATTTTTAGGATAATTCAACTATTGAAGATAATTTACAGCTAGCTGGTTCTATACCAGAGACCTTATGTGATGGAATTTATATCACTTTTCCTTTTAGACATTTAAACCACATGTCATTCTAGAAAAACGAGGACAGAGGTCCAACAAAGAAGTGATTTATTTTCAGTTAAAATACTAGCTACATTAAAACCACATGTTATTAAGTACTGTATAACCAAACCATGCTCAGAAGAATGCTTACGACACCAAAGCTTGCTTAAAATGTTTCTTTATTTTTTTTTCCCACAAAAAAAAAAAAAAAAAATCTTGGCAGTGCACACATTAGCAGATTTTACCTGAGCTGCACAGTACATTGACTATACTCCCTTGGAGAAAAAAATACTATTAAAGAGCCACGGTACAAGTTAATTCAGTTCCTTATTGTTTTTCTTTCTCACATTTCTGGATGCTTGAACTTCTCTGTCCCTTTCAGTTATCATTTCATCTCTGTAAGTATCCCTCCTGAAACAGCCTAATACAATTAATGATGCTAAGACTGAAACACAGTTTTTCAAAGTGAAACAATTTGTATTTGGGGCATATTAGCAACATGAACTCTCATAGTGCTCCTTTGAGAAGAAT
The DNA here is from genome assembly GCF_048771995.1 of Taeniopygia guttata. Classification (NCBI taxonomy): domain Eukaryota; kingdom Metazoa; phylum Chordata; class Aves; order Passeriformes; family Estrildidae; genus Taeniopygia; species Taeniopygia guttata. The sequence continues at coordinate 74,355,512 of NC_133027.1, read as the reverse complement.
AAAGTAACACACAGAACTAGTGCACATGAATCCAAGATCAGGAGGGAAATTGGAAGATTAGAATTAAGGGGCCCCAATTTTGTTTTCAGAATGCAGATGCAGAGGACAAGTTTCTGTCCTCATTATGCTACACTTCCACACTAGATTGCCTAGGACTTGGAGGGATTTTTTAATGCTAATGTTGCCAGGTGAGTTATCCAAAACTCAGTGGGGGTGACAAGTAAAAAGAAACTTCTGCCATTCCACTACGTTTCCAGGCTGGTTCTGTGAATGTGTGTCTGGATCATACTGGCACAGAGAGGGTGCTTGGGGGACTGGGAATTCAGCTGGCCCACTTGTGTGCTCCTAGGAATGCAAACCTCTGTCAAGTGCTGTTGATTCACTGTTCAGATTCTGTTTAATTTGCACCTTGCACGGACTAGAAAGGCTGTTCCCATGCTTTTGAAAACTGTGCAAGCATTAGTGAATCACCAAAACACCACTGTCTCACAGGTAATCACTGGACAATTTTAGCCTTAAAATGGGATTAACCACTTTCTGTCAAACAGTCTTTAAAGCAAACAGGGATCAGGAGCAGCAAATTTCTCTGTCGTATGTTTGAAATCATTCTAATTCAGATGTTACAGTCACATCTTGAAGTCATTAATACTACCTTAAGATTGCCTGATATTCTCATTTTTTCTGAAATTGCTTAGCTCAAGCAGATTCTGGAGTTTTGATTCTGCATCAGCAACATGCTAAAATTTGTAGTGTAAAAGGTATGACAGCTTATGTTATGTGTCTTTTCTAAGCTCTTGGCTGCATAACTGAAATAAAGTATATGTAGTAGACAATATAGTTTGTTAGACACCAGAAGTTCCATTAGAAGCCAGCTAATTAAAGCTGGCTGGTTTGTTATTTGGTCTCTTGGATGAAGATCGACGTCAAGTAACGAAGGAGATGGTACGAGAGACCTCACAGTGGACAAAAAGGACCATGTGGTAGACTTGATGTTCCATGCTTAAATCATAAACTGTGACATTAAATTTTAGCATAATGTGAATCATTCACATTATTATTTAATCACCTTCCCAATAAGTTCCTGCACTGTACAGTATATATATGTATATATTCTTTTTCTACCAGCCTGGTGGGGACATCTGTAGTCACAGATGAAGTTACTGCCTAGCTGCAGTAAATAGGAAGTACAAAGCAGCTGTGCTCCTGCTGCCTCCTTTGCCTTTCCTGAAGCACTAGAAAGATGTTGCTGCCACCATCTCTGGAAGAATATTGTGGTGTGCAGTGTGGCAGCTATTGCTGTGTTAAATTGAGAGGAAAAGCCCTGTTTCGGCTTCTACTCCTTGGTGGCATTTGGAACAGAAAGTTTGTCTGTCCAGGCATCTCTCCATTTCATTTCCCAGTTATGGATTATTGTCTATAAATTATTGTCCTGAATTGGTTTTCTTCCCTAAAAATAATGCAAGTTGATTGTACATTTTCACTTATTAAAATTCTGATTCTCTTTGCATGAGTCTCAGGGTTGTCTTTTTCATAAAATAGATGATCACCTACCTTTTTTTCATATTGCATTGTCTAACTGACTTACATTTTCGCTTTCTCTAGATGTTTCCAGATGTGTGGCTGAGAGGAAGTACACCCAAGAACAGGCTCGCAAAGAATTTCAACAAGTGTTTATCCCAGAATGCAATGATGACGGCACATATAGTCAGGTTTAAAATTTTTCATTCAGTGTCTTGCATGACTGGAAGGTCAGACCATGTGTGTTTGAAAAGGCTGAGGAAGAGACAGATGTAATGAAGTGAAATGTAATTTCAAAATTAAATGTAATTTATACCAAGAAGTCAAAAAAAAAAAAAAAAGGAAAGAAAATCTGTGTTAGGTGTTGAGTCCTTGTTCTCTTTTTCACAGTTGGCCAGCAAAAGACCCAAACGTTACCACTGTTTGTTTAATACACTCCCTGTTCTTCTAGGGAGGCAGCTGAGTCATTATTGTAGCCCCCTGAATACTCATCAGATGGTAAAATGCTTGCAATTTGTGATCTGTTCCTGATTTGAACCAGAAATCTTGCGACTGGAGTCCATATCTTAAGTGCTAAATCATGAATCATACAGAATCCTTCTTTATTCTCTGCTGAATTTCTTCACAAGCATGTGGTCTGAGACTAATTTACTTAGATCACGGAATTCAGAAGGAGCACAGTTAGAAACTTATCCTGAGGTATATATTCTAATCATGATCCCCTTCTGTTCCCTTTCGACTGCATTTTGATTTTGGAGTTGTGCTGAAGACAATTTTTCTCTTTTTAAGCATGATGAGGCAAGTGATATTGGCCCTTAGAAAATAAAATGCAATTGGTTTTTAAGCAGAATTCCAAGAGTTTCCTTTCTGACAGCTTGGGATATGAATAATGCTGGCAGAAGCACTCTGTCCTGCTCCTTCAGTGGGTGGAACAATATGTTCTCTATGTGGGAAAAAACTCAGGATTGCTTGTTTCAGGAACAATTTATGTGTCCCTTGAGAAGCTTCCTTGTGAAGTTTTTATAACACCTGCACCTCACTTGTCTAAGACAGGGTGTAAACAACCACATAGTTCAATAGTTTTCTCTTCCATTTGATTCTGATGGACCTACCACACTTAGCTTGAAACATGCTTTATGCTAAAAAATCACATATAGGACTGAGATGGGCCCAATGTGGTTTATTGTTCTAGGTTTTGTCGATACAGTTTGCTGGATAAGTTTCTGTACTCACGTGCCACGAATGCTGTGGGGTAACAGGCATCTGTCTGACAAGCTGCACATGCTGTTTCTGACAGGTTCAGTGCCATAGTTACACTGGATACTGCTGGTGTGTCACTCCCAATGGCCGTCCTATCAGTGGTACTGCTGTGGCCCACAAAACTCCCCGCTGCCCAGGTAAATCTTGTTTATCGAGCTAGGTTATGGTGGTATTTCATGAACAGCAGTTTATCTGTGGCATCTGATTAGACTTAAGCAAAGCAAGTTTTCACTAGAAGAGTGGTTCATCCCAGAAACAGGTGGTGGTGGAAGCTGTGGATGTCCCATACTTGGGGTTTGGTAAAACTCATCTGGATGAGGCCCTGAGAAAATTGATGCAGCATTTCATGTAGCTGTGCATAAAGTCTGAGGTCACTGCCACTCTGAGGTGGCTTAAGCCTTCCTGTGATTCCAGGATCCATCTACTTTATTTGTACATTAATCTAGCTATGGATGATTTTCTGCAGTAGTCATTTATACCATATTTATGTGTCCATATATGAAACCAGGTGACTGAATTGATGATATAGTACTTTATGTTGTAAACTCTCTTGCACAATAAGTCATTGCAAAAACTTTTCAGAGGGTTTTGCATTTTTCAATAATTCAATATTTAGAGTACAGGAAAAAACATAGTGGGAGTGACTATTTGTAACATAGCCCAATGAAAGAACTCCCATAGCACATTCCACAAATTACCAAATCCAGAGGAGAAATAATAAAATAAAAGCATTAAAAGCAAAATGAAAAAACTGCCTGCAATAATTAACTTGCAAATCAAACTTACTGCCTTGTATACTGCCTTTTGTCTTCCATCAAGACAATTAACAAGTTTTGTTTTTCAGGGATTTTCTTCTGACCCCATTTCATTACATTGATGATAAATATAAATCCTGGATGTATGAATGGTTGTCAGAATCACTGTTCACACCCCTTGAGGTTGAGAGAATTGTACAGAAATATCCCTACAAATATTTGCATACTCTATTTATTAACTGTTTGTGCTGCAGCACCATTCTCTGCCAGAAAGTGGAAGAAATAGCTTTAAAAAGCCAAAGAAAGTGAATCAGAGAATTTACCTGTCCTGATCCACTTCAGTCATTCAGGCACAACATTGATGTATTTAATGAATAGATGGAGGAAGGAAGAGACCATTGCAGAAGTTTCAGCAAAGTTTATAGAAAGTTATTTTTATTCTTAAGGTCTTTCTAGTTAAAATTACTTGCAGAATCTTTCCACATCTTGCCTGTAGGTAAACTTTATCCAGAAATAATACTCTTCAGAATAATCCTTTTAGTCCAGTCTGAAAAGACACTGTGAAACAAGACTCAATTGTGGAAAAATAATATAAAATATTCAGAAACCTTAAAATAGGGGAAAATGTATATTCATTTTCATTTTAGTGTCATTATAATTTATCACTGATCTGCATCGTCATGAAACACATGGATGTGTCTTCTTTAGTTTTGGATGTGCCATCCCTGGAAATGTTCAAGGCAGGGATGGATGGGGGTCTGAGCAACCTGGTCTAGTGGAAAGTGTCCTTGCCTGTGGCGAGAGGTTTGGAATGAGATGAGCTTAAAAGTCTCTTGCAAACCATTCTGTGATACTATGATGCTATGGCTGGGACTGCACTTTTGTACTTCAGTGTAATTTTGAGTAGAGATATTTCTACATGTCGATAGCCAAGACTTCTCTGAGAGTGCACCTTTGTTTCTTCCTCTGCAAAATCCATTTTTATATCCTCCCAGCCTGTCCTTTCACTGACATTGGTGAAAAAAGGGTTATGCTGATGCTGAAAGTTCAATAAATAATTATTTTTCAGGTGTCTTATAACACATGACACAATTTTGGCTCAAAATGTTGTTGAATTAATTGCTGTATTTTCACTTTTTGTATTTGTACTGGTATTACTGAGGAGCAACTGCACTGTAGTTCCCAGAAAATCAAGCAATTAATATGAGAATTATTCTATATCACTACATGAAGCTAACCCTTGTTCCACTCAAAGGTATATTCATGTGCCCAGCAGATAAACTGCCAGACTGCTTCAGCTCATTTTTGGAGGGGTGGGAAGGGAAATTATTTTTACTGAAATGCTAAGGTCAAGGTCTTAATAGCACTCAACGTAAATTTAGTAGCTCAGAGATAAATAAACTGCTCCAGAGCACAGGTGAGTATTCAGAGTCTGATTTTGATCTATGGAAAGATTGTAGATAATTTTTCAGTTGTCATGAGACCCTGTGGGATTATCTCTGCACATTTTGTTCCCTGCTTGTATCGGTGTTCTCATGTTTTACTGTTCATAAGTTCTCCTTTGTCCCTCAGGAAAGAAATCCAGCCACAGCTGAGTTAGGAAGTAAGACTTGAAATGCTAGGAGATTTTACAGTGGTATTGGCTAAGGACTCAGTTTTGAGAGACCTGGAGAAACCTTTTCATTCAACAAAGAAGGCAGCTACATATTTTCTCAGAAAGTTATGGGGTATAATAAAGCAAAACTTAGTTCGTTTATTGCAAAATGAAAGTCTGATGCACAACTGCATCTTTCTTCCATTTTCAAGTATATATTCAAAATTGCCATCTGTTTAGGATAACAGAGTTGGATTTCTTTTTCCTCGCAAGAGTGTTGATGTTTTCCAGATCACTATTGATTCCCTTTTGTACTTTTTTATTTAGTACGGCCATGCACAGGAATTTTAACCAAAACTTTAGTAGGTCAACTGAAGTTGTGTAGATATATTCCTGTTTCAACTAGTATTACAGAGATGCCAATACTGTTGTGCCTTGTTAGTCCAATGCACTGTGTCTTGCTAGCCTTGATGCAGGAATTGCCTTGCTTATTCTGACATGCAGGCAGATCTCCTGCAGTGGTGGCATCCTGACACCAGCATGTTTCTTTATTCTCCCTGCTTCTTTGTATTCTGCAGGCTATACGTATTCCAAAGACATTTATACAAATTTCTAAGTTTGCCAGTACCATACCTTTTTCTCCCAAGATCACTTTTTCCACCTTTTTCCTTTAGAGGAAAATTTGTACAGACAATTAAGATGCTTTTCTAATGATTTTCTCACAGGTAATGTGCTACCATGGAATGCATGAACATTTTTTGCTTTAATGAAAATATTTGGTTTATTTTCAGTTCTAGGTTAGTTCTTCAGCAACTTCAGATAAGGTCCAAATACATTTCGAATCAGCTATGCTGATCTGAAATTATGGGATAATTTCTTGCCTTTCATTTCCCCCAGTGGAACTACCTTTGATGAATGCCCGGAAATAAGAAAGAAGAAAATGGCACTGTGGAAGAACTTGAATTTCAATAGAGGAAATATGGAGCAGAATTTAGAATGGGCAGTTAGGATTTTGGTTTAACAATTCCAACCCCTATCCATACTTCCCATTTACTGTGTGATACTGGATATGGAAAACAACCTCTACATTTCCCTAACAGTTAAGGTTGGTTAGCTGAATAACATGGTGCTTCCTAAAGTTATCTCAGGTCCAAAAAGTGTCCCATATGTACTTTTTATGTATTAACAACAGTTACCTGAGCCATTTTTTGCTCATTTACTTGTTCTTGTTGCTCTTATTTAAAACTGCCTTTTGTGCAAGAGACATAAGATATGGAAGGATGAAGGTCATAAACATTAAAAAGTGCAGGACTTTCAAACTGCTTTATGTAAACCTTTGCTTTAATTACTATATCTTTACCTGAAAGAGGCTCATCTTCCTTCCTTTTCAGTTTTTCCCACATCAACATTTGGTACTGCTAAGACACACATGATAAATCTCAAAATGCTGTTCCTCTCCATGAAAATAGTGTTCACTATTGCAGGAGCAGTGGCGAGAGGGACAGTAAATCAAACACATTCCAATGATGGCATTAATAAAAAAGCTCCTTAAAAATGATTAATGTCTCCCAGTACTTTCACTAAAGAGCACCAGACATAAAAAGGGACATTTTTACAACTCTCCATCTCTGTTATCAGCACTGCAGGGAACTACAGAAATTCCATAAGCAGGGAGTTCTAAGAAATGGGGCAGAAGTTGAGAAGCAGGTGTCATATTATCATTGGAAGATACAGTCTTTGCCTGTTGTAGGAGGTTTATGCCCTATTAAATATGCTGGGTTCCTGCCAGTGAGATTGCTGAGGTAGGGAGACATATTTTATTCTTCTGTGAAGTAGTTTTGCTCCTTTTTGATTAAGATTGCATGATCATCTTTTATGGCCAAAATACAAGTAAGTACCTTTAGAAATTCAGAACTCTTCTAGTATAGTATTGCCATCAGATAATATGATGGCAAAAATATATTTGGGAAGGCAATGAACATTTACAGTGTTTTCATTAGCAGGAGAAAAATATCTATACTTGAATCATCTAGATATTTAGTTGTCATAAGTAGTTCTTTGCCTATACATACACAGTCAGACACAACCGTAGGTGAGATAGGAAGAGTAGGGGGAGTTTACCTTTCCTGATATTCAGTGATTATATATCAAATATTCTCTAATAGGAGATCAGAAATCATTATCTAAGCTAGATAATAGTTAGGCTTTCACTTTTTTTTTTTTTAATAGCCCAGTTCCATATGATCAGAATTATAGAAAATGGATATACTAAAATCAAAAACCACAAAACTCACATCACACTCCGTGGAATAGTTATTGTGCCTCAGATTATGTTAGAGTAAAATTGGATGGAATTGTGGGGTTTTCAATAAACTAAGGCATGAATATATCTGCCTTAAAAAAAAAAAATCAGAATCATAAATAGATAGATGGCTAAGCAAGTGTACAAGCTTGAATAGTGCTAAATTCTCCCTCTTAAAGTAATGCTGCTGAATCTAATATCCCTCTTCATCCTCCATCAATCCATAAGGATATTTATTTATGTGGTGATTTGGTTCCTTACAGTGTACTGAAAAGTTGGAAGCCAGTTGCATTACCTAACTTTTAGATAAGTTATAATTTGGTTTTGTTTCCTGCCTAGCTGAAGATGTGGGGATTCATCTTGATATTGAAGACACAATTTCCTAAAAACTTGCAAATACAACTTCTTATCATCACTTCAGATAGAAGTGCTTCTACCTTAAATATATTCAGGAAACGGTAAAAAAAAGGATACAAACTCAGTAACTCCTTACCTCGAATTTGGAGACAACAAGAAATGTTTATGCTGCATACATTGAAAATTTCAGGTGGAACTATAAGAAGGGCACAGGTCTTTTATAGGAAATTCTTTGAATATTGTTGTTGACTTCTTAAGACTATTAAAAAATTATTGTTAGCCCAGTAAACGTAATTTTCATATAATTAAAACAGTTTCTTTCTGAAATTAGATTCAGTATGATTATGTTAGTTTTTAGTACTAGTTAATGACGTTCCCTTCCTCCCTCCATTATTTTTTCATGAAAATTTAGGGTAAAAAAAAATCAAATTCAATTCTCCCAGACTTTAGTCATTCTCACTGAATGACTAAATTTTTCTGCTTTTAGTTTAAGATGTGGGATATTATATAATTTTCATCAATGTGTTAAATTGCTTATGTATAAACCGAGTTCAATTTATACTAATAGTTCAAATGTACATAGAGAGACAACACTGGTGCCAAACTGGAGCAGTATCAGTAGCAGTTAATCACACACATTCTCCCTGCTGAGACATCATTTCTACTCACAAATGAAAAGTCTGTTTAAAATGCTTGTGTGACTGAGCCTAAAGTATCTGGGTTTGCAAGGAAATTATAATTATAAGCCTGTGAATCAAAACAAAATTCAGAAACTACAGAGTTAATAGTAGCTGGATGAGATTTGAGGAAAGATTGGATAATTTGTATTTAGTGCAATTAAAAAACCTGTAATTTTGTATGTAGTACTTCCGAACACTGGAACATCTTATTTGAGTTCAAGCTGAGCCTTTTATCAAATGCAATCCAAGCACCAAAAACTCAGCTCTTCTGGCTTCAGCACAGATACAAAATCTGCCTCCTTTTCAGAGTGATCAACATGGATTAGTATTGGAGCCCGTTTAGAACAAGCACCCTTGGATATGATTCCTACAATGGTAGTGACTTTCCTTTTCTTGCATCAGTTAATACTGAGGCATCACTAAGTTTATTCAATTTCTGGCGACTCAAACATTGTATAATGAAAATACATTAAAATATACTATTGCCATAAAAGGAAACAAGTCTAAACAAAAATATTTTAATTTGAATTTATAAAGCTGTAATTTGGATATATAAAGCTGTATTAAGAGCTGAATCCATCTGAAGGTTACTATCTTGGCTGCAATGCCATGTATTCTTTTATGGAGGCTTTAAAATCAGCAGGGCTGATTTTTAATGTTAGGCATCTCCCCTCTGGCAGAGTCCTTGTCTAAACTTCCTGCTGAAGTAACCATCAGTTCAACGTGGTAATCAAGGCCTGTGATTTAGTGGGTTCTCTTATTTAAATTGTCCTTTTATAACATAAGTATTGTGCTTCAAGGTTTGGGTTTTCTTAATTTTTTTTTTTAACACAGTGATTGTAGTTATTCAAATAACTTAATAAATTAAGAAAATTAAGGCAACTAAATTTAATTATTTTGCACACATACAAGCATCTGTCAAAGGGGTCAGATGAGTGCTTTTTTGGTATTTTTTTCTTTTAATTTTAGCAGGAGTGTGTAAGAAGAGACTCTATTGTAAGAATGGAAAGACTTCATGTTTTTAAGATTTGATCAATCCATGTGGCTCTTCATAGAGAAAAATACCACTTTTAAAGGTGGTTTTCAATGCAGCAGAGACAGATAAGTTGTTAAAAAGTGTCTAATAATTAGAATCATAAAAATGGAAATAGCACATAAACAAGAAATAAGGAAGGATTTCTATTTTAAACCCTAAGGACAAGTGCCCCCTTGAAAAACTACTAAAAAAAATAAAGTGAATTCTCCATTTCTTGATGGCTTGAAAGCAAGGCTAGATTCTCTGTTGGGTTGGGGTCCTGGTAGGTAGGTAGAATAAGCTGTTAAAACCCATGTATTGTAATTTTCTTGACTCCCTTCTCACCTCTACTGTCTCTTCTCCCAAGGGCCACAGCTCTGGGCATGATCCATGAGTCCAGTGCAGGCTCAGGTTCAGAATAAGACCCTGTACTCCCCCCAGTACACAAACTTTGCCACACCAGTGTGGGGATTCCACAAGGTTTTTTGTGAGGCCTTTAAAGAAGAAAAGGACAGTTTTTAATCTGAGCCAGGCCTGGCCTAGAGGCTGAAAAAGCCCCTCAGAGCATCTGAGGTGGGAGGCAAAACTGAGCAGAGGGAGAGAGCTGCCCTGTATGAAGGACAGCAAGGGAGTGGTTCTGGGGTGATGCTCCTTCCTGCAGAACCTGTCCTGGCTGGGGCAGTGGGAAAGGGAAAGGGTCATCCTGCAGCACATGAGCATGTTCTTGGACTTGTGTCTATGTAGTGTTTAATGCTACCTCTTTCTCAGATCTTGTGTTGGCCAAGACGTGGAATCTGGCAGTGTATGGATTGTGCACAAATGCAGAGGGCAGGCAAAGCTAAAACCTTTGGTTTGCAGAGGAAGAATTTGCTGATATTTATTGCTGTAATATACAGAAATGAATAATTAAAGCAGAACTGTGTTTCTTAGATGGCATATTAGAAATGAAAATAATATTTTTCTGGTTAATTCCTTTTTCCAACTGTAGGTTCAGTGAGTGAGAAGCTGCCACAACGAGAAGGTGCAGGCAAAGCAGGTAAATATTTTAGTTGGCCTTTAAATAGAAGCTAAAATAGCTATGGGAGACACTACTGTGGTTTTCCATATATTTAAATTATCAATATAAATTTGTGATGTATTGGAGCTGCATGTGTAATATATATGCATGCATGTTATTAATTTTATATTTGCATTGCAGATATTTAGTAAACGTATAAGTAGAAATATACATATATATATATGTATGCATAGACACTATATTTTCCTAGTCTCAGTCCAATCGAATTTGCAATTCAGTGCTGTTTGGAAAACAACTTTCCTTCCCAATTCTATACTCTGAAATATTTTCCCATACTTTTTGCTTTTTTTGGAGGACAGATTATTCTGTCTGTTTGATAAAGACTGCATTCTGCAGTCCCAAAATCTTGGCAACTGAAGTTCTCACTTTATTTCCGTAGCAATCAGTGCTTGAGTCATCTTGGACCCAGCACTTGGCTTTATATTGTGATTGATTCATCTGATGGCTTATATTTATGGCCAGAAGATTGTTGTTGTTTGATATAGGTCATGATGTTTATCTTTTTGGCAGAACAAAATCTGATGTGAATATGACATAGCTGGTAGACTAAAATGAATATTTATGCTCTAAACAAAATTAAAGTTTACACTCCCCAAAGACTTGAAGGAATTTTAGATTCAACTGAAAACAACATACTGAATATTTCCATTAGTTGCACTGCATAAATTAATTTTAAAGAATTTACTGATTTTGTTCTAATGTTAATGCCTGTCTGTTTGATTCATGGTAAATATAACTGGATTTTTTTTACAGGCACTTTTGCAGCATTGCAATAAACCTAACTTTTAAATAAACTGTAGTGCTGTTAGGCTAAAAGAATCACTATTTCTTTAAGGTTAATAATTACAAAGTACTGAAAATTTGGTCGTTCTGGTATTTCCAGACAAATTGCGGGTTCCACTAACCTTAGGTTGCCCATTTTCTTCAGGTCTGGCCCTTCATTTTCAGCTTTGAACTGAATGAACTATCCATATATAAAACTTGACTGGTATCCTTTATTTTTGTTTGTGGCTGTAATAGCTGAACTAATGAACCCTGAACGAACAGTCATAGAACAAGGAAATGAACACAGTTTATCAAATCTCCCTTCTTACCACATATATTTGTGTCTTAAGTGACATGATTGCATTTTACTCATGCCTGGTTTTTGTTCTCCAGCACAAGCCTGCAGCATTAAAGGCTTCTGACATGGTTCCCAGGTGGTCCCTGCTCCTTCTCAAATTCTGCTGTCTTCCTCTCCTCACCCTTCTTCCAGATGGTCACTGCCTTATGCTTTAAGTAAAGTAGTGCTGTCAGAGACATCCCACATTCTTTAGGGACTCTCACAGAGTAGGGACCAGGATCATACATCTATCTGAGTTAAGGAGCTGTGCTTCAGTTTCACAGCCAGTGTAGTAAAACATATTTTGTAGCTCAGCTTGCAAGGGCACAGGAGCAGTTTTTGCAACAACCATAACACTCTCTGTTCCTCTTTCCTCCGCATGTTCCTGTGGAATAACTAGGAGTGTCTGCCCATACTGTAGCCCAGCACACTTAGGCTGGTTCACAGTGTTCTCAGTGCTCCACAGGATGTTCTTCAGACCTTCAAGGTGTGCTCTTGAGGATTCTCTTCAAGAGACAGCATAGACTTACCTTGAGACAATCTCCTCTTTCAAGATGTCTCATAGATATGGAACTGATGAGCCATATCCGTTGTACTTGTGCACCTTTCTTTCTCTGGGTATTCCAATACCGAAAGAAAACTTCCAGCTGCAGGTATTGGAGATCAGGGGCTTTGTTAGCATGTTTGTAAACTTAAATGGAACAGAAATGAAGCTTAAAATATATTCCCTTAAGTATGTTCTCTGACTCTGTTCCTTCCCCTATCCAAGGAAAAAAATTATATTCTGAAAGCACGGGTGTCAGAGTTGGGATCACATCCCTTTTTTTCTGGTTCTTTGCTGACTACAGGTCTGTGTTGTTGGTAACTGAACTCTGACAGCAAACAGAATTTAAACTGGCTTATGTTTAAATATATGGACTGGTATGCATTCTTTATGCCAGCCAGAAAGAATTTTGCAATTGGTTTGTGAGATATCTGATTCATATCAGTTGTTAAACATATGTTTCATTATAACAGCAGCAACACCAAAACTGTTTTAAATGCTGCTTTGCATTTAAAAAGCAAAGTTCAGGAGCCTAATTTTGATTGGGCTGATTATCACTGAGTTTCAGCAGTTAGGCTAAATTTCAGGTAATTGCATAAGATTAAATGTGTCACAAACTGAAATTGTCATTTCAAGTGTCATTTAAAAGCAGACCCAATTTCTGGCTTGGCTCTGGGTAATATCTGCCTACCATAAGTTATCTTCTGAAATACTGGGTTTCTTGAATCACATATTGATTGATGATCTAAATATGTGTCTTGATTTTCAGTATACTAGGATGCTTGATGGACTCTCTGAAATTAATCAATGGTCTTGTTCCACCACCCAGAGGACACCACAGAAATGCCAGAAAACTAATGAGGAGTGACAGTCTTTCATAGCTTTGGAGCAAAGAATCCTGCCATTTTGTGGACATGAAGAATGAGCACTCTTAAAAGAAATCTCCTTATGCCTTGGTTAGATAATTTTGCATAGAAAATAAGCTCCCATTGCTGCTGCTTTGGTTTTGTATAAAGATCACAGTTCCATGGCTGGAAATTTGGTTTTACCTGCTATCAATATCTACTTGGTATCTGTGTTTGCTGTCACCTAGACTGTGACCCTTAGAGTCAAAGGTCAGAGTGATCCAAAACATTTTGCATGAATTAAAGACAACACAGATTTTAAAATACCCCATACAGTGATGGAAATAGCAAAGAGAACAGGAGATTCTCCAAATTGCACTAGCAGGAAGCAAAGGAAAGAGATAGTGTGTTAGCCTAAAAGCTGCTGCTCCCTTGTTATCCAGGTAAAGCTACATGCCAGAAGCAGCTTCTCAGTTGCCTTTGATTCTGTCTTCCATGAAAATGCCAAGACAACGATCTGGAAATTATTCTGGTCTGACATCCACTTGCAAAAATGCAAGAAATAGTAAGAAAACCTTTACACAGAAGATGCTGTTTATTGCAGTACACCTTGGTCTTGGAGTTAGCTCCATGCCACAGGAAAATATGACTGGAAAATATGTACTAGCACGGCCTCCTGAGTCATATTTACCCCACATCTGCAATAGTTTTAAATAACAAAAGCATAATAAAGTAAAGATGGGTCTTTGGTACCACTCTGTTTAGCAAAAGCTTGTTTAAATAGTTTCTTTTATGTTTAATTTTTCTTTTCCAGAACTACGTCCACAGTGTTTTACTGAACTTAAAATGACTCACATCTTCTTGTCATTTCTGTAATTTTCCCTCCCTCATTTCTTACAGTAATGGTTGGTAGTGGGTGGATGGAGAATGCTGACCAGAGGATAACAGTTGTGCAAGCAATATTCTGGTTATATAATCTGTGAATCTTGCAAATCTGCTTGATTCTGTACTTTAAAAATCCTTTGATTTTAAGGTGTGTGCAGCCACTCATTTCCTCCAGACTGTTTTTTCTTTTACAGGTCTCACTTTTTCTATACATTTATCTAATTATTTCTTTAGAAATGCTGATTTTTCAGTTATAACCTATAGGTATCAGTGTGCAGTATTAGAAGTGAATAATTACACTCCAGAGGGCAACCTGATCATTTCATGCATCACCAAACAACTTGCAATAAATTCACCATCCATAACCTCAAACCCCATCCACTTATAAAACATAGTCTCTATATGTAATAAATATGTGCTGTGTACTGCCTATAAAAGAATGTTTAAATTATTGTTTACTGGCCGGGGCTATGTGCAAATCAGTATTTTCAATCATGTATGTACACTTATTTAGCTTACTCTCATAATTGTAGTCTCCTTGCAAATCTTTTCCATTCTGAATTCAGATGATGCCTCAGCTCCCGCGCTGGAGACTCAGCCTCAAGGTGATGAAGAAGGTGAGCAAATTTAACAGTGTGGTATTAAACTGTGCAGTTATGGACTGTATTCCAGAACATAAAATGCCATACTAGGAGTACATACAACTGCTGGGGCAGTTGCAATAAATTGCAAACATCTGTTCTTCTTTTAGGGACAACAAAGACAACAAACACAATAGTCTTACAGGCAGCGAATTTGGTATGATAGTCTGGAGATGAGACTTTGTCTGTGGACCAACATCAGCAATTTTAGTTGCCATGACTGAGGGCAGACACAGGTTTTAAACTTGAGCCAAAGTGCAGATTAAAACTCTGTTCAAGTGAACAAGTCAAAGGGTAATTTCTATCCTCAGCATAATGAATAATAATATCATGGTAAAGGTTGATGTTTTGTGAGGCTGATTTGCCTCTGGAGAAATTAATTGCCATTAAATAAGCAATAACAGTCCTGTGTTATGGCTGCCTTATCACTCACCACTAATCTTGCAGAATTTGGGTCTGAAGCCATTATATATTTTAAGTCCAGAGTAGGACATTTTAATTTTAATTAATCATAATTTTCATCTAAAAATATTTATTTCAATCTTCTGTACAAACAGGATAAGGAAAGGACTATCCATGCCTTTGCATTAATAATAGTCCTAACTGCCCTACTATAAACCAGTGTGGCCTTTTTTTCAAGATCTATGTTTCTTTAAAGCTATCCACATACTATTCAGTTGCTAATAACTTTTAAAAATGTTAACATTTATAAAGTATTTTCTGTTGTCCTTTTTTTCTTAGATATAGCTTCTCGTTATCCTACCTTATGGACTGAGCAAGTAAAGAGTAGGCAGAACAAAACCAATAAAAGCTCAGGTAAGAAACTTAGGTCATTCTTACTTTGCAAAGCTCATGTGAACATATGCATGAACCATTTTAATAACCATCATTCCTCCACTCTTGTGGATAGTGCCTTAATGACTTGCATGGTGATGATTTACTAAGCTCATGCATCATATTTTCCTTTATAGACAAGTACTTTTGGCCAGGCTTTACTTGGCTAAAATTATATTAGTCCATTAAAGTCTCTGGCTCACACCTATTTGCATCTGTTAGTAGGTCAGACATTTATTTTTTACAGTCTTTTTAACTATCTTCTTTGTTATCTGCTTATTTTTGAGTGATATGTAGTGAGAATGGACACTGAGTAAGACGACAGTGTGGGTTACATTTGTTTGGTGGTAAATCTTAGGAGGCAAACCTGAAAAGAAGCAAACTCCCATCAGAAGCCAGTTTTCAGTGAGCAGGAATTAGAAAGAGAGTGTTACTTGCTTTTTGCTACATCAGTAACCTACTATTTACAAACTGATCACTGATATGGTGTGAATTAATTATGTTGCTTTTCAAATAAATAATGTGGAATTCTGACTTTACTTATTTTCATCACTGTTTAGAATTAAGCTTTTTAAACCTGGACTAGGAATGTCAGGTGCATGTCCTAAGACTGAAGACTCTGGTATTCAGATAAATTCAGTGCTTTGGTGGATGATTAGTTTTGATGCCTTTCTCATTGCTCCTTCCTTTCAGTGGGATAAACTTTAGAGAATCTTCCTGGTTTCAATTTCTGTGGAAAAATGTATAGTTTGAAAGGCAACCTTAATGATGTAGGCTATTATTCAGTAAATCCCCCAAACCACGCTTCAAATCCAGTAGAAATTGAGGTTATGCTTTGCATTAAGTACTGTGCTTAAGTATTTTACTGAATTGAAGGCAAAAGCATTTAGAGAAGACAAACAATCATCAAAAGTAAGAAAGCAAGATGCTAAATGTTTAGAGATTCCTTTATACAAGCTATTTTTAACATCAGTTCAATAATTATTAATAATTTTTCCTCTCCTTGATTTTCCAGTACGCACTTAAGAGAAGAACTGTAAACAGTCTAGGCAAGAGTTTGAAGCAAATACTTTTCATGCTGGAGATTTAATTTTTCATGTCTTTAGTCAGTGTAGGCAAGAGCAGAACTCCTTTGGGATTTCTGTAACACAAAATATGTCTGTAGAAATTTGTCACCATTAGGAGTGTTTGTTTAATTTTTACAGTGCGAGAGACTAAAGTAAGACTTCTTGAGTTTGCAGTGTAGCTGCCAAAGCTTCAACACACACACACATACACGCACACAAAAGTGCACACACACAGACAAAATAAAAAAGGTGGGTTCATTTCTGGGAACTGCTGACCTCCAGTCCATTACTTCAGGAGGTACTATGCAGCAAACCTTTCTGTAATTTGTAGCTATATCTGATGTGCCAGATTGACATAATCAATCAAGGTGAATCCAGGTGCTAAAAACAGTGTCCTCACTGATTGTTGTAGGTAGGTTTTTAAGGTCTTAAAAAAAAAAAAAAAGAAAAAGAGATTTTTCCCTTATTACCTCTTAGAATGGTGCTAAGGCTTTTGGGAACATCCACAGAGAATCAACTCCAGACTGTTATGTGTACAGAGCAGGGAAGACCTTGCCACTGAATCCAGTGATTGTAAACTTGTCATCTTCCCACTTCCAGGCTTCAATATAAAGGATAAATATAGTTGTCTTCTTCACTCAGCTTAGTAAACTCTGATTCAGACTTGGTCATGCAAACATAGAAAACTTATTGAAAAGTATTTGTTTGAGGAAAATGAGGAAAATTTATCTCTGCATAGGAACTGTATTTATAAAACAAAACATGGAGCCAAATTTATTCATAATGGCCTATATTTTCCTTGTTTTTCTATAGTAATCCTAGTGCAGTCAAAGAAATTCTTGAGGTGCAAATAACACTATCATCTA
This sequence comes from Taeniopygia guttata, assembly GCF_048771995.1. Taxonomy (NCBI): domain Eukaryota; kingdom Metazoa; phylum Chordata; class Aves; order Passeriformes; family Estrildidae; genus Taeniopygia; species Taeniopygia guttata. The sequence continues at coordinate 74,338,169 of NC_133027.1, read as the reverse complement.
GCCCTGCCTATAGAACATAACTAAAAAAAAGAGAAAACTAAAAATTTCAAGAAAGATACTGAAATATCCTATTTAACAACTTACTATTGTTAGTCTGTACTGCTTTCTTCTTGCTAGTGTTTGCTCGAATATATGTTCTAATATATCATGATCAACATGTCATCTACAAACTTGTCTTGAGCTGAGAAATCAATCTCCTTAGGAAAAGTTTTTGTGAGTTAAGGTCAAAAATTAATACATTAAATTGGTTTTATCCCTCATGAAGTTATTTGCTTTTACTATTCTGCAAATGACCTGCCAGTTATAATTAGCCAGTAAAATCAGCATAAACTATTTTAGGTTTTGGAAGACAGGAAATAATGTCTCAGGAAATTCTCATTTATATTAATTCTCCAGTGCATTCATTTGACTGAATGAGCCTAAATTAATTTAGCACAGAGTAATGGCATTTGCAAGGCTCAAAGATGCAAGGCATGAAATGAGTGGATTATATATCCATGTTCTATAATGCCTTCTAGTGTATGTTCTTTTTGTTGGCTCAGAGAAATAGGCCTTTGCCTTCACTTAAGGCATTTGTGGAGTGGTAGTTAACCTATTTGTTTTTGAAAACAAATTTTACTGCTGGCAAAAATGCCATCAACACTGGATTATGTTACAATAGCTCTGTTTAGAGTGGCCGATTTGTGTAAAAATATCTCAATAGCTCTTTTGGTACATTTAAGATGATTTCCAATACTTTTTCTTTCCCTACTTAGACTAAAGTATTCATCACATTGCTAAAATAGGTTTTTCTGAGATATTTTATACATATGTCACAGTGCCTTTGTAAATATTTTATGTCTACCCCCACTCTCCTCATTTCTTTCTCCATTTTGCAGAAAATATTGCGGATTTGCCATATCAGATTGCAGAAGTAATAATTTTACGAACAGCTATAGAAAATAAACAGAAAACATTGAACAAAGAACTACATGGATTCTGATTAAGACATCAAAATGCAGCAGCCTACTCTGTTGTGTGTCAGTGAACTCAGGGTCTAAATTCCTGCTAGGAATTTAAGCATGGCGGCTAATTTAGATCTGTAGCTGATATTAAGGTGTCTGTGCTTTAGGTGAACTTAGTCCCAGACTGGTACCAGTTGGAAATCCAGGTACTATGTGAGTGGAGAAGACCGTGCAGATACTTTCCCATCTTCTAACAGGGAAAACCCAGCCCCCTGAGAACAGCTCGGGGTGGACTGTAAATCTCTTATTTTCTCCTTGCTACATCTGCCCTATCAGCAGTTTATATCCCTGTGGGATTCTTGGAAACACAGTGTGATATTTTTCAGAGGTTGTACACCATTTTTTGTGTGTGAGTATAGACAAAGAATGCATTTTAATTCTTGTCATAATGCCCAGTGAAACTTCAAATTTATTTTGTTAGCTTGAATTTGAGAGCCAATATTTTCAAATGGTCTGTTGTGGGAGCACTTTCCTGAGAAATAAATAGAGTGAGTTTAACTGATAATATTTTTAATGTTCAAAAAGGTTCTTAAAGTACTCAGTAATTAATTTATCTGTAGAATCTGTACACCACAGAATAAACCATACTTCATGTAAAATTTCATTACTTCTGCAAATACAGGAAAGAAAAAGTCATCCATAACCTGTAATATACTTATATAGGTACTTAAAGACCTTAGAAATTCTGGTGATAATGTAATTCAAGATTAAAAAAATGTTTGAATATTGTTTCTGGTTGCTAAAATACAGTACAGTTTCACCTATTTACTATTTGGTTCTATTCTCTTATTATTATACTTTCATCTGTTTCTGTAAAGATGTAATAGTATCTTAGCTGTAGTGATTTATATGTTCATTGGTCATACATTTGTTGATTGTGTATTTAATGAGCATTGTAAAGGGGTTATAAAACTGATGTTTATTGTGTTTATGATCCAGTATGAGCAGTATGACCAAAATAGAAAAGAGGAAGAAATTGTTGCCTTTTTTTGTTGACCCAATAGTTCACATTTAGGCTGAGCCACACAAGCACCTGATGCAGTGTTTGTGCCAGCTCCATGATTTCTGCCATCTTTATGCTTATATGCTTTAAGCAGGTGCTAGTAGACAAGCCATACATAATCCATCATAAAATAGGGCCGACCCAGGGAAAATCCTGATCTGCCATTAAGGTTTCTGAGGCAGGGTCAGGTTTATGTGATCATGACATTTTTCGTCCAGATTGAAGAATCCTAAATCAGAATTGTCTCCTCAAACTATGGTTTTCATGATTTCAAGAGTGCCCAGATTTCAGCCCCTTTTCTGGATATTCTGGAAATGTAGAATCATCATCATCATAATTTTTTACTTCTCCTATGTGCATGTGAAAGGTATACATAGCTTTTAATTTAATTTTCTGGCACAATGGAGTGGTGTTTTATTGCTGCCTTTTTGCTACAGACTATAATTTTCAGGACTTAAAAAATCTGTTGCAAGATTTTATCAATTAGTCCCAGAGAGTTCGATCCAACAGGAGTTTCATTCTCAAAACACCATCTGGGAAAACACTGACGTGCACATACAGCAATGGACTGGCTGCAAATGCAAATGAAAACAGTTGGTATAATGTCTGCTGAGAATACCTTCTTAACAGACTAAAATAATGAAATCTAAAGTGATAATTATGTGTCTGTATCTATACAAAGTAGCTGCTTGCATTTATCTGTCTGTATAGTCTGAATCTGTTGACAAAGTATACCAGTGAGACTGATTAATATGACAGAGTGACATTCTAAGAGGTGAATGTAGTTTTTATTGCTGCGTCATCTGACAACTTCAAACATTTGTACATTAGAGTTTTGCTCACATGGAAACTACACTGGTTGTCAATGAGGTTTCTGTCTCGTTAGCTTGCTTGTTTTGTTTCTCAGAGGCAATTGTTCCAGTGGTACCCTGGAGCATTGACCATTCCCTGAAAGTCACCTCCTGAAAGGACCAAGACAAACTGTTCCATACTCTGATGCTCATGTTCATTCCAAACTCAACCTGACCAATGTCTTACTGTTTTGCCTATCCTGACAAAAGTCAGTCCTAAAGTTAAAAAAAGCCCAAAAAAGCATTTTCTTTCTGTAAGAGTTCATGTGCCCAATTACATCAATTCTAAGAGCCATTCCTTTCTAAGCATAGGAAAATTAATAACCTAGAGACAGAAAACTGTGTAACAGCTCAGTGACTTTTTATTTATTCTCATTAATTGTTGCATTTTCCAGATGTTGCTTTTAGTGTTCACTGAAGATAAATTACCTGCAGTTGAAGTGTGTGAGCTAGCAAGGAAAAATTAAGATCAGCTGAATGTTTCCACTTACATATTTGTTACAAAGTAGTTAGAAGTTTTCTAGAGGTATTTTGAATTAGGCTTGTGGAGATTTGAGATATGAACTCAATTGTAACAGAAGGAAATCAAAATGGATATCATAAAAAAGTAAGGAAAGAACATAGTCAAGAGGGGGAAGAAAGTATTTTAAAATCTTGTTGCCTGTCTTTTTGAGCAGGGGGTCCTAGGAACTCATATGTTGTCCTGCAGAACCCTGGCTAATCTTCCATTCTCAAATTTGCTTGTATTTGGCATTAAAGGAGGGGCAGGTGAGGATGACACCTGCTTGCTCTTAATATATTATGTCTATATTGGACACTCAGAAATGGACTTCAAATTAATAAGTTAAGTAGATTTGCATAGGGAAAGAGCCTGAGTAGAAATGGTCGATTAATTGAAAACCACTGAATTGCACAGAAAAACTGGAGCTTTTTGCTTGTTACTAGCTCATTTCAGCCCTAAAGACAGTGTTTCTTTCCAACAATTAGTGAGGTATGAGCCACACAACCGTGGTAATTGCTTGTGTTGTAAATGCAGTCATTAGCCATAGCTGGAAAAGTCAAAAACATGGTAATAAATTGTTGAAGTATATCCATGTCATGCCTAGAGTATCTGACATTATCATGGGCTAAAAGTTACAACAGCCTGTTGGAAATCTGTAATGTTCTGGCACAGAGGTTGATAATCAGAGAATCTGAAATGCAATTGGCTTTAACCCTCAAAATGTCAATTCAAACTGTGAAAGGAAAGTAGAATAGAAGGCACAAGTATTGATTTTAAATGTCTTCAAACATCCCAGTGGGCTATAAAGTCAACACGGGGATTCTGTCAGGGGGAACTCAGTCCATAACAAATGGGTAATCTGCATCTGACAAATTTTAGACAACTTCAAGTCCAGACATTTTTACTGTGAAATTTCTACCTTGGGCTTATTTGCAGGTTGGTTCCCTACACAAGCAAAGGAACTAGCATTATTTCATGACATCTACAGCAAGTCCAAAGATTTTATGTTAGCCACAGATCTGCCTTTTGGGCCTTGTAAAATCTGTGGGTGCTGAAAGACATGAGCTGTTAGAACAATTTTTGTTTGGCCTGTTCTCTCAGCAAAGTACATGGTACATGGCAGTTAACGTCAAAAACATTGCATGGAATTTTAGTAAGAAATACTTAGATGAAGACTGGAAGCTTCCAAAACACAATTTTATAGCCTTCTCAGACTCTTTGGGTTGACTCTTCTAGCTGATTCACTAAATGTTCCCTTTAGAGTTCAAGAAGGAACTTAATTATTTGGAGTGAACTATAATTTCTGATTTGTATTTTACTCTAAACCTCACATTGTTAAGAAACTGCTGGGGAGGGAGATCCATGAGACACTGTCACAACTTGTTATATGCCCTACTGTTATATTTTAAAATGTAGGAGTATAGTTCTCTTTACTCCTCCTTCATTTGCTGTTGTTTTTCTATCAAGAACCACAATAATCTTAGAATAGAATTATTTCTGAATATTGCTTGCAAGATGCCCTCTGGACGCTGAAAAACTCACAGCTTAAAACCTGCTGAATGTTCACATCACTAGGGAAAATAAGTAAATGGTTGACTTAGTTCCTAAGAGAACTTTATCTTATTTTTAGCAGCAATTTTTAATGATACTGTAGTCTTGATTTACCTGTAACAAAAGAGGGAAGAGTACTCTTCAACCTCTCCATGTTTTTCACTAGTGAACAAAATCACTCTTCATACTCTGGTTTTCTTTCTTTTCCTTGCCTTGCTTTGCCTTGCCTGACCTAAATTGGCAAAGGAAAATTGCTGTTTTCTTTCAATTCTTTTAGAGTCATCCAAGAAGATTAAACTTTCCAGATCTCCCCACACTGCTTGTATATTATGATTCATTCTTATTTCATAGGCTGGAGGATCATGCTTACTATAGAACTGTCCTGTCTTTAATAATCCTTTTCACAAGGATTTTCGTTTATCTTCATTTTAATTTTACATATTAGTTCAAAACCTTAAAAAAAGATCAAGCACTGCCATTTCCAGCTTTTTCCTCCCGCTAGAGGGGAAGACCCTCCCATTCTAAACCATTAGAAAAAGAGCTCTGTTTTACATCCAGTTGATGTTCTTTATCCTCAGGATGTTCCAGGGCTTTACTGGACCCCCACTGTGGGGAGGGAAAAAAAAAATCTGTTTTATAAAAGGCTGATAATTTCTATTTTACAGCATACGTTAAAATTTGATGCCAAAAGATAGTAATCTTTCCTGACCATTTTTAATTATATCACATTACTTTCTACAGCAAGTAAATGACAAAACAGTCCTGCTTGTAGTTCTCCTTTAGTTTTCAGACATGCACTCCTCCACCTACCCACAGCTTTCTATGGTTTGCCAGACATCAGATTGCATAATCATAAAAACATCAATAAGGTCCATAAATACTAAGAGGAATGTCAGGTTAATGATCTGTATTTTAGTGACAGATGAAAACAAATCATGTAAATCATGTTAATGCACAGAAACTATTAGACTGGATCATATCTAACGACATAATCTTTCTAGGAAATAGGTAAAACTTTCAGTCAAGACAGTCTGGTTCTGGCTATGGCTGTACTATGATTGCTGGGTGGTATGTAGAAGACAGGTCTTCCAACAGAGTAAACAGTAAGAGCTGCCAGGTGCTTCATCATCATCCGGTGACCTGATAGTTAGAAGAAAATGTCCATGTTCTATGCAGAGATGCAGTTTTTTCTTCTATCAGGATAAATCAAATGACCTGCTATCTACCCTTCCAATAATTGAATAAGCTTTGTTTGAAAAAGAAGTGAAAACCAGTTATGTGGACTGTGGAATTCTACTGCTTGATCTGCGAAAAGAAAAAAAAAAAGTCTGACTGTTTTTACTGGAAATACAGAACGTGGAAGGACCATGTAATGTTCCCTGGTAGATCAGGTTATGGCTAGTCATGTTGGCTTAAATTTGGAGGGATTTTTAATTGGATGATTTATCACATGTGAATTCCACATTTCTTATTTGCCAAGCCATGTATCTCTGAACAAAATTGTTGAAGAGACTGACAGCTTGTATTACGGTTCACACATTGCTTAATTATTAAAAAAAAATATATTTCTTGGCTTTTTCCTTAATTCTGTAGCAAATTGCCATGTGATGCAAGAACTTTTTGAGGCTTCATCAGTAATTTTAGTACTCTCCATTTGGTACAAAATCAAGAGAAATTCAGCTCCTACAGTGACTTCTATGTGATGGGTGGAATTCACCCCCAAATCTGTGCATTGGCCATGTGTGTGCAGTGAAGGTGTTGCATTAGTCTGACTCTTTACTGCAGTGTCTGCTTTGATGGACTGTTAAGGTCCAAGGTTAATGCTGTCATCCACGGATCCTTTACCCTACCCTGTCCTTAATGCAATGTACTGGATTCTTTTTTTAGTTGCAGTTTCCAGTGTAGAGCCACCTTTCCACACCAAGGGTAAACAGAGCAAGGGAAGTTCTTGTAGGCAAATTATCTTGCTAAAGTACATAAACCCACTTGGAGATCTTCTCATCTGTACCCCAACTATTATGTTATGACTGGCTTGCTTTACATTTTACTTCACTCTGTACATTGTGTTCTGCCATCTCTCAAATAGGATGGCTCCAAATAAATGTTAGGCACTATGTTGTCCCTGCACTCTGCAATGCATAGGAATAACTGCCTAGGAATAACATTAAGTATTGCTTCCACAATGCACTAGATTTCTGTTTTACTGGAGAAGAAGCAGTGGTTGAAGAGACAGACCACTGTTTTTCATTAAGCAATTTTTAATACCTGTTTTAGTTTAAAAACAGCAGGCTAAGTATCTACACTCATCCACAAATAAAACTATGTTTAAATACAATTAAGGCTGTAAATTAAATTTCAAGTCTTAAATTCTCTTGGTCAAAACACAAGAGAAAAGAAAGGGCAAAGCTTAATATGCCAAACTGGTTAAAAATGCAGTCTTTTGTGGAAAACACATGACTTACTAGGGAACTTGTTTTTTAAATGTATGTATTTTCATCTAAAAAAATGTATTTTCAAGACAAAGTTCAATTAAAAATATCTTCAAATGGTTTTGGCTCAAAACCTTAACAGTACATTATAATGTCTTGTTGGAGCTGTAATTTTTAAAACTTCATTAGTTCTTCCTTTTTTGAGGGCTGGGTCCTTAGGCTGACAGTATATGTAGAACATAATCATCTCCACATTGTATAAACTCAGATACTTGAGGAATCTTGTATTGTGTTGTTCTCTGTGAAGTTCAACACAAACAACTTGTTGAGGGGTTTCGTTTTATACCCTTTTTTATCAAAAATAAATAATTTGAATGAAAACCATATTTTTATTCAAATACTCGTTTTTCCAGCAGACAGTCAAAATAAATTTTTTCAACCAACTGTATTACAGTCATAACAAGCTATGAAAAAAATTATTTCTTGCCATTTAAACAGTGAGTTACCTTGTACCATTGCTTTCCAGTGAGATCTTTGTGATATTTATACTTTCCAGTTTTGTTCTTCAGTGAGTAAAAGCAACTTATCAAAATGAAGCAACTTATCAAAATTCCTCTATTTGAAGGAATGATTAGAGGCAGTTTTTGTGGGACTAGAATGCATTATAAAGAATTAAATTCTTCAAACGTGGGTGACTTTTAATGCCCCTGAATTATATTCCAGTACACCCAGTTAGATCAGGGCAACAAACTCATTGATTTTTACTCTCGAAGCAGAGGACTATGAAGTCATATTAACTCTTCAAGTGCCTCCAAAATCTGAGGTAAAGTTTTTGCAGGAGAGTAGTTCAGAATTTGAAGATCTGTTCAAGTTCAAACCATAGGAAGGTTGAGTGTCTCCCTCAGTCTTTAGGCCAAATTTTCACATCTGCATTAAAGCAAATTCCAAAAGATGAAAGAACTGCCAAAGACTGGTGGTTATGTTTACCTGTTGCTTACCAAATTCATCCACATACTCTGATACAATGGAGACTTTTAACAGAGTCAGAGGTGGGATTAGTTGCAGAGACTCATGACCACACTGTTCTGGTGCAGTTTACTCTTTCAGAACATCCCTGTGCCCAGTTATTCTGGCTGGCAAGGAGGTAGGGATGGTTTCTCTTTGTTTACGTGCCTAACTGGTTTGGGGAGGAGAAATTTAAGTAACTTCTGATCTTGTTTCCTCTCTGATTTTCCTAAAACTCCCATTATGTAGCTAAAGTCATAATCTCAAACTGCCAGAAAGTAATGAGAAAATTGCTAATCTCATTGCTGTCCTGTTTGGTTGTCTCTTATCTTAAGGGACTTACAGTTTCATTGTTCTTTCTGTTTTTAATCAGATTTTAATAGCAATCTAAGATCATTTTTAGGATGTGATTTTAAGTTCCTATGAATTGATACAACAGAGAAGCATCAAAGCCAAAAATATCAGTATAAATGTCAGCAGTTTGAAAGGTCACTTCTTCCCATTTCCCTACCAACATCTTTAGTATTGAACAGTAACATTAATGTGGTCACACATCCCGTTGTTCATTCCTTTAGCTAAACGGTCCAATATAATAACAGAAAATGACTGTAGGAGGAGGTTATTTCGTTTCAGCGGGCATGAAGACTCATTTTACTTGGAGTAGTGTAAATAGGAGTGACTCTGTTGCAGTTACAAAGCTAATCCCACTGGAAGATTTATGAGGAGAGAGGAGAATCAGACCTGGAGGGTTTCTTTAATTTTTTTTTTTTCTCTTTATGGGGACATTAATGGTACAATACCAATGATGATGTTATGGCTACTCTTAGATACACAGTGCACACCCATTTCTTAAAATACCTAGTATGTAGTATATCAGTCTGCTGAATAAGTGACAACAGGACAGTCCACTCCAATCCTGCTGCTGTTACATAGCTGTAATTCCTCTTGACTTTAATGAACGTGATGTCAGCACAAAGGCTCCTCTACTCCACTGGTATTGCATGCTGAAAGGCTGAATAAAGTACTTTATTATTGCTATGTACAACAATTGTCACCAGACGATGTGTTTTGCACACTGAATCATATTTATATTCAGAAAAATTGAATATTCAGAAATACCTTCACACATCAGAGAATATGTCGCATAATTAACCATGATGCTATAGATGTTGTGGTGCACTTACCTTTTCAAAATTCTTGTCAAAATGAGCCTGTGTGGCTTCTATATAGGGCATCCTCTGTCAACAGCAAGGCTAGAGAAAAAATGCCTTGCTTCAGGTTTTTTTATTCTCTATATGATTAGAAAAGTTCATGAATCAAAGGACTATATTTAAGCTTAGTTTATCTTTTATTTCATATCTACTTTTATTGGAGCTTTCTTCAATGTTACTATAGTCTCTGCTATTCATCCTCAAAGCTGGTTGCAAACAGAGAATTCCCCATTATGATTCCAATCCTTTCTTTGCAGTCTTCTTTCTGTCCTGTCAATAGCTGATCTTCACTGCCTGTTTCTCAGTTTTTCCCTAGATATCATTGTACAATCTCAAATGCTGGTTAACATTTCCTGTAACACTGATTTATCATCTCTCTAATCTTTCATCTTCTCCTTTAACTAAGACAGCCAGATGCATAAACTGGAGGCTTTATGAGCAGAATAACTAAGAAATAAAGTCTGTTGATCCTGCTATGAGTTTGCAGGCTGTACTCTGAAAATACAGTGACTCCAAAACCAAGCTGAGAGTTCTAAGGAGTACCCATTTGAGGAGTGACTGCAAAGGATAGGAGAGAGAGCTTGACTCCTAGACTGAGTAAACTTGGAAAGGTGTTGTTACCTATCTGTGTAGGATGTCCAGTTGTGTTACCCACACTGCAGGAGACTGAAGGATACCAAAATGTGGGAGCAACTAGAAGTTTGACCCTAAAGCTAGTGAAATATATTTTAAACATTAATTCAGTACCTTTCTAAGTAACAATGCTTCCTAAATAAGAATTTATCCTAAGTTAGAATGCTTTCTAAGTAAGAATGTATCCCCTTAGTCAAATCTGTGAGTTGTCTTGTGGAAGTTATTTGAGTTTTTCAAATAAAACTCAATAAAAGTGTCATAATGTCAATGCTGTTGGTCTGACTGACTAGTGCTCAGTGTCTTGGTCTATATTTAGTGCCAAAATCACTTCCTCAGGATATCATTGTGGCGACTTAATCAGCTTACAAAGTATTGTATGGGAAAACATCTGATGTCAGCTAGTGGAGGGAGACAGTGTGGTTTCATTGCTTATATTCAGGCAGCTAGCCAGGAACTCCAGGGCTCTAATCTTGGCCCTGCTTTGGACAGGACTGTCATAGTCTGGACAAATCAATTCAAGCAGAAGAAAGGTTTCATCAGAGAGATGGTTGAGACAGCATCTAGTACAGGACTACAGAACATAATATGGAGCTTTACAGACTTATGCAGTATAGCAGGTGGAAGTGAAGAAAAAGATGTATTGACCAATTGAAATAGTGGTATTTCTCAAAATAAAAAAGCATCTTTTTTTTCAATTTTGCATGCCTTTTTTTTTTTTTTTTTTTTTTTTTTGTTGATCACAGTGTCTTGGTCACATAAATCATGACATTGAATTTACATCTGTTTCCTTGCAACTGATTGATAACTTTAAAGATTCCTCCCCTTCATTCTACAAACTATACCTGTCATTGTGTCATTGTAAAATATGTATGCAGAATATAAGAAAAAGAGGCTAGGCTTGCCCCTTTGATGCAAGGGAGAGCCTTGTCTTCTCCTGCATGCTATCTTCATGAAAATGTGCATGTGTGTATAAGGAAAAATTACTACTGTTCAAGAGTACTTGCCATGGGATTATATGGTAGTTGCTTCCAAATGAGACCCAAAGTAAGCAGGTTTGTAAATACTCAGGTTTTTCTACTCTTCTTTAGCCTGTGTTTGTTCCTCATGATTAATGAAAACAAGTACTGCTAAAGGCCCTTGTGAACTACATTAATTATGCCAGTGGTTGACTGGTTTGGCCCCAAATGCTTTGGAACAATAGGCACATTTAATTAGCAACAGCTCTGATTGCAATAGCTACACAGCCTCCTGGGATCATCATGCAGTGAGCTTGCTTTTTCATTATTGTCTAGACATTAAACAATGTTTAGTTTTCCCAAATTAAAAAGAACAAAAAGCATACAATGCATTATATGTAGAAACAATAACAGTACTGTCTTCACGTAAGTGTTAAAAAAATATTTCCTTATTAGGTGATTAAATGCCAACATTGCTCTTTCTTGTGATGCTCATTGTAAAAAATAAATATTTATAATCAGTTTAATTTGAGCAGTACTGCCAAAACCAGTCTTTCGGATTTTCTTCCTTAGTTGTAGAGAGCTTCAAAATATATATATACCTGGCTTGAGGTAGCTGTACATGTCTGTGTGGGGAGATGAGATGGGAATAGGTCTGAAAGGGATGGAAATGCCAAGCAAACATAATGAAAAATAACACTTTGGGAAATCTGCTCTTTACTCTCACACACAGTAGATTGCTGGGAAATATTTTTGCAAGGCCAGTACTATTTATACAAGTTGTTTGTGTAGCATGTTAAACACTTAAAATAATGATCTTCTGAGCACATAAAGTAGTCATGGATTGTAAAAGATTAAGGATCCTTAGACACTTTAAAACTCTCATTTTACTAGTTCAAAAGTCATTTCTACTATGCATTATCTAAGAATCCTTTAAAATTTTTCTGAATATTCTTGGGACTAACTTTTCTCCTGCTGATCCCTACTGCAATGGAACGTTTCCAATTCATAGGAGCATAAATTTTGGCCTGGAATTTTTCAGTATGGTTTTAGGTCTCCCATTCTTCAAAAGCATAGCAATGTTTCACTCTCACATTATATTTAGCATTATCTACTCTTCAAAAAAATATTTCTGTTTGAAAACAGATATGAAAGTGGGGTAAAATTGGAATTTTTAATTTAGATTGCCCTTGGTTTTTTCCAAAGTTTGAAGGTAAAGCCAAGCCAAAGATTTGTCTTTGCTCTTGAAACCAAAGCACAGGCTGAGAAGTTTAGCCATGGCCATATGACAAAAGGAAAAAAGAAAGAGCAACAGAAAACTATATTAAAAGTTATTTGAATCGAAAGAATTAGTATTAGAATATTCTTTCTGGCTTTTACTCTTCTTTGGCTCATCCTCTTTATTGCACGCAAAACTTTGCCAAAATCAGTAAACAATCTTCTTTCTGAATCCTGGAGATCTCCTGTTATGAATACTGACGTCCTACGTGCTATATAAATAGTGTGCTTTGGATATAGTGTGCTGTGGAGCAAAGACCTGTACAGCCTTTAGTCTGAGATGAGCCTTCAGCTTTATGCAGGGTTAAAGCACTGCAGTTACCTTTTGACCAGGCTTCATGTTCTTGTTGTCAAATCTCATACTGAGGACAAGAGTTCTAGGAATGGTATCATCAACAGATAATATCACGTTAGAGAATATGTTTGTCGCTCTATTAAAAGATTTTTCATTGCACAACACAGTCCTTGTTATTATAGAAGCAATAATATTCATGCTCATTTTCCACCTGCCTTCTCTTTGATGAGATGAAGAAGAAATAACAGTAGAAATGTTTTTGATTCCTCAGTCATAGGTTAGTTTTAAGGGTGTAATTATGTTCTCGGTATTACTACATTTTTTAAATTTTGGGATTGTTTAAACCAAGTAGGTTTTAAGGGGAGGTAGTGGCAATGATATCATAAACTTTTGTATTATGGCTGTCAAAGTAACTATCTGAAATACTGAAGAAAAAATGGAGCATTTCTGTCTCAGCAGTCTGTTTAATATCTGTGTTCCTGCTCAGTGCCAGAGGGCCAAATTCTTACCATTCTGTAATGCCCTTCCAGTCTGCTATGAATTAGGCAAAGGTGCAGACAGTATTGACCATTTTGGAAGATACTTTGACACATGTAAAGGAGAGCTACCAAAATTCAAGATAGCATTCTCTTTTTTTTTTTTTTTAATTAATTAATTAATTTATTTATTTATTTATTTACCATATCTGGGCATTTTAAACTATTGCATTCCCATAAAAGAGACAGAAATCCTCCTGGCTCAACTGGCTTCTGCAACAGTAGTGATGATTCTGTCTGTAAGGTGGAAGTGAGTTGCTACGTAGAAAGTTAAATGTAGGTGGAGTGCAGTCACCTCAGGCAGGAGTTAAGCAATAAGTTTGGAAAACATTGCATGGTGCCAACAGCATTAGCAGTGTGAACCAGTGGCAGGAACAAGACACAGGCTGCAGCCAGAGATGCCACTGTACACCTCTGAAAGGAAAATTACTTGAGTGCCTAAGGTCAAGTATTCAAAGTCATATCCACACACTCAGTTTCCCAAATGGGGAAGAGAAACAACTTCTGTTTCATGGAGGGGAAATGCTAGATGAATAAACATTCGTGTGAGATGGCTGGGTTATTTAAGTGCCAAAGTATGAATTTAGGCACCCTTGTTTACTTGTTTTGTTTTTTAATTTTTAGTAGAGCTATTCAAACAAATATGTATCCTCAGCTTACCTGGCAAAGAGTTTAATTTTCACAGCTCTATGGAAAAAGTGAACCAGCTTTATTTTCACTTGAAATCTCTCTTGAAAATTTAGAGATTTTTCCACTGGCAGAAGAATAGCATTTGCTGGTCAATATACTCATAAAGCAAGAATGATAGCTTTGCGCAATGTTGTTTAATGCATGAGCCTTCAGATTGCTATAGCAAGCTGGCCAGCCAGCCACTCTGTTTGGAACAAGTCAGTGATTTTCATTTACTGTAATTTTGGGGGGGTGGCTTTTTTGTTTGTTTGGTTTTGCAGTTTGAACACAGTGGGGCTGCCCTGCTATGCCAGGATGAGGCAGCCATATGTAGCAATAATAGGTAACAGTATTTCCTCTTATGTAGGAAAACCAGATTTCATCCCATTTAGCAAATAACTGCTTTCAGATGTATCCTTGCAGAATGGGGTAGTCATTTGCACGTTATCCTCTCTCATGTTAGGGAAGTCAAGTTAACAAAGCCTAGCAAGAACACCTGGAGATGATAATCCGTGCTCTTCCCATTAATAGAGCAAAAGCAGGATGAGGGATCTCATCTCTTCAGAAGACCAGATTTTCCTCTCTCATTGTGAAGTCTGATGCCATGACACCGACCATTTGGATTTAAATGATTTTTGATTTGTGAAAAGGTACTTTTTAAAGATACATTGAGGAAGGTAGGGTGTAAACAGTCTTTGAATTATGCCTGGCACTTTACAAAGGCTTGCTATTATTTTCACACACTGCTGTTAAAGATTTAACAAAAATATGCTGCTTTTGGTTTACTGCACTCTCACATTTCATGGATGGTACAATAAAATATTTGACCAAGGAAATTCAATACAAGAATTTTGACACTAATGCAAAATACATCTTTGAAGTAACTCCTATCTATAATCTAATGTATACTCACTTCATGTTTCTCTCGTATTTATCTCCTGTAGAAGAAAATGCTAATATTTAAATGTTTAGAATCCTATTGTGTCATGTTTATAAACGAAGACTAATTTCTGTGTGAGTTTTCAAGTTGGGACAGATCTCACGCTACTGTTTTATTCAATCTGACTAAGAATGTCAAAACTGAGAATTACATTTGGTTTTAAAGCAGTAGCTAGTTTGATCCCTTAATCTGTTCAATGGCAGAGAAGAGAAAAAGGATCACAAATGAATAGCTGATTATTTAAAATTCATCCTCTGTGAGAGCATGAATTTGAATACTTGCATAATGTTTCTCATCTGTTTAACCAAGAAGTTGGGCTAAAATAAATAAACAAGCAAGCAAATAGAATGCTAAAATGGCAGGCTTTTTGAGGCAAAAAAGTTCTTTTTCTTTTGCAGTGACTGTGGTTATAGTCTTTCTTAGTTACTGTGGTTACAGGATTTCAAATCTTAAGAAAATAAAGAATTGCAGAGGTATGTGCAAAAACTTCTCTAAACCAGAAACATTAAAAAAACATCCCAGCAGAAAAGTTGTTTTGGATTTTGATTAAAGAACAAGTCATCCCATTACATTTCAGACCTCTGTCTTATGCCCCCCCAAACTTTTGCCAGTTGGTAGAACAGAATTTGTGTATTTCAGAAATCTTGATTAGATATAGGGCTATTTGGCTGCTTGGATCCAGGGTAAAAGTTGATAAAATCTTGTTGTATCCCAGTAAAGTATATTGATTATGATTATAGTCTTTTCAGGTAAAGTTAAATAGGGGCTAGTGGTTTCTGTATTTTGAATATTTTTTTCAATGGGCTCAGTGCATTTTCAGAGGATTTTCCTTGTGTATTGCAGTGTCTTTGCATATGAAACCACATAGATAAATGAGAGCATCTGTCTGTGATTTGTCCTTCTTTGTTCAATGGACTAAACTACATAAATGAATAATTAGGGCTGTGTTGAGGCAATGAGCTTTTTGCTTTTTGAGCCACAGTCATCGGCCCAAGCTCCTTAAGTGCAAAATAGTGATCAGCTGTACACTGAGCACTCTCTGAAAATGCACACAAGGGGCCTGCAATATTTGGTTCCCACAAATTTTTTCACAAATGAGAAAGAATATGGGTAGGAAAGTTGCCAGCTTCCTCCAGGCTTTGAGAACCCTCATGCTGATGCGCATCTGAACCTAACATAAATCAAAACATGTGGCGCCAGATGAGTATGAATGCTGTAATTTAGTCCTAGGTTTTGGTTGCCATCTAGATGTTGGGTCTAAAGTTGAGTGTTTATTAATGTTACCTATTCCTTACAATCAGTACTTGGTCCATGGACAAATATTAGGCTTAACTGGAAACATACTTGCAGATGAATATATTCAGCTGAGACCTGATGTACTGTCCCTTGTATTTAGTAGGTATTTTTCCATGGATTTTTATTAGGGGAAACCTGGCCCACATAAATACTCTTTGTTTGATCCAGGTTAATGAACAGCCTTTATAAGTAACTAGCAGCATGAGCAAATTAATTCTTGCATTTTTTTGTAGCACTGAGTTGCACTTTATTTCAGTTCGAATCGAGGTTACTCGAAAGTGTCAAGAGGCGGCAGGCAGATAAATTCTTCTAAGAACAGGTGTCCTGGCTTGAATAAAAACAGCCTTAGAAAAGATTGGTGTGAGATGCCCATGCTCTGGCCATGAGGAGCAAGGAAACAGTTTACTGTACAAAAAGGGTAGGCAGTTGACATTCAAAGTGCATTATACCACTTCATCTGCATCTTCAGGGAAGGAATCTGTCATGGTAGAGAATGTCTGGACAAGAGCTGGAAACCATAAAAAAATAGAAAGCCATGGAATTACATCTCTCCTTTTCTAGAATTAAATAATTTGGGGACTTTTTGTCATTTGTACTTGCTGTGCTTATAGCAGGAGCAGAACTGATGGATTCTGGGTGATTGAAATTGGTCAGCTACAGGCAAAGAACCTGTTAGTTTACCTTGAAGGGGGTCTGTTTGCTGGAGTTAGATTAATAGAGCCACTGCTGTAGTGGACCATTTTGCAATTCAGTCAACTTCAACTCCTCTGCAGGAAGTACATATCTTGACTAGAAATTATCTCACTTCCCACTTTTCTTTCTAAAGTGAACATTTTGGTCATATGTGCAAATACAATTTGGTGTAATGTAAGTGGAATTCCATTCAAAGAAACTTGAATACTGTGAAAACTAGTTAAAAATATAAAAACATATTGTGATCAGTTTCCTTGGGGTGCATCAACTTCATTGGTTCAAAGAGGGTTCATCCTAAGCAAATGGATCAAATTCTTATTCTCATGAGATGTGAAATTTCTTGGAGGTTTCATGGGTTTCAACAGGATGAGTATTTATGCATTCTAATCATGGTGTATTGAAATAAACTAGAACAAAGCTTCTGTAAATCAGTACTTGAAGTATGCTAAATTAGGCTTAATTAGCTAGGACAGAGAGATGATTTTGAGAACACTCTTGATTAGCAGAAATTGTCATACAATTTAGGTATGATTACATGATTATATTCTGTCTGTATATCCTCCCAGAAACAGGGTAGAACTGCAATATTAACTGCCTGTAATGTTACACTGTACCTCTCTAGAACTTGCTTATCACTTTTGGATGTATTTTTGTTCACAGGTTTCTTTTTACCTGCTTTCTATAGGGAACACTGAGCTTCAAGCCCTAATAAAAGATCCATTTACCTTGAAAACTAGGCTGTCTAAATTGCCCTTTCATGGCCCATTATGATAATGAGAAAAGGAGGAGAAGGAACCAACTGAAAACAGAATTTCTTGGAATGGATTCTGTTTGTTATATACACATTGTGGGGTTAAGGAAGTTGGAAGGAAATGTTTTATAGTGGCAGGAAATGTTAAAGTACCATACAGATGCCTTGTAATTTTCTGCAGATTTGACAACTTGTTACTGCAGACACACGGAAATTTAGACATAAATACAGCTATTTACATTTATGCAAAAAAAAAACAACCCAACTTAAATTATTTGTAATCATGAAAATCTACACATTGGGAGAAGTTGTGATAAGATACAGCATAAAAACTGCTTGAATTTCTGAAATAAGGAGCCTGTTATAAGATTATCAAGATGATTATCCTAACTTACATAATATGGTGCTTGTTGTTTTAGATGTGCAACAGAAAAATGTACAGTTAAATAGATTATTCAGGATGACTTTTCCAAGAAAATCACTGCTATTTTCCTCTAGGACATTCCCTAGTAAACACTAATTAACATTTTAGGTAGCCCATCAGAGATGATTAAGTGGAATCTTTAATAAATAAGGTTTTATGGTGTTACATCCTCTTACAGATGAGATATTTTTTCTTAAGAGATATCTGAAATAATGTAAATTTTCTTAATTGACTGAAGTTTTAATTTTAAAAAATCTTGTAAATTAATTTGATTTATTGAAATCCAGAGTGCTTTCTTAAGGAGGACTGGCAAAAAAATTGACCAAAGATTTTATACAAAACATGAAATTTCTCCAAGTTTGTCATTAGCTGAAGTGTATTTCTTATTGACAGCACTTCAGCTGGTTGTTTGTAATGGACTGTAAAGGCATATTAAACCAGAATATGAAAAATTTATTTAGTAATTAATCTTTAAAATGAAGAGGGAAGAAATGGAATAGCACTGTGACATAGGAAGTGTAACATACATTACATTTAAGGCATTTTTTTAAACTCACTCTTAGTCGTGAGCAAGAATTTTACTTTGTCATTCAGAAATGGCCATTGGGTGGATGGTACAAAGGCTCTTGGTATAAACTGGACAAAAGATGTATTTTCTTATATGATTGAAATGTCTGCTTTGAATCAGTAATGCTTATAAGTCTAAATTAAAATTTAGTTTGGGTAGGAAATGCAGAAAGTTTTATTGACCTGAAATAAATTACTCCAGCTAAGCTATAGCACTGGCTAATGTGGTAGACAATGCAAAAAAAAAAATTAAAATTTTTTTTTAGCTATGTTTATATACTTTTAGTCATGTTTATATTTTTTAATAAGACGCTTGGAAATTACCTTTTTTTTTTTTTTTTCTGGCAAGGTAAAATTGAAGGAATTAAGTAAAATAACAACAGCGTAAAAACATTCCTTTAAAAGAAGAAACTGAAGTGTCAGGGCTTTTCTGTTCCCAGAAGGAATGTTATTGTAGTAACACATTCCAGAGAAAGTTTGATGCATTTTAGTGAGTAAGGTATTTATCCTACTTTTATTGTGGCATAGATCCTTTTCCCTACTGTTCACTTTATGAACTTCTGGCATCCATCTGTTATGGTTCCAGTTCATAGTTGTTGTCAGATTGTTTGGACAAACTGTCAGAGATTTTCTAAGTTAATGACATTTATCACTAGTTCTCCTGGGAAATGAACATTTGTTGACCATGACTCTTCTGACATTACAAAGGCAATTATTTTTGGCGGTATGGTAGCTCTTGTGATAAGAGCTCTTAGCATCACAGGGCTACAGTTGCATCTTTCTACTACTCCTGTTGTAAATAATTGAAAGAAAAGTCTGAAAGTGGATGAATGGCTCCCTCGGACAGGAAATCGTACAAAGGATTAATGTTCTGGTTCTGGCGGGCAGGATTATAGATAAGCACTTGAGACCAGTTTTCCTTTAGGTAGGATCAATGTTCTAGCGGGGAAAACAAACAGGGAAGTAGTAATGGTAACACAAATAGCTGCATAAAAAGTGTACAAAACATTAGATTTCAGAAATTACTCTCTTGGGCAGATGGCCTGATAGCTGACCATGGGCCATTGTATAAGGGAGAAAAATTACAAGCTATTCTGCACTTTTGTTCAATGGCTCTGTTCAGCAGATTTGTAATAAGACTCAGTCATTTGGCTCATAGAGCATTGACAGATGCAGTGTTTA
Source organism: Taeniopygia guttata (assembly GCF_048771995.1). NCBI lineage: Eukaryota > Metazoa > Chordata > Aves > Passeriformes > Estrildidae > Taeniopygia > Taeniopygia guttata. The sequence continues at coordinate 74,318,393 of NC_133027.1, read as the reverse complement.
TCCTATTCTTTTTTTTTTTTTCCTAATTTGTTAGAAATAATCTAGATTTTATCTGAAAACTAATTTAAGCTCAGTGATAAGTGTTCCTCTGCTTGTTAAAATTTCCTATCTGTAAGAGAAAGATAAGAAATTGAAAATTTCAAGAAGGGGAAAGTCCTTTATCTTAAACCTTCCTTTAATTACTGTCTGTTCTGTTTCCAGTCTAACTTCTGATGTTAAGTTTAAGCAGTCTTCTGACTGTCTCTCCTAAAGCTGTAAGCCACGTTTTCAGCCCTCCTGTGACATCTTCCCCGTAATTCTGCTTTTCTGTGCCGCTGAGATTTAAAACCTGACATAAGGGAACAAAATAATCAGAAGAAACATGACCTAGTGCAAAAGATAGAATTTCTGGCTTGAGCCTAGAGCTTCACAGAAATTAGGGAGTGTAGCTTTTGCCCACAGCTGAAAAAATTCATATCTGCTTCTGCACTGGGAATTTTCCATCACACACACTCTGTCCAGATACATTTTGTTTATCTAGATGGCCTGACTATGTGGTCTTTATACACCAGTGTATTTTCTAAACAAAGCTGGGAGCATACAAATGTATTTTTCATACAAAGCTGGGTTTTGGGGAGATAAAAATACCTGCACATCTGCCATATTGTATTGCTAGTTACAAGGACATAAACCAAGAGAAGGTCACAGTAACTAATGGCATGGTTACAAGGTTTATCAGTATGAAAGAGACATTAATTTAGTGGAGTTTAAAAAGTAATTATTTCCTCTCTCTCATGGCAGCTGCTTCACCCCATGTGCTCTTTTTTGCTTAATTGTATACAAAACATAAAAAGTGAACAACAAAGCTAAATGAGGTGTTTTCTAGAGTTGTCACAGCTTGTTATTTGATATTCATTGTAATCCAGATTCACTGAGGGGAACATTTATTTTGGCTACTCTAAGATGATGTTGGTGACAGATTTCTACTTTGTCAAACAATAGTTATTTCTGTGAAGGTTTTAACACAAAAATGATTATTATTTCCATTTTTAAAAGAGTGTTTCTGTCTTTACTGCAGTGATTTTCTAAGTACACTTTATTAGCTAAGCACTGGAAATTTGAGAGGTATTCAATCTCTCTTTTGTCAGTGGGTAGACCAAAACAAAAGTATGCACAATCATCAATTTAGCTAGATACCCTGTTCAAATACTGCATGAAACAAAAGAGGGAAAAAAAGTCAGCTAAGGACCTCCATCTGTGCCTTGTGTAATTAAGCTAGAAAGTGATATTGTCTTTTTTAAAATCTTTTACATGGACTGGAAAAAAGCACACTGTTTTGTAAATCTGGCCATTGTATACATGGAATTGTGTGTCATTTAAAGTATGAAGGTGTTTAGCTTCCACCTTTTCCCCTGCAACAAAACTCTTACTGATTTTGGACATTTACAAGTGCAAAAATCTGTCAAGGAGCAGTATTATTCTGTGAATTTCTATTGGTGCCTACAGTTTGCAAAGCATTTTCTGAACTCTGTGGATAAAAGAAAACAAGATTACCCTAGAGCTGAAATTTGTTAAAATGCACTAGAATATTCAGTCAGGATTCAATTTGTTCTTTGTGCTCTGAACTATTAAAAGTCAAAAAGTAAATCCTTTAGCTGGTTTGAAAGAAGAACAAACATTACCCACTTTGTTTTTTGTTTTTTTTTTTAAATTGTAACATTATAATGATGGTTCTTTAACTGAAGAAAGTCTGTTATTTATTGAAATTCTACTGGCTTGAAATTTTCCTGTTAGCAATTTGAATGTCTGTAGAGTGCTTAATATTCTTGCTCTTCAAATATTTAATATCTTTTTCGTACTGGATAGTGTGGGAATTATTTAGAAATGTATTTTTTAACAATCTAAATTTCACATGATAGGTGATTTTCAAGTCCCTGGAAAAATAATGGCTTGAATAAACAGTCTTTCTTATTTACTGTCTCTGAAGTTTCACATGTACCGGTTTATTAGTGACCAAAAATCCTCAGCAGAGGTGTTATTTTTCTGATTGGTGCAAACTGACAGGCCTTCTCAGGTCCTATGGTTTCTGCTCTTTCCCCCTTGCCTCATAGTTTCATGTAAAGGCTGAGAATGTATAGATATGTAAGTTTTTCACACATTCAGAAAGATTTCAGACATGGTGATTACATGACATGAAAATGTATTCTTCTCATGGGTCTTTGCTCTCCAGAGCAAATGATACATTGCCAACACTAGAATCACCAGAAAAGAATGTAGAAAAATTCTCAGTGTTAAGAGGTTGTTTCAAACCTGGAAAGAACAAGCAGAATATAAACATCCAAATGAATATCTAGATGAATAATTAATTTAAGGAATCCTAAGAAGTTGGATTTTTACTATTACCTCTGAAAAGAATCCGTACTTTAGGGACTGTGGAGTGTATGAGGAGTTTTTTAGAAGGTCACAAAGTATATGCTTATCCATAGATTATATCAAATATAGAAAAGGGGGTGTTCAAAATGCTATTAGAACTAGAAAATAAGGCAGCTGGATGAAAAGGAAATGAAAGTTTCTAATAATATATAGCCTAAACCAATGTAGCTGGTATTTGAGCTGTAGCAAGCTTTCACAAAGAAAGTCCTTACATGCAATCAAAAAAAGATATAAAATCTGTTTGATAAATCGAGTAGGCTCTTTTTATCTATCTTCTTCAGTACTTTTTCTTTTCCATCCAAAAGCATCATCATGTGATCAAGAACTTCAGTCAGCCCTGGAGGAAGCAAAGCAGCCCCAGAAAGACAATGTGTTCATACCAGAGTGTGCTCAGGGCGGCCTCTACAAACCAGTGCAGTGCCATCCTTCCACAGGCTACTGCTGGTGTGTTCTGGTGGATACGGGACGTCCAATCCCTGGTACATCAACCAGGTAAGGGAGTGCACGTTCAGTTCTCAAACACTATGATTAGAATATGCCCTAGTGTCCATGGACTATCGTGTAGATTTCTATTGCTGGTGGAATTACGTCATTAGGGTTTTTCCACTATAAAGTGAAATATTTTGCGACATCACAAATTAGGGCCAGATGGCCATGGACTCTTTCACTTCAATGGCTGAGGCAGTTTGTCATCCTAGTCCTCCTCCTTACTCCTTTTTTGTGCTGGGAATCCAAGCCTTGAAGAATATAATAAATAATCCCAGAGGAAATCTCACACTCTTTATCCTGATTATAAAAGAGGCAAGTGAGATGGTCTATGACACAAACCATGTCCAACCTCAGAAAATCTTAGTTATTTTGTTATTTTTCCATCAACCTCCTCAACTATTTCATATGATGGGCTTTGATGGAGCAACTCCTCGAGAACCTCTAGCAAGGAAATATCATTTTAATGTGTTATTAATAGAAGGTTGGAGTTCAGTCATCTCAGCTGAGCCGGATACATGGTAAATTATTGTAAGCCACATAGCACAGATGTAGGCAAAGCACATATCAGGTTCCAAAGGATGTTATTTAGGTTGGTTATTGAGGTTTGGCCCTTGTAGGAATGCTATAGAAGCTCATATGGAGCTGGCAGGCAGTATATATATCTCGTTGCAATCATAACTCTTTTATAACTTAAGCAAAATCTTTTTTATCATTTGCATAAGATTTGTGAAGCTTGCTGTCAGAAAGCCACTTGCTGTAAAATAGCATGTTCTTGGGGAGGATTTTTCATGTATTCTTCAAGAGCTGAGTTATTTCTAGCTGTTTATACCATAGTCTAGACTATGCCAATTACAGTGCCATCTGAAGTGGACTTGATGATCTTAGAGGACTTTTACAACCTTAAGGATTCTTTGATTTTATCACTTAAAGTTGCTGTTGAACAACTGTTTCTGACAAGTTGAGATAAATGGTCAAAACATAATAGTCTAAATTTGATCCTAAAACTGTAGGATCACTATACATATTGTATGAGGATCTAAAGTCCTAGAGATTCCAAATACTCCCTTTTACACTCTTTCTCTGGTCTCCACTCCTAGGTTTGTTCACTGTTTCTTCTTTTTAGTGCTAATCCTTCTTTGAATTATTATCTTAAATAATTTTATTTCCTATTCCATAATTCGAGTCCAAATCATCTTTTTGTGCTCATCAAGCAATGGAGCTTCTGCTGTGGTTCTGTTTCTGCTGGGTTTTGGGTTTTGGTGGGGTCTTCTTTTTTTTGTTTGTTTTGGTTTTGGTTTGGGTTTTTTTTGGTGTTTTACTTCTTATTGATATCATTTTATTATAGTCACAGAATAGCTGAGATTGATAGGTACCTTTACATGAACTTTTCAGCATTTTATTTTGTGCCCATTGCCTTTTTTTCTGCCAATGGACATCTGCAAGATTATAACTTCCCTTTCATTATTTTCCTCTCTTTGGATACTTAGAGACAACATTAAGATCTCCTGTGAGCCTTCTCTTCTCCAGAGTGAACATTGTCAGCATTCTTTTATTACTATGTCAAATGCTCCAGTCCCCTAATCATATTCATGGCCTTTTGCTAGACCCAGTATGCCCATGTCCCTGTTGATAGGGGGAGCTCAGAGCTGGGCATAATATTGCAAATAAATCTCATTCTCCCATTGTGAACGAGAGGGCAAGGATCTTCCCCCTTGACCTGACAGCAGTACTTTTTCTAATGCAACCCTGAAGGCTATTGGCCTTCTTTACTGCCTTGTACTCAGCATCCATCAGAAATCCCAGGTTCTTCCTTCAAAGTTGCTTTCCAGGGGGTTGACCCCATACTGTACGGATGCAGGGAGTTAATCTGTGCCAGGGTCAAGAATTTTCAATTTTTTTTTTAACTTCATGAGGTTCCTGCCAACCCATTTCTGCAGCCTGTTGAAATTCCTCTGAATGGCAGCACAACCATCTTGTGTATGAGACACTTCCTCCCAATTTTGTATCATCTGCAGTTGTTGTTGTAAACTTGTTCCATGTCCCAGTGTCCTGGTCATTAAGGAAGAGGTTAAACAGTATTGTTTAACAATAAACAAGATTTGAGACACTCCGCTGGTGACTGGCTTCCAGCTGAAATGTTTCTGCTAATTCCAATTATTTGAAACTGGCTGTTCAGCCAGTTTTCAACGCACCTCATTGCTCATTTATCTCATATATGCTTCATCAGTTTGTCTATGAGAATGTGCTCAGTGTCAAAAGCCTATCTAAAATTAAGATAATATCTGCCCATCTCACCTTATCCAGTGAGCAAGTTACAGAATCACAGGAAGCTGCAGCACTGGCGAAGTATGATTTGCTCTTCATAATTCCATCCTGACTACTCTCAATCACTTTCTTCTTTATATGTTTTGAAATAGCTTATAGGAGGATTTGCTTCATCACCTTCTCAGAAACTGAGGTAAGGCTTTTTTGGCTCTTCCTTGCCCTTCTTGAACACATTAAGTGGCATTTTCTTTCTTCCAGTCCTCAGGACCCTTCCCCAGCCAGTACCTTTCAGATATAATAGAGTAGCCCACAAATCAGCCAGCTTCCTAAGCACTTTTGGGTGCATTCCACCAGGTCACATGGAGTTATGTATGTCCAATTTGTTCAAACAATCCCTGAGTTGATCCTTCATGACCCAGTCTTCTTTGCTCTGGACTTAACTGCTGCCCTCAAGAACCTGGAATTCCTTGGAGGCTGGTCTTGCAAGTAAAGACCGGGGAGGATGTACCATTGAGTATTTCTACCTTCTCTCTGTTCTTTGTCACAAGGTCTCTTACCCCACCCAGAAGCAGGCTCACACTTCCCTTGTCTTCTTTTTGCTGCTGATACGCAAGTAGGAAGTTCTTCTTGTTGTCCTCATGCTTCTGACCAGAATTCTAACCCCATCCCTGTGCACCTGAACAGCGTCTGTTTATTCCTCCTGTATCAGCTAACCAATTGTATGCGTCTTTGTTAAATGTGAATTTTATTAGGTGCACTTTTTTCATCTGTGGAGGCTTCCTGCCACATCCTGCACATCAGGATGAGCTATTTATGAAACTGGAGGTGATGATTCTTAAAAATCAACCACCTTGCTTTCCTATTCAAATGTATAGTGTTCATGCAGTATGTGTCATTTTGGCTCCTGCTGTCACAGGAGTTCTAGGCCTTCCCAACCCCTTGATGAATCACCTATGGGCCTAGAATCAGCCTCTGTCTCTTTTTCCTTGTTTGGTCTGCTGGGCTCTTGTTTTTGGCAACTACACAGTCACTCAGCTGTGGGAGAAGAGGCGACAGGAAGACCTTTCACTGTGCTGCATGTCTCAAGTTTGAAAAGCTGGAAAATTGGATTCAATCTTTCCATGCATATGGCTTAGACAGAAAAGTACTCTGCCTGATGACTGATACTAAAAAGATCAGCTGCTATGTTCTTGACCATTTCTAATTTTTCAGCTGTGTTAGACTTAAGGTCAGTCCTTAGTGAAGCTCTGCGGAAGTAAAATTTAGTAATATCCCCAAAGAGGACATTTCTGAGCACAGATGGGTAAGGAGAGTACTCAGTTTTAGGAATTTCATACTAAATAAAGAATGACTGGTGTATTTAGGAATCTACAGTCTTGGTAAACAAGCAGGTGGGATTACTGCCTGGAGTTTAAGAGGAATGTCTAGACCTCATTTCTGAGAAATATTTAGATGGGCTAGAATCCCATTAATTATTTCTTGATTTTATTTTTTTTTTTTCTGTATTGATAAAACTAAACTTTTTTTTTTTTTTTTCCTCAGGGAGAGGGAACTAAATGGGGATCAGAGTATAATGAGGAATATACACTTGTCTTTTTGTAATTCTTATAGAATGGAAAGTAGGACTATGTGAGTTCTTCCTAGATTAAAGAGCCAGAGGCTTGTGCAAAATTTGATGTACTGTCTTTCAGTTTTCCACTGCAAAATACAAATTAAAGGACCTTAAAACTCTACCTCAGGAACTGATAACATTAGTACTCCTGGTAGGAAGATGGGTGCATAGCATACTGAAATCTCTGTTCTGCAAAAAAGGATCAAATTACTAAGGGACTGAAATGTTAGTCAGATCCAGGAAGCTATTTCCAGAACAGCTCAACATTCTGCTCGTATTTGTTTTGAGTGTATTCATGAGGATGATATTTGTCATATTATAAGGTTCTGAACGCCTCAATAAATGGTAGTCACGTTAAATAAGACCCTCAAAATGGAGGGAAGTTATTAACACTCATTTACCTTCTAATACATTGTCATTTGAAAAAAAGAAAATCATTTGTCAGTGAAGGTATTTCAGAAAAAAATAAACTTGTTCTAGAGTTAAAATAAAGGTATGTCAATGAAGAACCCCTCTCGGATATTTAAGACAGTAAATCAAAAGAAATAGGTGAAGTTGTGGAATAAATCTGGATTAAAAGGAGGTAATGCATTTAAAGGCTAAAATCAACCATTCCCACGAAAGTGTCAGTGTGGTCCTCACCAGTTGGCTCCCAATCTCTCTTGGAAATCACAGCATGAACTTCAGCCTTTCGGCCCAGTGGGGACCATGGGGCTGTGTTCTCACATGTGACTTTTTTAGCATCTAGGATCTCGTGCAGAGTAAACCCCAAATTTGCACAAGATCCTCTAAACTTTAAAAGGAACATAAATCATCTGTTTCATGAGGCTGCCCACATTGTAGAATCCCTGTGGAAGCCTCCATCCTCTATTGCTTTGTACACCTCAGTAAATCTCAGTGCTTCCCAGCAGACTGATCAGAGATATACAGAAGTCTTCCTAAGCCCTTGCCAGTTCTAGATATACATTTACTGCTAGGGATTCTTTCCCTTTTAAATTCAAAAGAGTAATTTGGGATGTCTTTTAACTACACTGTTTTTAACCTGACAGTGCCCCATTCTGACATGCTATCTCATTCCCACTCTTTCTCCATGAAAACTGAAGCAAGCCTGTTTTTCTTATCAGTTTTCATGATGGCTTTTCCTGTATGGTAAATTTTAAATGACTTGTTTTCTTTCTTTATTTGCTTTAAAGAGTTAAATGTATATTTTTCACATTGCAGCATTTTAACACCTATTGGGCTTTTATAGATTTAGTTTGCATATGATGAACTATGTGTGTATTTAAGAAAAATAACAGCCAAAAGGGTAGAAGAGTAGAGGCCAAAAAATGAAATGTAGGCACAGAGCAGCCACAGTAATGGAAGAGAAGGAGGGGAAGGCAGAGTCAGGTATCAGATTAATCAGGGGCCAGGCTGTTTGCCAGATACTGCATTAGTGAGTGTTGCTCAGAGACTTCCCTTTCACTGTTTTCCTGGCTGATTGAAGTGGTCATCCATCAAGTATCTGAATCCAACCTGTGTTATCAAAGCACCTTCTCTTTCTGTCATTCTGTAGGGTAAAAAAGAGTCTATAGCTCTCCCATGTCCATAAAAATGATACTGTACCTTCTTGCAGCAGCCAAAATTTGATGGGCCAGTAGTCAGTTTCATCAGATGGTATAGAAATAAATTAAGGACTTAAAGGAAAAAATAATATTGCAGTTCTCTATGTTGCCTGATAATTAAGAGCAAAATATTTAGGCATTGTTTTTTAGAAGCAGTCTGACCTGAATCAAGGACATTGCCACCATTCAATGTTTTTAGAAATATTTTGTTCCAAAAAAAAAGGATTAGTATATTTTAATAAGAAATGTAAATATGCCACACAATAAATGTGATTTTGGTGAAGCTGGAGTAGGAGAACTTCAGTTATATAGACTATGAAAGAATCTAGATTCACTGAGCAGTATGTGTGCACACAAGTATATAGATACAATTCATGTTAGTTCAGCTGAGAATTGAAATATTCTCTGAAGTGCTACCTGCTGAGTTCTGCAACTTCAGTATACTTTACGACAATAAAGTAAAAATTTCTCAGAAAGGGACACTGTTGAGTTGAGTGAAAGACCACTATGCGTTGATAGTGGGACATGGAAAAAGAGGTGAGATTCAGCAGCAGATGCTCCTATGCCTCCTGGTCTGACATGAAAGACATTGCTGGTGGTGTTGCATAAGTCACTGTTTGTTGGAAGTACAAATAGCACAGTTTCTTGTTACCAGTTAGACTAACAAAGTGACTTTAAGTAAACTCGGCAAGCATAGAAGGGCCAGAATATTCCAGTAGCAGGTGGAGAGTTGGTCTTCTTCACCGTTCACTTCAAGCAGTTCCAGCCCAATTACCTCCCTTCTGGAAATCTTACCACTTTTTCACTCTTGTTCAAAACATTCATGGTTACCCCTTCTTACTTAAACTATTTTTTTTTTAACAAGATACAGTAGCACACAAATTTAGAGTTGTAGTAGTACCCAAATACAGTACCTGCCTTGCTGTGATTTTGAAATTGTATCTCTGGTGTTTCCCAACATGAATACTGTCTGTGATACTGTTTATGATTTTTTTGTTTTATAGGTGGAAGACAGCCTTATTTTTTCTTCCTTCTGTGGGGTTTCTTTGGTATATTTTTCAAAATAATTTTTTTTTGGTATTAATTTATAGCAATTCTTTAGTTTTCCTCCCAGTAGAATGGGCTTTAGAAGTGAGAATTTTTTTTTAGTTTGGTATCAATTCCAGGAGAATGAAGATGGTTTCTTTGAGGTAAGTGGAAAATTGGTAAGTTTGGAATGTTCTCCAAATGAAAATGCAGGCTTATTCCCTAAATACAAGAAGGACTGCAAAACTGGAAATGAATTAATTCTTAATCTAGTTAACCTGACTGGTTTTATTCTGTCCCTATTTGTTCTTTAGGTATGAACAACCTAAATGTGATAATGGTGCCAGAGCTCACCCAACAAAAACAAAGGATTTGTACAAAGGGCGCCAGCTTCAAGGTCAGTGAAACTGATAAATTTAAGTTTATGTATTCCAATGCTTTGTTCATTCACTACAGTAAATTAGAAAGCAATTTTTTACACTATATCAAAACAAGGTATCTTTTAGATACCACTAAATTGATTTGCCACTGGCTGAAGTCTTTAACTTTGGAACACTATAAGTCAATACAGGTCTTGGGATCTTGTCAAAGAGAGTAAGGCTCATTTTAGTCAGTAGTTTAATGGCCATTGCATTTACTTACTGAAATTATTCTTTGGTGCTCTCATATCAGGGAAATCAGCAAATATATCCAGGATAACTTAACCTATGCTTCATAATCCCTTTTCTAGCAAAATACATGGGAAATTTGCCTCCATCTTCAAATCAGTCTAAATAATGTATCCATCTTACTTTTCTTCAAGAGTATCTTGGTCAGTTTACCTCACAGTAATATATTTTGAAATTCTTCTTTGTTGAAGGAAAAAGCAGTGTTTATTAGAGTTTTCGTTTTTTTTACACTTTTTATAATCATGTGAGAGATCTTATCTATGGATAGTTGAGCTACACAGAAGTCAGTAGACTTCCTTACTTTTTGATATGGCCTTTTAGTATGCTTGAATAATTTGAGGTGTAGTGGTTTTACTGATATTGCACATTATGAGAGAATTACAAGTCACTGTCAGCCATTGTAAAGAACCAGAAAGAAGTAAATAATATATGCAGATCTTTCATGTCATGAAAAATAATCTAGTTTGCTCACCCAAAGAAACATTCAGATGATTATCAGGTGATGATTCTCAACATATGACCATCAGTGTTGAAATGCATATTGAGTGAACACACATTCATGCTCTATGACATGAAATAAATTTAATTACAAGGTATTATAATAAAAAAAAAATACTAGATATAACTCTATGTTGTGTTCTATATAGAAGCTAATCAAAAGACCTGTTTGAAGATTCCCTGATCATTGCAGTGGGGCTTAACAAGATGACCTTCAAGGGTCCCTTCCAACCCAAATTAATCTGTGCTATTTACAACTCCATGGAAACCACTGGAAAGTTAGCCTTCTTCAACAAATTATTTCACACAACACTTGCATGGATACACACTTGGTTATATCCATGCAAGTGTTACTTGATTTTATGGAGTTTTCTTTCTGAATGAAAAGAACTTGACTCAGAAGATATTATAGCAGAGCAGAAGTTGAAGAAACAAGTATTGAAGTTAAAGATATTGCTTACTGGTCATTCCTACCTTTTGCTAAATATTTTGAAAAGCATTTGCTAGATGGAATCTAAGAGAGAGAATGCGCAGGTGAAGGTTTTTAAGATTGCATATATCTATTTTTTTTAATCTAAAATGCTAGTTCTTTCACACAGTACAGTAATAAAGATTTATCCAAAATCAAGATACTTTTTCAGTAAAACTGTTAACAAGGATTTTCAGTGCTGCAAGCTCCTACTTGATAAATTAATTTTCATTAAGTTAGGAAAGGGTATATGGATTTTCTTTTTTTTTTTTTTTTTTTTTTTACATTATGGTATTTTGCATTATGTGCACTTTAGTCCAAAAAACTACTAGAGCAATGCAAGCCTATAACTATTATAATTTATTTGTATGACATGTATTTGCTCTGTCTCATGTTAGGTTGTTTAATCTTTGACTTCCAAATGCCTGGTGTTATTTTAAAATAAGGCAAATACCAACATTTCTTAAATACTTATAGGTTAGCTAGAAGAATCTCCTATTCTGCAGCAGCATGGAATAAGTACATGTATGTAGAAGTAATTGGAGGAAGAGGCTACTTCCCAGTTGCAGTTGTGTTAAGAGCTTTTTTTTTTTTTTCTCTCCCTGCAAGGCTAAAAGCACAAGTGCATTTGCAAGTAAATGGCAAATTTATTTCTTATTAGGAAAGCATTGCATCAAGTGAAATGAACTGAATTTACTTTAGACAATTTTTTTAAAAAAAGGAGGTTGAAAGCTGATCTTGTGCAAGTATTTCTAGTTGCTAGCAAGTAACACAAAGTTGTGTGAATAGGTAATATGAATCAACATTTTAATAGCAATGAATCACTGTTATTCAGTTTTTCTATTGTAAGCATCCTTGCGAAGGCATGTTTGCATCTGTGTTGTCTAAATTTAAATATAGCATATAATTGCTGAGTGGTGCCAGGACTGAATAAAGAAAAAAACTAGGTTAATTGGAGTCTTACTTTTAAGGAATAATACATTTCTGAAGGGATGGTTTTGTTTGATTTGTTGATTATAGCCACAAAAATGCAGTAGCCCTTGGTGAAACCACTCTGACTACCTGCTATGTAAAACCAGGAAGATCTTAAAATTAATTACTTTGCTGCTATGAATGATCTTAAATCCTCAAGTGGATTAAATTGGCATGGTTCTGCAACTACACTAGTTTATACCACCTGAAAATTTGAACTCATTATATGTTAAGCCAAATATTTTTTGCAATAATTTGTAAGTAAATCAAGAAACAGTTTTGGCAAGCACTGATACCTTGTTAAGGCAAAATTGTGGCAGATAAGTGTCTCTTGTAGTCTACAGCAAAATTCCCAGTAATTTAAACTTAGCTATGACTATGTCTTCACATCCTAAGGTAACCTATTATAAAGCATCTGAAGCTGAAGGCTAGTCTAATGTTTGTAGGGATGATCCAAGCCACCTGTATCTCTTAGTTTGGGCTGGAAGTTATATAATAATAATAATAATTCTTCCCATTAGATTTCTAGTCCTTTTTAAAGCCAAAGCATTTTTCTGAGGTTACGTGTGGTTATGATCCTTCTCAGGAACTGGTTATTCTGAGATAATGAAATTGAACTCAAAAAGGAGTATAGAGAATGTCACATACTATGGAAACAAAAGGGTTTTTTATTTTTCTCACAGTCAGAGTTTTCAAACATTTGTATTTTGACCTTTTGTTCTCTTCTGTGTTATACAGTAAAATGGAAGCTCTGTGATGTAAAGCCTCGAATAGTTTTTTCCATACTTTGGATTACTGGTGTGTTAAAGAGGAATTCACTTTTCTCCATAAGCTGATCAAGAGCATTTAAAAGGGTTTAGCCTGAAGGCTAGTTAAGCTAAACATATAGTATGATGAAATGAGGTGTAGGTGCCCTTGTAAGCTTCCTGTTCATAAAGCTAGTCTTGCCTCTGCTCTAAGCAACCTGGAAGAAAAGGAACTTGGTGTGTAAGAGAGCAAGACATGATAGCATACTGAGACAGTGCCAGACTTCTTAGATAATTTGTCTCCTGGGTAAATCCTTTTCTTATTTAAAAGGTATGCATTGAAAGCAAGAAGTCTCTGTTTTAGGCTCTGCTGTGTGTGAGGGCTGGATAAACTTTGGATAGTACTTTATATGATTGAAGATTTTTGTATTCTTACCTGACTTGGGGATTTATTTTATTTTCCTGTAATATGATTTTCATTACCCGGACCTGAAATTTGAAAAGTAGATGGTAAAATTTTTAAAGTATTCTAGGGAACGTAATTTTGCTCACATAATATTTTTTAATTAGAAGTACCCTTATCTTTTGTGCAGAAAAAAAAACCCCAAAATTAATAAATGAGTAAATGGCACATACATTTCCTCAAGGGACACAGTGTCAAGCTGGATTTTCAGACTTTACTCAGTTGCTATTGTTTTGTCAATTTAAGTCAGACCACTAATTTTGTTTACATTTTATTTTGGTTTGTTTAAGTTTCTCCTTTTCTTTGACACAATGTGGATTTTTTTGAAGTTCCTACAGTTGTGATATTTTGTTTTATATAAAAGGATAATTTGAGAGGGGAAAGTATAGTTTGGAAATGACAGTGCCTTGAACAGTAATACAGTATACTGACTTGGGTCAATGTTCAGATGTAGTAAATCAATCTACTAAAAGTCTTGAAAGTCTCCCTTTTTTATTTTCTCTAAGTAGTATAGCTCTTCACTGTTGATTATTTTGTTTTCCTGAGATGTTAATCTCAGTTTGCCTTGCTGGAAGTAGAATGCATCCATTGCATTCAAGTTATTGTAGGTTTTTACTGGTGCCGTAAGATCAGCATTTCACTCTTATTTCTGTCCTTACTGGCAATGCCTCACTTCAGTTGATTATCATTACAATTTTTGATTCTAGACAATTTCTCATAAAAAGATGAGTATTTCAGGGGTTTGATAGCACTGAGTTAAGGAGCATCTGAAGATTTTTATTGTCCAGGTTTTTATTGTCCACTAGCTTATTTGGTGGTGCAAGAAGGATCCAAATTAGTTTTGCACAGCCTCTGTGAGACAGATTTCAAGTTCTCTTTGCCCCCTTTTCCTCACAACCCTTTTCCCCACAACCCAAATCCAAAACTCAGTGCTTTCCATCCAGAGCCTAAGCTCTGTTAGTCATGGTGGTGGTGCTCTGATTGTCTACAGTTTAAGTCAAACTGAGAACATTATGACTCAATTGAAATGTCTTGACAAAGGTCCCTTGTATAGCTAATCAACTTAATAAAAAAACCAAAATAAATCCCTTAAAACTCTTCCTTAAATATAAACTACAGGTTGTTTTCTAATTCCATAGCCTACTACTGACTCAGCTCTTGTTTTGAACTACGGGTGTTCTTAAGTTAGTTTAACCTTGGCATTCAAGTAGTTAATATTTTCTCCTGAAAATCATACATGAGAGCAGTTTAACTCATCTGTTTATTTAATTTTTGTGTTACTTAAGAGAAACAAAAATATTCTAACTGCCCAATTTTCTTCCTATTGTAATGGCTTTATTGACTGTGTTTCTGATGGGATAATCCTGCACTGACCCTGAATAGTTTATGTTTTGTGGGGCAAAACTCATGATTTAAGATACAGGGGAATTATGTGTGGATAAGTACAGTTTACTTTGGTTGTTGGCAGTGTATCTTTTTCCAAAGTTAAAGGGAAATAGTCGGAAGCACTCAAACCACAATGATGCAACACCCAGAGCCAAACAGCCGCCGTATGAAGTGTCTCACTTCAAAGGCATCTGAAAAGAAAAGGAAAGTGATAGAGGCTTAACTGCTTTTCCTTTTGAGGTTCATTCTATCATGCAGCGGTTCCACTTTTGACCATGACTGCATCAGATTTTATAAGGTGCCAGAGAATTTCTCAGCTAAAATACTGAGGTACCACCACTGCCCTACCTCACGTAGCTTAGTCTGTTTCCACATAGTCCTTCATTTCCGCAGTGTAGTCTGGTACAAACGCCAAGTAGAAACTAATCTTAACTTATTTTACATTCTTAAACATTTGAATGACTAAAGCTTTCTTTTTTTTAAAGGCATCAGATAAGGCATAATGGAAATTTTTAACACATGCCTGCTTTCCCATGAGCTTCAAATTGTTAGGTCAATTGGCATGTAACTGTCTCCACTGAACTGTGATTTAAAAGGATTATATTTTTATGATGTAACCAGCTTTCTGGCTGCATGAGCTAATACTCAAAATACTCCTTTCTGCTCTTGAATCTTAAAGCTCTGAGTAGTCATGCAAACACCTGAAGTTGCTAGGTATTTTGAATGAGCGTGTAACCATTGCCCTGAGCTCTGTGCTGTTCTATTTACCAAGATGTATCTGGCAAAAAGGCTCTGTATGGAGCAGAACTACCTAAAAAAATTACTATGACCAGGAAATGTTGGTTCAAATATGGCGCGAACCTTCATGACAGTGATGGCAGAATTGAACAGCTACATGGCGAGAATATGGAGGGGACCTGCCTGGAGCATGGTGGGGTCTGCAGGGAGGACATGAGGCTCAACAGTGAGGTACAACTCCCAGAGTTGGAAGTTCATGATTGATGCAGGGTAAAACCCCCATAATCCAAAAGGAAACAGCTAATGACATTGTATGCCAGTTAGACACCCACAAGTCTGTGGGCCCAGATAGGGTGCAGCTGAGAGGAGTGAGAGAGCTGGCCAAAAGAGCTTCCCAAGTCACTTCCAGTCATTTACCAGCAGTCCTGGTTAACTAGAGAAGTCCCAGAATTACCAGAAGGTAGTGAGCAATAGTAACACCCAACAAGAAGGGTTCAAAGGATGATCTGGGAAACTAAAGGCCTGTCATCCTGACCTTGGTAATGGGAAAAGTAATGGAAAATATCATCATGAGTGTCATCATACAGCATGTGCAGGACAACCAGGGGATCAGGCCCAGCCAGTGGGTGTTTATGAAAGACAGGTCCTGCATGAGCACCTTAATCTTCTATGGCAAGGTGACTTGCTTTAGAAGATGAGGGAAAAACTGTGGTTGTTGAATGGCTAGACTTCAGTAAAGGCTGTTACACCATCTTCCACAACAATCTTCTGGAGAAATTGAGGCTTTTTTTGGCTTGAACAGATGTACTTTTTACTGGGTTAAACACTGGCTGGATGGCTGGGCCAAGAAAATGGTAGAAAATGGAAGTAAATCCAGTTGATGGTCAGACACTGGTGTTATTCCCCAGGGTACAGTATTGAGGTTGTTCTTGGTTTATATCTTTTATCAATGATTTGGATAAGGGGGTTTAGTGCATCCTCAGTGAGTTTGCAGATAACACCAAATTACATGGAAGTGTTTTTCTGCTGGAGGATAGGAAGGCTCTGCAGAGAGATCTTGACAGGCTGGATCAGTGGGTGGAGGACAACTGCACAATGTTCAGTAAAGCAAAGTTCTGGGTACTGCACTTGTATTACAACAACCCCATGCATCGACATAGGCTTGGGGAAAAGTGGCTTAAGACTGCTTAGCAGAAAGAGATTTGGGGTTGTTAGTTTACAGCTGTGTGCCTGAGTGGCCAAGAAGGCCAATGACATCTTGGCCTGTATCAAGAATAGCATGTCCAGCAGGACTAGAGGAGTGATTTCCTCCCTGCATTCAGCACTGGTGACACCAGACCTCAATGCTCTGTTCAGTACTGGGACCCTCACAGCAAGGATGACAGTGAGGTTTTGGAGGGTGTTCAGAGAAGGGCAGTGAAGCTGGTGAAGGGTCTGGAGCACAAGTCTTATGAGGAGCAGCTGAGGGAGCTGGGAGTGTTTAGCCCGGAGAAAAGGAGGCTCAGGAGGGGAATCTCACTGCTCTCTAAAACTATCTGAAGGAGGTTGTAGCCATGGTGGGGGCTAGTCTCTCCTGTCATGTCTCAAGTGAAAGGATGGGAGGATATGACCTTAACTTGTGCCTTGGGAGGGTCAGGTTAGACATTAGAAAAAAAATTCTCCCTGAAACAGTTGTTAGGTATTGGAAAAACTTGTCCAAGGATGTGGTAAAGTCACTGTCTCTTAAAATGTTCAAGGAGTGTCTGTATATGGCACTTGAGGTTTTGATTTATGGGTGATTTAGGTTGGTGTTAGGTTGGTGTTTCTATTGGACGATTTTAAAGATCTATTCCAACCTTGATGATTCTGTGCAGAGTTGTTCTGGAGGGCCATGAACACTTCTTGTCAGTCCCTTGGTGCTGGGGTGGGAAGGGGAATGGCAGCTTCCCCTCCCAAAGCACTTGCTGTCTCCTCTAGTGTGTGCAGCAGTGGCCTAGGGAGGGGGGAGGCAGCAATCCTCACCACTATATAGCTCTGTCATTCAAGCAAGTGCTGAGGCCACTCCTATGGCTTCTGAGCAGCTGATCCTCCAAAGAGGACTTGGTGCCTTAAACCTGCAACAGTTTACTCGGGCTTTTGAATTTAGTAACTTCAATATTAGTACACCATTGTCTGGCTACATGAGCATATTTTAGTTTCCCAGTGGGAATTTTAGCTCCAGAGGTAGGACGTCTTGCAAGGTATTTTTCAAGGCTCTGCAGATCACATTGATTTTATTTACACTCTCTTCTATTAGTTTCCTCATCCTGATTTGATTAATAATTATCTGGCCACAGTTTTTCATACTGCTTTAATTTTGCCTCAATTTTTAATAATTTCTTATTAAAATGAATATTTACACAAAACTGCAGTAGAAATATTAATATTTGAAAAAAATAATCTCCAGCACATAACCCAAAAACTACTTAATGTGCAAATTTGCCTATAAAAATTACAGCAAAAACATTTGTGTTACTAGTAAAATGACAGTGAAAGACACAACTGTTTCACAGCTAACAAAAGAAAAAAACTTGCTAATTAAAGGTGATGCTACTGGCTCAGCAATAGCATTTCATTCATTGCTCTACTTCATATTAACCTATAATTTTATGTTTATTTAAAAGGGCTAAAAATAGACTAATAAACACTGACTTCATTTGCTTCACAGCATTTGGCTATGCCAAAGAATATATATTCTGTTTCTCACCTCACTTTTTGCTGTCTTCCTTTTCCAAACAAACCCATGTTTAAGGACAGCAGTCTTGCCTGCTGTCAGTGTGAGCAGTGGAACACCTCCAGGAGAACATGCCCAGAAGGGAGAATGTTCTCCTGTATCTGGCTAGTTTGTCTCACACCAGCTGCACAGTTACATTTAATCCCTAATATTATATTTACTCTCCTTCTATATTTTTTTCTAATAGTAAAGAGGCAAAGAAGGAAATGAATTTATGTGAAATGTTTCAATGAGATTAGCTTAATCAAGAAAGTAAGAGATTAGCTTAATCAAGAAATCCAAAAGAAACTGCAAAACAATACATTTTAAACATCATTGTTTCTTTTAACAAGGTCTCTGCAAAAAATACACGTGAGTATTAAGAAAAATCAAGATACTTACCCTCTTTTAAAGACGGTCTAAAGTTTACAGTGAAAATACCAAAGACCCTTTTAAAACAGCTCCAAGTACATTACTGTAGGATACTGAGGTAGTGTCTGTGCCTAGTATAAAATCCTACAATGAGCAGAGTGAAACTTTGATCACACTGGAACCTAAAAGGAATTAAAGAATTTACCTCATTCAACAAACTTGGATGCTGCATTCTTAAAACTAAAAACTTCAAGAAATGCTTTTAAAAAATCTTGAAATAATCTCTGTTATAGTGAAGACATAGGAGAGGTATCTCATAATAATGCAGGGCAACTGAATTGTAGCTCTTGTGTAAGCAGTAGGAAAAAACCCAACATCAGCAGGAAGATTGATATAGAATAACCTCAGTGTTTTCTGCCAGAATGCCTGCAGTCATTATCATCTTGCAATCTGAAAGCTGTCAAGAAAAGCTCGTATTAACTGAATGGAAAAGGTGAAAACGTTTTAGTGTGCCAGGGCTGTAATCATAATGAAAAATGACACCTGAATCTTATCATGACAGTGAGTGGGAGTCGCATAATAAGACACTATTTCCTCAAAGGCACATGGTATGGGGCTTCTCCTTTATAATTTGATAGAGTAAATTGCATAAAAAACATGCCATGGATTTGTAACACTGTTCCCTGCAAAATGGATCTCTTGTTTTGTTGTGTTTTTATACTTGGATACAAGTTCTCCTTGATTATGTGGCAGAAACAGCTCTCATGCTTAATCTCTGGATAGGGAAAAATAAATATTTTCATTTCAGATTGAATGTATATCTGGAGCTATATTTTCAAGAGGGAACAGTAATGGTTAGGCATTTATTATTTTTGTTTAATCACTTGGAAAAGTGTTCCAGTTTTCAAATAAAAGGAGCACTTCACAACTGTGAATTCAGTGGGATTTTCAATTCCCAGCAATTATGAAAATATCCTGTACTTACAATAAATCACCCTAGAAATTTTGTGGTTTTCATCAAACAGTGACTTTTTCAAATGCAGACTTACAAGGCTAGGGCTTGTGAAAAATTAAGCCAGTGCAAGCTTTCCCACTTACTAACATTTTGAATAACTTAATGTGCAATACAGTAATAAAATCAGTCATTACTCAGCTGAATAATGACTGAAACTGTCAAGCAATAAGCCTAATTTACTTGTCAAGGAAAATGAACATGATTTAGTCAAAATCGTTGACATTGATCTCACGTCATTAAATATATTTTTCTGAAGAAATATTTTTGGTTTTGCCTCCAAAAGGCTTTTTTGTGTAAAATTTTCTCCTCAAGGACTTTCAGTTGTGGAGGCCTAGAGGTTAATTCAAACAAGGAATAACATCACATATTTAAAAACACTGAGATAGTCTCATATGCACTACCATGCAGTATACTTAGCCTGCTGCAAAAAAGAATTACTTTGTTTACTTCTTTTGAGAAAAAGGCTGTCTCTGATAATCAGAGTCCATTCAATGCTCATGTTATAACTTACCTGGGACCAGTGGAACTGATCCCCAGTAGAAGAGTGTTGCACATCTCACTGAAGTTGACTTTATTTTACAAAGTAAAATATCATTATTGAACATGGTTTCTGACTGAGGCTTAAAGGTAATGCCAGGTTTTGTCCTTCTAATCACAGTGGATCAAAGACATGATTAATTTCCCATGCTTTGTCTTGGTAAGGAAGTGCTATAACCTTGGTGCAGCCACAGCTAGAGGATGTCATACCTGTTGTTGTATGGAGAGCCTGCAACCAGAGATGAGCTCGGAAAGACTCCGCGCTTAATATTGTTAATTGTTTGCATCACAGCAGTTAATAGCTGTATAGTCTGGGATACCAGTGTTCTGGGCACTGCACAAATACACAGTAACAAGATGATGCCTGGAAAATTCGCAGTCGAGCTGATTGCAAAGCCACTTGGACAATGGGTGGACAGATGCCATCAACTGGAGAGGCAGTGAAAGTTCCTGCCAATTCCTCAAAGTGCTTCAGTCTGCCAGCATGTGTCACCTTCATTTCACACTGGCTGAGCTTAAGCCAGCTGGCTTTACTCCAGATCCTTCTTCACATCATGTATTGTAGAATGAAGAGAATGCATTTTTCTGGGCTCACTGAAGAGATGTAGAGTAAATACTCTTGTTCACAGGGATGCAATTCTATATGATACTATCTCAGCGTTTTTCAAATACATGGTGTTATTCCTTGGTTAAGTACAGCTTATAGGCCTCCACAACTTAGAGCCCTCAAGAAAAAAATGAAATGGCCCCATACAAACATCTGGGAATTCTTTCAAAAAATTCAGAATGCCTTACAAGGTTCAGAAATTTGCTTTTCTGTAGCTCAGCAGGAGTGCTACTGTTTATAGATTCCTGATGTTAGCATATGGCAAAAATCCATGAATAATTTTGGGAAATAAATTAGTCACAAATTTTGCCCTTTGCATTTGTGAAGTTCTTGAATTTGCTTGCTATCTAGAAATGTTTTCTGGTAAAGCTTTTTTTCTCTGTAAGTCATCCACAAGCAACTCATTGTTAATATTCCTAAAGTACAGTCCATGACCTGCTGAACCCTGATCCTGCAAACACTTACTTGCATTCTTCTTGTGATTAGTACAATTAAAATCAAGGAAACTTTTACATGTGGTTGTAAAGTTAAGCCCAGGCATAAATGTCTGTAGGACAAAGGTTTAGGTTGTTCCATAACCCTTGATAGTCTATGTGCTATGCAGTCTCTGATTGTTAAATGAGACACAGGCAGTCAAAACCAGTGTAAAGTCAGGGGTTTGCAGTTCCAGGGTATTACTACTGCTCTCTAACTGGAGAGTTATAGAATGCATCCTTACGAGTCTAAGATTTGGGTTCTTTGAGTACATAATCCAGATTTGCTGGTAGCAATCCAATTTGAAATTAGTTTTGGAACAAAGTTCAATGCAAAGCAAAGGTCATTGAATCAAATTAATTTAAGAAGCAGAGTGAGTATTTATCAGCTTTTTTTTATGGCTTCTTAATCACTAGAGACCCTTCTGTGTTGTGAACTTTATAATGCGGAAAAGTACTGATAAGTGAATTCCTAGGCTTTGTAGCCAGCCACAGTTACAATGGAAAATGTCTACTAGAGCTGAGCAGCAGATTTGTGCACAGAAAATAAACCCAGAATTTGAAAAATTCACCTGGCTCACTGAGGAGCAAAGCAGAATCTAAGAATAACTCTTGACTAACATATTCAGCTATATAGCTAATAGTAGTAGTTAGCTATAGTATTTTGTCTACTATACATCTGGTGGTGAAAGGAATAGACATCTATGGACAAATATGGATTTAACTCATAAATTGCATTTGGAATTTGGCTCTACAATCTCACTTGCTATTATTGCTGTGTCTCTCATTTTCATCAAGCAGGAAGGCATCATAAAGAACTCCATTAGTTGTGCACCTATGGGTGCATCTAAATATAATCATCAATCACCAATAACGAACAGAGTTACTCTTTCATGTATGCTGGAGATATCCATATCATAATTTCAGTTCAGAGAAGTAATATTTAAATGGTCAAAAAACAGTATCTCTGAACTACTGAAAATAAAAGATTGCTGTTTTTTTCATTAGGATATTTAGCATATATTTCTACCCTTGGAAATTTTTCAGTCTATGTGGTTCTTGTTCTTTAGGCTTTGAAAGCAGAAAGTCAATTTGGAGTTATTTAGAGAAAGATTTTATTACTTAGAATTTTTGTGTTTCTCTGAGATCTGTATAGCTGAATTCACACTATCAAAGAAAGAGTAGGAATGATACAAAATATTCCTAATAAAATTATTGTAAACTCTCTGAAATATTTATACAAGAGAGTTTTGGATTTTTTTTCCCAAAATAACATGTACTTGTGCAGGGTTTAGGAAGGTGCATTGGAGTATAGTAATTTCTTCTGGCGATTTTGGGGTTATGTGTGCTACTCATTTCATCACCCAGGAATAAAGTGTTTCTGATTTATGTAGATTAAAAATGTTTATATGATAGCTAACATAGCCCTTAATTTAAATCTGTATTTATACTAAATTTCACATTTGCAAACAGAGATCCTCTTATGCCTCTCAACCTTTAGGAAAGGATCATAAACAGGTTCTATTTGCAAATGTATTCCATATATATTCTCAGTAGTTTTCTCATGTTTTGAAAAGAATCAAAGCCATTCTGCGAGCTGTATCCTATCTCTGCTGTTTGTAATGAATTACTGTGATGCACCTTAGAGAAAGAAATCACAGTTTTACTTAGCCTCACTCAAGTTGCAAATATAAGAACAGTGATTTTGCTATGAGAAATTTGAAAATCATTGTGTCATTGTATTAAGAATAGAAAAAGTAAATGCACATATTGCCAATATTTTCAATAGTTGATATAATCCGGATGATTATATAGACAACTTCTTGAAAGTAGGTTTGTAATTGTATGCTTGGCAGGTACTTGCTCTAAAGAAGAACTTTATTTTATTTAATCTCTTAAACTGTTGTTCAAATTCTGTTCTAATTCATTACTTTAAATTAAAAATAGTCTTACTGTAATGAGTTCTTTTAGGGTGTAAAATGATATAAAGGAAACCAATAACAAGGGCAGGATACCTACAAAGAGCTCACAAAAGAGACCTCTGATATTTTTCTTGCTTTTTATTTCACAGAAGGAAAGAACAGGTGAAATTCAGTGGCAAGTATCATTAGAAGGTTTCAAGGAGTGTCAGTATTTCGATCCAAGTATCTCTTGTGAATACTGACATATTATGGAGAGGGATGCTGGGACCTGGAGGGAACATGTCACATCCTCTTCTGTCTAATTGTCACAGCTCTCTTGCTCTGTAAAGACAGCTCAAACTCCAGATTCCAGTGGGGCTGCAGGACATGAGGCTGGGCTGACACCATCTGTGTGCACCACTGTGCCAAGCTGACTTGAGACTTCCATGGAGTACTCCCATGCTCCTTGCACACATGGAAGAGGCCAGCTTGCACAGGCATGAGTCTGGGCTGGGGGTGAGATGTGATGAATGAGCTCTTTTTGTATTTTCCTGTTAGTGAGACTTAGCAGGGGTTTTGAACTATTCCCCTACCAGAAGTGGGGTGAGCTGCTCTGACCAGCCCATTTGCCTGTAGGCACATGTATGTGCCTGTATTTTTTTACCTACAGCTTGTTCTGTGACACATTTCTGTGACGGAGAAGAGTCACTCTTTGCTGTGTCAGTGAGCTCAGCAGCCTCAGGTGATGTTTGGTTCACTGCATGTATGATGTGACTCCTTGAGCATACCCACACTCTCCACTTCTCAATGATTTCTATGTGTTTGAAAGCTACTGAGTGGTAGGTTACCATGTACAGCGCTAGAAATTGCCACATTTTTCAGCACTTGGTACACTTATCTTTCAGATCTGTCCTGCATACCTATTAAAAAATTGGAATATACTTAAGCATGAGAGAACATTTATTTTACAGCCCTTAAAACCGTGTCTCAGCACCTTTTGTCTTAGAAAAGCAGGAAGATTGCTTCTGAAAAAAATGTGATTGATGCTTTTATGCTATATATATATATCAAAGGACTACTTTCTTTACACAATATGAGATATTTTACAGATGGAAAGCCAGGACATTTAGTTAATTAGGAGCTCTTGGTAAATATCTCCCTTCTTCCTAAGTAGTTCAGCTGGATCCAAGTTTTCCTATCAGCTTTGTGCAGAGCATAGTTCAGCATAATTGGGACATCAGATGTACTGTAGAAGTTAGGGTCATCTAAACTTCATAAACAACACCAACTGGGAGTTCATGCTCTAGGTGTTATTGACATTACCATATCAATTTCAACCAAAGTAATGGATAAAAATAATTAATATTAGATATACAATTTTAATGTCAAATTTTGAAAGGAATGGTTATTCTCTGAACTTAGTCTGGTTCCTACTGAATCAAAGGAAGATAGTCTCCTTTTTATAAAAATACTTTGTTCTCTGAATTCCTTAAGTTTTACTAATTTTTTCGTGAAACTTTCCTATTGCAAGCTGGACTAAATTTAATGGGGTTTTTTTTTGCAAACACCAAAATGCCAATCTGTTATGAGCTGTTTGAAATCATGTTTGGACACAATAATGATTTCATAATTTGTCTGCTGTGTTTCTTTCTCCCTTGTTTCTCATTTTTGATTAAAAAAATGAGGGCAAACAGAGCTACAACATCTGTGTCTCACATGTTTACCAGCCCATTTCATTAGATCTATGAACTGTCCAGGATTAATGTGTAGCATTTTGTTCACTAGGTGTAACTGTCAATAGGAAAAGTTTAATCTAATAGGGATTACACACACACACACACACAAATTACTTACTTGAACTTTCTATAAAAAATTGATTTCTTTAAACAGGTATTTTGATCCCTGCATTAACAAGGTGCACAGTTCTATTGGAGCCAAAGTCATGGTTCCAGGCATGCATCACACAGTGTTATTGCAAACTTGGCAACTAAATCGAGGGAGGAGATTAATGTGCAGTGTGGTGGCTGGACATGTAAGGTTCAGGAATCGGACTTTAATGTAGAGTTCCCAGACTGGCTTGGTAAAAAAGAAGGCTCACTGCTGTAGTGCTGGCATTTCCGATGTTTAGAAAAACAGGGCTTGCTCTTCATCATAAGTTGTTTTTACTTTTGAAGTTCATTAATTTCCCTGACATAGGCAGGTGGCTTGGTTAAAGTAGCGTTATTTAGGAAAGCAGAGTTCTTCTGTGAGAGTGAAAACTATATGGTTTATTCTACAGTGAAACCTTATTTTGTCAAATTCCTTAGCTGCTTGAGATTTAAGCTTGGAGGTTTAGCTAAGCGTTGGGGTGAATGCTTTGTTGTTGCTAGCCCTCCTTCCTATCTGGCTGTGGGGCATCTTGCAGACAGGCTTCACTTGATAGTCACTTTGTGTGGAAGGCGGCGAGGGAAGGAGGAATGCGAATAGATATAAACTGCTCTGATTCTTTACAATCCACTCAAGGAAATCTGACCAAGAAGCAGGTCAGAAAACTCTGGTTTAATATGAAAGGAGAGGCATGCATTTCTTATCATAAAACTATTATGAATTAATCTATCAAACCTGAACTCTTCATTTGAAATCAAACGTGGCTGTTATTAGTGAAAAAAGCCAGACCCACTGGATCATACTCTAATTGTAATTATATAGGTGATATACAAAAGGTGAGCTCATTGTGGGCTACAGTGAATGTCCTGATGCTGAAGTTTTTCCTTTTTGTACAATGAATTTCAGAAGATGTTCAGCTTCTGAAAGAGAAGAGAAGGGTAGCAAGAGAAGAGTACCTTCTATGCCCTATGTCTTAGACAGAACTCAGGTCAGCTAATGTTTTCAGTCCTAACATTAGGAAAGGAATACATTTTTTTAAAGTGTTTCTTTACAAATAAATTTTATAATTTTTTATTAAAGTTAGGATTCATACCATGTGCACAGGCTCAAGTCAAGCTTCCTCACACAGGTTTTTTTCTCTCTCAGATGTTTAGCTTCAGAACTTTTACTTAGTAACATTTGTAATTTGGAGACAGGAATTAAATGGGTTAATTTTCTTGTTACCAACCCAAAATTTGTACTTCAACAGCAGAAGACTAATTCCCTAAGCCCAAGTTTTCTTCTTAGTCAATCTCTGTGTACAGATAAAGCAGAACACTGTAATACAGGGCAGATAAAACAAGGACATTCTATACTCATTATATTTTCAGTAGAGGCAAGAGATAAATGCCTGTCATAAAAGAAAAGCAATTTATTCTTGAAATGGTCTTTAATAGCTAGGCATTTATATTCTTCTTCATGGTTTCCTGGTAACCATTTCCTAATGTATCAGCATAATTAATGGAATCTCTCAAGTACTTGAGAGATGAAAAGTGATCCTTTTTATGCAGAAAAAACAGAAAACAGATTAAATAAAAGTCACTAAAAATTATTATAAAATTTGAATTTGGAACTCCCTTTCTTTCCCCTTGTCTTGATAGATGTTTTTATCTTCAAACATTCATGAAATTCATGGATCAAATCGATTCTGCTCCATCTGAACAACCCAAGATACATTTGATATAATAGACAAACCTAGGTGCTTTACTATAGTTTGTTAATGTTTTTGAAGGTACTGTGTGAGTTCCCTTTCTGTTCAAAATTTATACAATTGAGTGAAACCTTTCACATGAAAATGAAAAGAAAAATAAAAGACAAATTAAGGTTGTGCTCTGTGTTGTGAATGGAAATTGTCAGGTTGAGATAGAACCACTGGAGTGCCCTATGCTTCTTGTTGCCCCTGTAAATTATGATACTTTTTTTTTCACTCTTTTCCATGACATCTGAATATTGATTCGCTCCAGCTGCCTTTTTTCCAGTGTGCTCTGGATTCAACTTTATACCACTGAAAGTTGTACTTTCTACTCTTTTAATGTCCTCTAAGGGAAATACTTAAACTGAATAATATATTAAATGCCCAGTTTTAAATTGAATGGATTGAAAGTTAGAAAATAAAATCCAACAGACTTCATGAGTTTTTATATCAAACAACAGGCTTCTCTTTTGTATTTGCTGAAAAAAAGTTTTAAGCAGTAGCTTATCCTATGGAAGAATGATAAAGTGCTGCTTAAACATCCAATCACACAACTCTGTTGTTTGGTGAGGGGAAAAGCCTTAAGACCAAAATTTTCAAGGCAAAAACCTTTTTACTGAGAATTTGACTCTTCAGATTATGAAGAGCAGTGCCTTTGTCAATTAAAGCACTGAAGTCCATGCTTTTCCTTAAGCTCATGAATTCATGTGATCTAGTGAGAAGACTGTGCTGACACACTTACCAGGCTTTTTGGAAAATGCTTTTTGGAAATGGTTGCATTTCTTTATGCCATGCAGGATGAAGCCCTGACTTAAAGAACATGCTGTCCAGTTCTGATGCTATTGTTATTCTGCTGAAGAAAATGTTTTAGTGTAGCAATAGGAATGGTTTCTGACATTTTCTTTGTTCTGAGGGCTTGCTCACAGCAAAAGGAACCCTTCTGCGGACACACAATAGCTTGATGATTAGAGTACTCAGCTGAAGAGGAAAGAACATAGGTTCAGATCCTTGATCTAAACCAGACAGAGCAGGGAATTGAACCTAACTCTCTAGTGTCAGAGATTAGGGTATTCCGCTGGGATAACAGCAAGCCAGGTTTCAACTCCCTGCTCTGTCTGGTTTGGATCAGGGAGTTGAACCTCCGTCTCTTCCATCTCATCTGCGTGCCCTCATCACCAAGCTATTTGGCCAAGATGGGATAGGGTGTTTTGCTCTTAAAAAAAAAAAAAGCATTAAAAAAAGCATTTTGCACCAGAGTAAAATATAAACTACCCAATCCTGACTATTTCTACATGATGGAATTGTTGTTTCCTGGCCAGGCTGAGAGAGAGCTACTTTGTTGTCACATACCGAGAGTGCCAGAAGCAATAGGAAGATATAAAACCCTTCTGTCCCTGCAAATGCAGCTAAAGATGCAGAGATTCTGCCATGTTATCCACATGGCTTTGGCAGAAGCAGAGAAAACAAAACCACCAGAAGCCAGTTCGTGTGAATGCCAGAGCTATCTCAGTGAATCACAGTTCTGTTTGGAGGAGAATGGTGGAGGAAGATTAATATTCTGTCAGTGTTGTTGGAGGTGTCTGTGTCAGCACACAGGCTGTGAGTTTGCTTGGAACTTCAAGCAGCCTTTTTCTCCACTGGTTTCCATGTCTCTCTTCTCTCCCTTGATTTTCTACCTGATTCTCTCCAATTTCCATGCTTTTCTCCTCCTTTCACTGTCCTTACCATATATTCATGTCCTTCCCACAGAAATTGTTCAGGCCTAAGCTCTAGTCTTTGCAGTGGCACACATAATTGAAAATTGTAAAATCCTCTGCAAATGTGTTTCTATCAGTTGATAGAAATGGATGGGTTGTAACTGTTTGCCTTTTTCTTGTAATCCATACATATATGTAGACTATCTTGATCTAATCCTAGGCATTTTTAAAGGTTTACGTATTTGGGGTTTTTTATTCTGATCATTACATACTCTTTTGGCTCCTGGTTTTAACCAGCAGTAGAACACCAAGTGATTTTTGACAATCTAGCATGTGAACCCTTTTTTAGTCATCTGCATAGGGGGGCTTGTTTACCTTAGTCACGTGAAGCTCATAGACTGAAAGTCCGTATGTCTTGGAATTCACAGCACTGGGTATCTGTAAGTACCGACCACGGACTCCTAGTTTTGAATAAGAGTTTTTTACATTCATTCACTTGTCGTGGCAAATGACCACCACATACTACATCAGCATTAGAGGATGCATAGTTATACCAAAGAATTATTTCTCGTAGAGTTAGAATGGAAATGTGGGGTGTATGAATGACAGAGTCATTATTTCAGCTACCTTCACCAACAGGAAAGGATTGCTGCAAAATGCATGGCTGAAAACCATGCCCAAGAAGGACTCAGTTTTGCTGGGTCTGAGCATTTGGGATGCTGCTGTTGTAGACTTAGATCGAATTTTCCCCTATCCTCTTCAATACCCAGGGCACAAAGTTATAAAGCAATGTCTTGTTTCCATCTCTCTCCATTCACTCAGCAGCACAGAGTAAGACACCTGAGAACCTCGCTTGTGTGTTTTTATTGCTGTGTTATCAACAAATGAGATTCCATGACCTGCTCCAGAAACTGTACACACACACACTGCCATAACTGTCTACACTGGCTCAGTCTTGCAGCACGACATGCCATGTCAGCCTGTGTATAAAATAGGGTCATGTTTGTTTGTAGACCATGCCTGATGTCTGGAGGGGATGATAGGATATTTCTCCCTCTCTCTTTTTTTCCTGTAGAGTCCCACAGTCAATAAACCTGACTGGTTTTCACATTTCAATAACCTCTCTCCTCAGCCCTTTTGGATATTGCCTGTTTGTACCAAGAGTCAGTTGACTCTGAGGAACCTGGTTGGCATTACACTTTATGATATCTGCTGAAGTTGACAGGATTTTTGTGCTTCTGCACAAAAGCAAGGAAACCCAGTCCTTGGCATGGCTGCAGGATATCCTCAGCTGAGTACCTGTCTGAATGCTGTACATGTCTCAGGGTCTGCAGTGTCAGAATGACCCTAAGATTGTAAAAGACATTGTTTCCTAGCCCATGCAGCCAAAGAAGGAGTCTGAAATGCGTAGGATCATCTTCTCTAGGTTGTTTATTTTTCCTTATCTATTACATTCTTACTCTGACCTGCTGAGCTCCATCTAGCAAATTGGCCATGGCATTCTGCGTGTCGCCTCAGGTGGTGTTAACATTTTATATGAAAAACTACGTGTAGTATGTTTACAATATTGTGCCAATACCTCTAATCTATGTTAAACAGTGTGTCTCCACCTTAAACCAATAGAAAAGTTCCACCATTACACCAAGACATGGAGGACAAGAAGGCTAGGACATGCCCAGATCCCTCCATCTTGACCCCCTGAATTCTCATCTAAAAAACCCCAAAATTCTACTTTTTCACCCTGTGTTAATCCAAATATCATACTACTCAAACCCTCGTGGCTTGTGATTCCTCATACAAAGTTGGCAGTTTTTCCATGGGCTAAAATCGAAGACACAGGTGTTTTTGACTTCATGCCAAGGTCTCCGAGCCCCCTGCCAGGGTCTTGAGACAGCCAGGGCAGCCAGAGGGATGTCCCAGACTCCGACAGACATGCACAGGGGAATCAGGCCACTCTGTACCAAATGAAACTCACCTGCAGTGTAGTGGTTCAGTGTCGTCATAATCCTGAACGGAGTGTTATCATGGCATTGAATCTTCCTGCTGTAAAGTGACCCAAGGCACTTTGTAATCAAACTGCACACTGTAAACTGTTTTACATGAAGTCAGCTGCATTGCATCCTTCCTGGCAGACACTTTAGAACCATAATTACATTAATCTCCATCCTAATTTATTCCATTGTTCGTCTGTCATTGCAGGATCTCTGCTACCAAGTAGAATGTGTTCATTTCCTCAATGCTTACTGTAAATTGCAAATTAAGTGTGGCGTGGTTAACTCTCAATTGCCTGCTTTTTGTGGGATTAAATCCAGTTCATCATTACTTGAGCATTTAGTTTATTATTGTTTAATGAGGTGCACAGTACTACATTTGACTTGAAGGATCTTTTCCAGACAGAGGTCTATTTGCAAAGAAAGCTGTTTTGAGAACCTGCTGTAGCTACAGAGACCTCTGTCAACCCTGGAGAAGTGAGCTGGGTAATGTTGAATTAGGAGTGGACCATCACCTTAAATTTAAATAAATAGTGTCTAATTATTAAAGCCTGGGCCTATTCAGTCTGTCATAGTCTGCCCACCTCCTTCAGCAGGATCTAGGGGAATTTAATTACTTTGTAATTTCATACCTTGTAAGAGTTCCATATTGAGGAATTGTAAGTTGTATTTATGTTTTTTGTATTAGTCATCTTACAGCTTTTTGTCTAGCAAAGGATGAACCAGTGAGATTCAAAATTATATTTCCAGAGGAAATCCATCATGTTTAATGGAAAGTGTCCAGAAAGGTAACAAAGATCCCAAATTAAAAACTGCATCAAGAAAAAGGGAGATTTTGTGATGCCAGGTTTCCAAGGACTGTTTCATTCCATAGTGTTCAAGTAATGCTTTAGTGGTACTTGCTGACTCTTGTTTCACTTCAGTTACTTCCAGGATTTCCATTTTATAAACCTCTTTTAATCACTTCTGTAAAAATCCATTCTGATTCAATCAATTCAGTATATAGTAAATGTTCCAAAAATAGCCATGCCTGCCTGCCATTAATTCTAGCCTGGATATCCAGTTTCTAAATCTGTCACTTGCCAGTTATGGAAGAGAGGGTGAAAAAAGTAATCAGGTAAAACTGGTGAAAATTTGTCTCCTAATGCAAGTTCAGTACTCACACGTATAAGCAAAATAAAGCAAGGGTAAAGACTGATATTTTTTGTGACTATTGCTAGATCTTCTTCCTCCTTTCTGCTCCTCCCTTCCTCATCTTTTTTTACCATCTCATCCTTTACTGTCCAACAATATGCTTTGTGCCCTGGTAGCACTTAGTTTTGCTTTTGGTGGTTCTGCCACTGCTTTTATTTCCAGATTCAAGAGACACCAAGTCACTGCATCTGTGAAATACTCCATTTGTGTGCCACAGGTTGGCATTGCTCTGTACCATCTCCATTTGTTCTTTTTTAAAAACAAAACAAAACAACCACCAAAACAAGGAATGTTCAGTGTTTCAAAGGTGTATTTGAGAAGATCCATCATGTACAAAAAGGTATCTCTATGTAGAGTGCTAATCTACCATCTCCATCCATCCTGTGTTATGTATGATTGCACAAGACTCACACACAGGCATGAAGGTACCACTCTGTGCACAGGGACTCTTAGAAAATTGCTCTAATAGGAATATGAGCTGCTGGCCCAACAGCTCCGAATTTCCTTCTTCTGATTTAATGACCATTGGTTCTTAGCATCTGAATAAAGACATTTTTTGTGGCATTAGATAGTGGGTGCTTTGAGGATTTTCAGCTTATGCTTCCAGTGGTAAAAGTCTCAGTAAAACTCAGCCAGAAAAGTTAAAATCAACATCAGTTTGTAGAAAAGGCTGTTTTTTCATGAAGGTTTCCAAGGAGCAGGCTGCTTAGATTAATTAAGTAATGTAAAAAACATCCCCAATAAGCCAGGTCCCTTTACTTCAATTTTTCCATCAAGAGACCAGAATTATGCACCTTATTTCTGAGGTCACTTCCATAATTACAACAACATACATTCTTTGTAATAGCTTTTCCTTTTTAATGGATATTTAAATGGAGATAATTAAATATGTTTTCTTTCATAGCCTTCTCCTGAGAGGAAACATAACATGATGAAAATACAAGTAAATAGGAAGTAATAAATGTCTACTAAAAATAACTATTTTTACTCTCTAAGCAGTATTGATTGCTAATTGTTAAGACTCTTATAGTGATAATAGGGAGATGCAGATGCCTGTCATACTATATAAAACTGGATTCCAAAATATTTCAGTTTAATAAGCTATTCTTAAAAGTGTTACTGCAGTCAGAGGTCCTGGCTGTTTATCTCAAGTCCAGGCACTCATGAAATATGGTGTAGCAGAAGCATAATGTTTTGAAAATCAGATCTGGTTGCTTTTCTCTTTTACACATTTTTGGGTACCTTTCTAAATTTTAAACTTCTCACTGTGTCCTAATCAGTGGGATGATTGACTTTGTTCACTGTGCCAGCACTTCAGTTAAATGCACTCTGTTTCTTCCTCTGGCTGCATTGCAGGTCGTGCTCAACCTGAGGGGATGAGCCTCTAAAGGCTACAAGCTGGCATTGGCACAGAGACTGTGAACCCAAATGCTCAGAATGTGAGATCCTTCTCAGCATACTGAGATGTCTTTGGCTTCCAAACTGAAGTAGATATTGTAGACATTGACTGCCAAATAAAAATATCAGTTTTCTTGTATCCAGTGACGCAGCAAAGAGGCACAACTCCTTATGATCTGAATTTTTAGACTTTTTTCCTATTTGCAGTCAAACCTAGAATGGTAAAGGTCTACAAGAGAATGTTTAAGAACGGCAAATAAGATCCAAAAACTTTCTCGAGTTTGGTGTTGATTTTTTGGCTGGATGGCCTTTGAAAGGATTACCATGTTTCAACTGATTCATCACTCCGTGTTGTCACAGTGACATCTCAGAGCTGTTAGCAGCAAGAAATTCACTTCTCAAAAGCCTTTAATGGAAGGAAAAACAAGATAAAAAGCGGTAATCAGAAGTTAGCCGTTTCACATTGCCGGTCTTAGGCTTTGATGATCTGATCTGATTTTCTTTTTCTTGTTTAGTAATAATAGTACAGGAACTGAAATAAGTGTAATGGGCTGTCTTTCCTATCAACAAATGCCTTAGTCTTTGTTACTCAATTGCCTGCAAAAGCTGCTTATAGGATCTTGTGTTTCTGTTATGAATATTATCCCTTCTTTCTTCCACATTTACCCAGAGAGTAGGATAGTAGTTAGAGCCTAAATCTATTTGTAAAACAGACATGGATGGAATTAATCACAAGCTGTTTAACATGAGCGGGGAATATAAAGTTATCTGTCTGGACTTCCTCAGTTAATAAGGAAGAAGTGAAACATTTTAAGGGATATTCTCTTCTATTCTGAAAAAACCCAAAAAAAAACCTCAGGTAGTTGGGATGAATGCCTTCTGAATAGGTTCCTTTATACTGAGCTTAAATAACTATTGTGGGTGAGACATCTCATTTCAGCAGGCTCAAGTTCAACAAATCCCCCTCAACAAACTTTGGTATGATATGAATGTCTAGGGTGAAGGGTAGGGCTCTGGGAGAGCATCCTTTGTTAACTCTTTAGTTAACAAAGAGTTTACTAAACATTCTGTTTTAATTTCAAGAACAGAGTTCTGTTCTTGAAATTAGAGCAGAAAGATAATTTTTAAATAGTAACAACACATTAAATACATGTTAAGAACTGAAATCTTCTTCCTGCACTTGTCGAGAAATAATACTTCTTTCCTGTAAGGCATAGAGATCTGGGGCTACAAAGCAATGGATCAGTAGCCCCCTACAACTAATACCCATTGTATTCTATTTACTTATTTTTGAAATTTGAGTAAGGACACATGAAAGAAAATTTGTCTCTGAGCTTAACTTAATTCTTTTAAATTGTATGAATATTTAAGAGAAAAAAAAAGAAATTATAAAAAAATTGCAATACCTGAGGGATGTTAACAAGGAGAGGTAATAATGTCCTCAAGGCTTCAAGATAGTTTTTGTCTGTGAGAAGTTACCAGAGGCTGCAGTGAGGGAAAAACTGAAATGAGGCATAGAGTCATGGAATCAGAGAATTCTTAACGCTGTAAAAGACCTCTGAGGTCATCAAGTCCATCTGTTAAATACAATTATAAAGGCAGTGACTTTTTCTGTGTGATATGATTTGAAACCATGATTTTTAATAATTAGTAGAGTAAGAAATTTCACTTCCCAGGCTCATATTTTGAAGGATTTTTTTTTTTTTTTTTTTTTTTTTTGGAAAGGGAGTCAGGAAGTCCTCCACAAAATGAGCAGGCCCCTCAGCATGTCTAGACAAACACAAACTTGTGGTTCACATGGATCAACGGAAATAAACTCATGACTGTACATATATGTGTGTATAGAATAAATGTCCAAGAAAAAATGTTTTTGTTTTATTGTCTATTCTCCCAGGATAACCAGTAGCACTGAAAATTTTTGTTAAATTATTTTCTTCTGTATAACACTGTTTTTCAGTGAAATCAAAGGTAAAAATTAAGCATAAATAGTTCTGGCCATTCTGCTTTTTGGCAGATCAAAAATTTACCTGGAATCTTTAGAGGTATTTCAGTGGTAATTGTATTTGAGTGCACTACTAAGCTTTATGTTCGTATTAACAAACAGGGAATAAAAAAGAAACTTTAGATTTGCTCATTGGAAGTTGTCATGCCTTTAATAACTTGAGTGACTGACTCCTTTCTTGAAGGAAGATTAATGTACAATCCCTTTTAAGGTGGTAAATCTTCTGTGTTGGATTCCCATTTTTACAAAAGTGAACAAAATGCTCTTCTAGCTGTGACCTCAGATACATTGTAAAAGATAATCTTCCAAGACTGACAGTAGTAGATTATTATCAGTCAAGTAGGGAGCTCCAAAGCAGTAGGGTGCACATTTTAGGATGTTTATGGAAAACCTCCCCACAGATTTAACTTCAAAAATCCATTCTCAGTGCTAAAATTAGTTATATGTATAGAGAGAGGTGTATATATGAAAGATATAATGCATAATGATGATTCTCTCATTTCCTTTGTATTATAGCTGAAGTGAGATGTTTGTGTATTCCTGTCATTTCATATATGTATTTGTTGGTCTAAGGTTTATTCTGGGTAACACTATCCTTAAAGCAAACACTTCAGTCTACATTCTGAACCTGTATGTTATCTCCATGTGGTTTCAGCTTCCACCCTTTAACAACAAATTACTATGTATGTAAGCTGTCAAATCCACATAAGACAGGCAGCTGCAGAAGAACAAACTGAAGCCTATAAACCATAGCAAGAAGCATGAGGCTCCAATCAGAGACTAGTCTTTCTGTATTTAGCCCAATAAAAGTGAATTATTCATTATAATCAAGCTAAAGCTCCTCCAGTCTTGCCATCCACAAATTTGTTGAAAATTAAAGCTCAGCTTGAAGCCTCCAGAGAATTATTCTGAGTTAGTAACACCTGCAAAGAACAGAGATTACACTGTCGGGTGAATTGCTGTGTGATTGCCCACAGGTCAGCAAAACTTATAATTGGGACAACCTGAATATTTTCTCTGTATTTGACTGATGAGGATTTTGTGGCAGGTCCTTTTACATTAAGTAGTAAAGTTGTAATTTAGAATGCTTCACAGCAACTGATTGTGTTTGTTTTAACAACATTTTTTTTGTATTCTATGAGATTTCTATTGCTGTCAGCTGTTATTGCAACTTTATGAAATACACATTTAGAAACCTTTCTTATTCTTAGAAAAAATGGTCAGAGACAGGCTTTAAACTGTGGAATTTTCTTCCTGCAATTTCTTGTGAATTTAGAAGTTTATACTTTCCCCTGCTTAGCTGTATCTCATAAATGGCAAGCTAAGTGAGGATTTTGATCTCTATGTCTGTAGTATTTGTACACTCAGCAGCTCCCTGGACAGCAGTGGAAACTACCTAGAGGAGATTTTTGTTTCTTCCAGATCTTTCAAGAAATGCACTCATAAATAATATGAAAAATTGGTGGAGCTCCTAAATCAAATTGGATATTGACATTATTAACTATCCAAAAAAAGGACAGAGAAAGAAAAAAGTCAAATTGCCTTTGCTCCATGTTGTTCTGCACTGTTACATGCTGAGGTCTTATTTGCTGCCTGTATCAATTCACAGCTTAAGTTCAGAGCAGAATTTAGGCTTCTGGCTGATGTTGGTAATAACAGCTTCAACACGAAATGAATAAAGCTCATAACATTCAAGATAGGCCTACGTGGAGAACCTCAGACAGACTTTTCACCTGTACTTTGATGGGAGCCAGCTCTGGCCCACAGGGCTGTCCTTGCTGGCAAGAGGTAGCACTGAGCTCAGTGGGCTGCTCAGGGACTCAGTTGCTTGATTCCTACAGGTTGGCATGCTGACACAACTGGATGTGCCTGCTTCATGGGTCTTCCTGCCCTCTACCTGCTCATCTCTGGAAAGATGTGCTTTTGTGGCTTGCAAAGTTATGTGACCTCATTTAAATCACAATCCACAATTTACTTTCATGGCTGGAATGACTGAACCTAATTTGGCAGCAAACTCTTTGCACTAGAGATTATGCACTGAATGGAACCTGTTGGTACAGATTTCTGTCCTTCCCTTATTAATATCTTGCCACCCTTCTTTCATTTCTTACAGGGAAAATTGAAGTGCTTACCTCACTGAACTCATAATCATAGCTGCTGGATTGTTTGGTTTTGGTTTTTGCAGGTTTTGTTTCATTTCTTTTTTCCAGTTGTGACAAGAAAAAGCCCACAACTGATTAAATACTAAGGAAAAAGGGACATTTCTAACTGAGTGACAACTGCTTTCATATGTGTACTTTTAGTGCAGTGAAATTTGCCTCAGTGAATTCCTTTTATATACCTTTTACT
Source organism: Taeniopygia guttata (assembly GCF_048771995.1). Lineage (NCBI taxonomy): Eukaryota > Metazoa > Chordata > Aves > Passeriformes > Estrildidae > Taeniopygia > Taeniopygia guttata. Next base: position 74,281,180 of record NC_133027.1, on the reverse strand, counting down.
GAAATAGAATAGCCATGCTGCCAAAGGCAAGGAACTCGTAACTACATGAATGTGTTAGACAATAACATTTAGTGAGTACTCCTGCTGTACATAATAGCTGAGCGATTTTGACTGCAACACAACTAAGGGCTAATATAACACAGGTTTATTTCCTTGGATCAACATGGGATGTATTAAAAAATAATTTGCTGGGCAAGATGAAGCTTTTCAGGCTCATGTAGTCCTACTGCCTGCTCCAGAGGTTGCTGAGGAATGTAATAAAATACCAAATCCCTACTGACTGACTAATCTTACTTTTCCATGACACTTCAAAGTATTTCTATTTTTCACTTTAAAAAAGAACTACAGTAAGTGGCTTCCAGCATGGAATTGTCTATGAAAGCCCTGCCGAGGGCTCTAGCTTCAAGCTTGTAATTTCCATGTCACTGACCATGGATCATCCTATACTTTAACTCAGCTATTTGAAGGGTTAGAGGAAGACCTGGTGTTTGGCTCAGGGCTCTAGGGAAAGGAGAGGAAGCAGGTGTATTGTATAAGCAAATCTCCATGTGTCAACATCCATGTGCTTGTCAGAGGAATTTATCTGCTCCAGCTGTGCTGCTTGACGAGGGGATCTTTCAGTATATATTTATCTGACATATTATGTGTCCAAAACATGCTGTCAGTTTCTTTCAGAGAAGAACTTTGTAGCACAGGAAATGTGGTTATGAGGATGATCTAGCATCACCATAGGCTCTCACTTTATGAACCAAAGTAACAACAACTAACTGATTTGGCTAGGTGCTAATTAACCCCTGTCCAAGAGGAAAGGGAAGGACACAAGGAGTTGACTATCATTTTACAAAGCGGAAAACCAATGTACTGAAAATATGTGTGTCAAGAAAGCTAATGGAAAATAAGAGGACCAAAAGTGGAAATCTGAAATAGGTATTGTCTTGTCAACTTCTAGACCATGTTTCATGTACATGCATCATTGTACAAACTTTTATGGCTTCACAGAAGTTTTTTTTCAAAATGTGACACCCACATTAAAGACATCTGTAAGAAGGAAAAATAATGGCCAAAAATTAAGTAAAGGGACTCAAGGCATGCAAAACAAATTCACACTTGCTTCAGTTCAGTGGGTTGGTTTTTTATTCCTGCTCTGTTACAGACATGTACCTGAATTTAAGTGCTTGTCTTTGAATTATGTTATGAACATGTCCACAATTAATGGAAATTTGTGTACAGGGATTAATATCTATCTCAAAGCCTACATTATTGTTGGAGTCTAAGTGTTGTAAAAACAGGTAACAAGAAAAGAAATAAAAAATCTGATTTTCTAGGTTGTCCTGGGGCCAAGAAGAATGAGTTCCTAACGAGTGTTTTGGATGCATTGTCCACAGATATGGTGCACGCAGTCTCTGATCCATCGCTGTCTTCCAGCCGGTGGGTTTCAGACCTTTTTGTGTGTCTTTAGAAGGGCTCTGACAGTGGCAAACAGATTGTTGAGAGCTTTGAGGAGGAGCATACATAAAGGGTGAATTTCCAAGAGCGTATCTAGGAGAGTTTACTCCAAAGTTACCACTGTGGACTATGTTCACTAAACAGAGATACACTTGACAGATGAATTCTCAGCAGCACAGCTCAGGGTTTATCTGTAGCTGCTTGTGCAACTGTGTGTCAGTCTTTGTTCTCCTCTCAAGGCTTTATTTCTTGAATGTATGCTACCTTCCTGATTCATATTCTCCCTAGTTGCTTGCAAAACAAACCAATGCTATCAACAGTCACAGGCAGTGTTAAAAATGTGCAAGTGCTGTCAAACTTAGGGCAGCTGCAGGTCAGGTACTTATCTGAGGAGATAACATTTATTTTTATAGCTTATCCTGTAATTCAATACATTTAGGTGTTATGGCTCTAAGAGAATCCATCATGGGTTATAATTGGAGCTTTGGTATTTGGCAATGCTGATTGTTGATCAACTTCAGTTGGTTACTTTACACATTTAATTCATCTGCTGACTATGAAGCAGTCTTTTTTTATTTCTCTCTTCGCTTTTCTCTGTTTTAGGCAATTTAAGGAGAAAGCACTGTTTGCTGAATATGATGCTGATCTCAACAGGGTTTCAGAGAGTACACTAAAAGCAGATTCTAGCCCTTCATGTAAAATTTAGGATATTGTTGGTCAAAGTGAAAAAAAGAGAGATTCACTATAATTTAGTGTCCAAAACCAGGGTGTTTTAGATAACAATGGTGATGGCCATCTGACAGTGATGTAACTATTCTGAAATAAAGGTATTAAATATCAGAATTAAGAGTAAAACATGTTTTTTTCTTGTTCCAGTGTTTCTGAGCCTGATCCAAATCATACACTGGAAGAGAGAGTCGTCCATTGGTATTTCAAACAGCTAGATAAAAATTCCAGTGGTGATATCGGCAAGAAGGAAATCAAGCCATTTAAGAGATTCCTAAGAAAAAAATCAAAGCCCAAAAAATGTGTGAAGAAGTTTGTGGAATACTGTGATGTTAACAATGATAAGTCCTTGTCGGTTCAAGAATTAATGGGCTGCTTGGGAGTAACAAAAGAAGAAGGTAAAGCAGAAACAAAGAAACGCCATAGTAAGAACCTTTTCTCTCTGTCTTTTTCACTAAATTCTTCAAAGTTTATGAAGCCTGATATTTATATGTGCCAGAGTTATACAAAATAAAAGAATACACCTGTCTGCAGTTAATGCTGCTGTAGCTTAGGGCAGATGGCAAGAAAGTTGCTTCTGGATCACTTTGCTCCAGCAGAATCAAAAACTTCCTGTTGATTCTAACTGTTAAATGTATTGTGGTAGGAAACCTAAGAAGATATAATAACAGTCATCAAAAAGCCAGTTTAGTGTTATTATAGAACTGTGTTCTGAGTGGGTGGAAGTATCACACCTGTGCTTTTTGGAGTCCTGGAAGGAAGCACATGGTTGAGCTTGCTAATGAATTCTCATTTCTCAAATGTGGTTTAGAGATGCAGAGAGGAATGTGGTCATTTGCCAAACAGGTGGAATAATGGCTGATACACGGCCACCTTACCTTGCTGCCAGACTTGTAGGAAAGGGAGCAACCAACTACAGAGTATAATAGTACCTACAGAGTTTAATCACACAATTCTTGAAAAGGGGAAAAAACAATGATAATAAAAAAAGCAGTAGATTCCCATAGTTTAAGAAGTTGTGGAAGAATGAATATAGGTAAATTGTTTCATCTGGTACCTTAAAATGAATCAAGGACAGTGGAACAAAGGTCTCATTGGTTGTATTCAAGTCTAGGAAAGGAATATTTTCTGTCTGCAGAAAGATGGAAGAGACATTTTACTACCAAAGTAAATTGTCTATGGATCACAGTAACAGATCTCTCAAAACAAGTATTGATCAGATCCAGGGTTTTTTTTTCTGTGGCTTTTTTTGGTGGACCTCATAATAATACCTTCCAATTTTCATTTAGATGTTGAAGGTTAAAAAAATGCATATGAAGGTGGATGACTTCTGGTATCTTTGTGCTATGAATGTGGAAAGTGAAACACTTCTGTCCTGCTGCAGCAGGCATTCTTAGGACTTATTGTGGATGAAATTTGGGTCCAAAATCACTACACAGGAGGTAAAGGAAAGCCATAGCAAGACAGAAAGCAAACCCCAGGTTTTTGTTTTTTTTTTTTTTTCTTCATATTCCAGTAGAAAAACCCCAAAAAATTAGGATAAACTTCCTGTTTTGGAAATTAAAATTGTAAGAGGCATGAAATCATGTGAAGATCACACACAGATTTGTCTGAAGTAAAAATTATGACCACCATAACTGAAGTTCTGTAACAGATCTTCTGCAAAAAAAATCTATTCAATAATGAGAACATTCAACTTTGGAAGGGAAAAAAAAAATCTCAGAAGTTTGGCATTGAAAATCTAATGGTATCCAGTTGGAAAAAAGTTCTTAACCAAATCATCAGGTTGCTTTACTAGAAGTACATAGTTTTAAGGACAAGACAATAAAAATTACTTTTGTTGGAGTACCATTATTCTATTTTGTTTCTCTTACTTGATAATTAAAATTTCTTTTCTGATACTCCTTTCACTTGCACAAATGAAAGCAATTACCACTTCACTGCAGTTAGAGTTACATCTCTAGGAAAATATGAGACTCTTGTCACCTGAGATGTCAGAGCTGAGCTAAGGAAGTGACTGTATCATTTTGTGTGAGTCCCAAGTTTCTTGTGTGAGAATAATTGGAAGCAATATAAAAGCTAGAGAGTTGTAAAGCATGTTTTCTGAAGGGGGTACTAGCTGCTGTAGCATTTTTCAAGGTTCGGTTTTGTTTCCCTTAGTTCCAGTACAGCTTGTTTGACTCACAGACTGACATGGAAAACCAAGAGGGCAAGTTCTTCCCTAGTCTCACAAGTTTGCTTGGGAAGATAAATGGGCTAGCAAATTCATTTAGCATTTTGGGGGTTTCTTTTCCCCTATATTGGGTACTGTCTTTGACTTTGAGACTAAGAAATTTTAAAAAACAGTGATAAACTTGTCATTTCACAGATTAAATGTAAACAATGTTTTTGGTTTGTAGAACTGTTTCTTTAGTTCTTTAGTTCTTTCTTTAGTTCTTTCAGCACTATCTTTAATCAAAGTGAATGGTTTCCAGACAATCTGTTTGTCCGTGCTTCTTTATTGCCAAGCATAATGGACTATATTTACTACTAAAGTTTTAGTAAGTTTGAAATTCTCAACCTTGACTATATGCAAACTTCTAAGCAAATTTGACATGTTAACTGGCAAGAGATGTTCAACTTTCATATAATGCCTTGAAAAAAGCAACACCTGTATTGAGGAAAGAAAAAAGTAGCTGTGTCAACGAAAGATCTAAAATATTTTATCTCATTTATTGAAAGCTGTGCACTTACCCTGCTCTAAAAATACCTTTTCAGAATGAGGGCTTCAGTTCTTGAGGATAACTTGCAAACCATATTTATAATGTTTTCTTTCCCTTCCTTTAGCAGTCCCTAGAACCAACACTGAAAGCACTTCATCCAGCAGGCAGGTGAGTACTGAGGAGAGCAAGATCTCCATTTCTGCATCTCCTGGCTGAATTTCTTGGGGTTTTAGCAGTCACCATTGCAGCTTCAAACTGATTTAATCTGATATTTTGCAGAGTTGCCAGGAAAATGTAGCACAACATCCCAATTAATGAATTTTAACTTAAGTTCTATGTTTGGAAAGCTAAATCAGTCAATTACAGGTGCAGAGTAAATGTGCATAATTTGCAAAATGGATTAGGCTTGGATGTGGAAGTTCCTAGGAAAGTGTATATTGACGTATAGGACATATATGATAACTTGGTGAGTGTAATTGAGCCCTCATGAGTCTTCTGCATTCCTGAATGACAACATTCCCATACACTTGTAAATGTGCACTGCTTCATCTTCATTTAACTTTTGCTTTAGCTGAATTCTGTCAGTGTTTCTTCCTGTCACACTATAGACACAAACTGACATTTATTGAAAGGAACAAAGCCATGCATTTCCCATGCCCCGTGCAAATCTATATGTTTCATAAACCCCACTGCATCATTATATCATGGCTTTAAGCAGCTTTTAAAATCTTAGTGCAATGAAAAGAGCTGTCACTTTCAAATGCCTTTGCTGGCTGAGCAAAATATGCTGAAGAACTAGGATTTGCATCAGTCTGCTAATCTACGTTTAAACTAAAGTTGCAGAATGATGGAGAAAATAAAATGTCAAGTGCCCTGACAACATAAGCTATGATATTTTTTTTTGGATCAGTTTTCTGCAAAGACTTGATCTTGTTTTTCAAAATAGCACCGGTGTGATCCATGTAGATTTGGCTACTCAAGCCATTCAGAGCTGCAAAAGGCACAAAAGTAGAGTTTTTTAATGAAGGAAAGGTAGATTTTGAAAAGGAGGGACTCCAGTTAAGGCCACAAAAGTAAGTTAAAAGAAGTGGGGTTTAACCTGTGTGTGTCTATTTTTCTAGTCACTTATTCTAAAGAAAATATTCCTGGCCAATATTGTCATACCTTCCTAGTACTTTTGCATGGTCTTGTCGGAGGGCTTGTGAGTCCAGTGGTTTGATGGTCTAGCAAAAGCGTTATCTTCACACTATTCTTATACCTTACTATTGTATTAGTTAGAGGACTTAAATTATTAATGCCTACAAAAGTGTCAGTAAATGATGTACTAGTTTTAAAATTATTCATGTAACGATATTATAAGAACAGCTCAGGTAATGCTGCACCTATGAATATAGGAATTTGGCTAAAAATACCCCAAAACCCTAGTTGTGGTGAATGTCTTTCTATCTATCATAAAGCTAGATTAATTTGTTAGGAACTGAAACCCAAGTTAACCTACCCACAAGCCAAGAGAAATCTTCCTCTCAAAGTTTATTGTTGATTTGTTCCCTTTTTTTATCTCTGCTTTGTTTGATGTTAGGTTTGCACTTCCTAAGGCAAGCTCAACATTGGTTGTGGTTTTTACCAGAGACCTCCTACATATGTTTGATGGAATATAAAATATACTCACAGCTACAATAATGTGATAAGTCTGTTTGTTTGTTTAAACAAATGTTTGTGGTCTTATTTTTTCAAGTTTTCCCCACAAATCATTTACACCTTAAACAAGACAGCCTGAAAACTATTATCCTTTCAAAACTCCAGAGCATTCAGAGGGGTTATTTTAATTATATAATGGCAATTACTGGCACACGTGCATTGCACTGGAAGCATTGCAAGCCCTGTCCCCTTTCTTGTAATCTGATACCGACTTGTGGAATTGGAAATAAAAGTGTCCTTAGAACAGCTATGTTTTTCAATTTTGCCCAATAATTTTGCTGACTCAGCATCAATTATTTTAAGAGCTATTGCTGACAAATGATAGCCTGACATTAAAGCTGGCTTAGAAAACCATCTGTTGGCAATTTCATACTTGAAAAATGCATGGCTGCAAATGCACAAGGTGGTTTTCATCACAGAACTTCTCACTTGAAAGGAAGCTACTGAAAAGCATAGAAGCTGCTCAAAAGAAACCACCCATCTGAGAAGGCCTGATCAGATTTGCACCACTCAGGAGACACAAACTCAAACACAAACTCTCTACTTATTTATTATTTAGCAGCAGTTTAGTTAAATATATGTGTGCTTCAGCACATGTTTTTTCACATTTGTTGAGAAAACAACTTAATGAAAGAAAGCAGATAGAGAAACATACCCTGATGTGGTTACTGCAGCACAGCTTGGTTGCTCTAAAAGAGATCAAATAGGGGATGGGTCTGACTGGACTCGGGTAGTGGCCAGGTACATTTCCCTTGCTCAGCTCCACCCTGTCCAACAAGTACACACATATATGCCCATGTGCCATCAGTGCTGGTTTTTGCAGCCTAGCAAAAAGTTTGTAAGGAAACCACAGATTGCTTGTGAGACTTCAGCCAGCAGCCCATTCCTTATAGGAGGATAGGAGCATGCCATACCAGGTGTATGGAACCAGGGACTTGCCCAGGAAGTTGCTAAAACTGTGTGATTGACAGGTATGGATTTAAAGGGCCATAGGTAGGTAGTCAAGACATTGCTCATACCCTTGCTCATAGGTGCCATGAAGGACTACAGGGCAGGAATATTTTTATTCCCTGTATATATTTATGCAGAATTCTCTTCTGATAATGGCATATGAGCACTGCTGACAAATAGAGATAGAATTTTATGCTGGACTAATTGAAAGCCTCATTAATAATGCACATTTTCCCAACTTCCTTTCAGCAAGTTTTGAAGAAGCAAGGGTGAACACCTTACTAATCCAAGGCAGATCTCTTTGACATGTGGGAGATTTCCTCACCAAAAGGCAATAAAAACAACTGTAGTATTTGCACTTTGTACTTAAAAATGTAAATTCACTTTGTAGAAATGAAATATTTAAACAGACTTTTTTTTTAATCTGTGAAAAAGTAATGGCTAGTTTTGAAAAATTATCACATACAATGTATGTGTATTCTTCTGTTGTCTAAAATATGTAAAACATGTTGGAGATGTAAAAGTTTGCATTTAAACCATTTTTAAAAAAATAACGTTTTTGGCAAACAGCAGCACAGAAACCTGATTCTATGTATTTTTGGTTTCAATAGTATGGATTATTTTTCTTAATACTGTCATTTAAGTAGAGTTATGCTGAAAAATCTACTGTATTCTCAATTTTGTCCAAGCAGTGTTGAATGTTTCAGGTTTGCAGGATTGAGAGAATTGTGTAAATTGCTGTTTACTTGGTTTTGCAGTTTTTTACTGAACAGATGTTTCATTGGTGGCAATATTTTATTTCATTTTATTTTTATTGGAATTATTAAACTTTCCAAAGATCATACAATGAGAATACAACCACTAATGGATTCAAAAAGCAGTTATTCTACTTGGTATTCTTACAGAACAATGTATCCTTTTATCAATTTTTGAAGTGCCTTTATTAATAAGTTTTGGTAGGATTTTTCTCCTGTTTGCTTTCACTTGGGTTAATAACACAACAAACCAAAAAGGAATTAGGTAGATTGTAGTGTCAGCCTGGACCTTAAAAAGCATGTTTCTGTGGTCAGTGCAAAGCAGGTGCAGAGTTTGTATGGGGCAGAATAGTAAATCTTTCTATTGTGACAGGGAAGGATAAGCCTTTTTCCTCTACACCTGGCTACCCTTATAAATCCTTTGGCTTGCCTGGGGGCCCACTAGAGGAGGGGCTATTCACATTGCCCCCACCTGAAGCTTTTTTTTAACTGACTAAAGAAACTTCTTGAATGTTTTCATACTTTCTCCATCATTTTTCCCCCAGTGCTTTTTCATATGTGTGTCTGAGGGGAATAAGAACTTTGGATGTGAATCTAAAGCAGGGGACCCAAATGGAAAAAGGTTCTGCTCTTGAACAGCTGTGAGTTACAAGCAGCTGGGTTGATCAATGCAGTGGTAGAAGGACTACTGGCACCTAGGAGCTGACATGAGAAGGCAGGAATGTAGCACAAGCAGTGATTTCATTACGGTTTGTTTGAATAATGTAGGATCTGACATGTGACCAACTATTCATAATAGCACCCTGCTTGAGTATGTATCTGGAAAACTTTCTGTGAATCAAAAGGTGTCCTTTCAATTCCAACATATTCTGAAGTAATAGGAAACACTGTATGCAATGGAATTGTATCCCAGAAATTGTGTATTCTAAACTCTGGCAACAGGAGAAACCAAGGCAATTGTTTGTTATCTTGTATTTTTGTTTTAAAAAGTATTTGTTATTCTTTTATAATGTTAAACTTGGAAATTAACCTTCTTTACAGATTAAAGATTAGTATGTTATCAAACTATGCTGCTGACTTTTCTTTCGCAACACAGAGAGACTTGTTTGGAAGTAGATACACATAGTGATGACTTCACCACTGCTTTGAGTTTACAAGGAACCTCATGACCTTGCATTGTGTCCGTCTACTTCCCTTGCCTTTATTGAATTCTCTTTTAAGATCATTCATTTCTTAGTCATACCATTTCTTCCTTGAATTCTCCATATAGCTTCAACAGGTCTCTTGCTTCTTCTCAGCAAAGTATAGATAGAGATGACACCTTTTCCCCTGCATGTGAGTGTGAGCTGCAGGGCAGCTTTCAGCCTGGCTAGAAATAATGAGGAGAGAGATGCAAGCCCTCGGAATTCACAGTGCCTGGTTAGGTGGTCACAGTATGGTTAACAGCAGCATTTTGTAAGAAGCATTTAATTCCATCGTTTTGGCTTTTGGAGACAATATAAACATAGGCTACCAAATATTTTGCCATGTCCATGGTTTGAAAATGCACCCCATTTAAACTGAGAGGTTGTGTGGGATGGCAGATTTGGACTAGCAATATGATTATATCATGAGTAGACGTAAACAGTGGTGGAAGTGCACGTAAGTTCTAAAGGCATTTTTAGGTAGCCAAAAACTTCTACAACACAGAGTCATTTAGTAACTCTACAACAACTGAAACAGGAGGTGTTTCCTCTTTGTATACATTTCTGTGTCATCACTTTCGTCATTTATGTCAATTAACAGAGACTACATCACTTAAATATAAGTAATACTCTCTTCTTATACTGCCAGGTAGAGTCCAGATCCTTAATGGAACCATATTTGCAAGATTGCTAAATTCACCTCGGCTTCCTGTATCTCCCATATGCCCATGGGAATATTTAAACTGAAATAAATATTCTATTTGTAACTAGGAACAGCTCTGATACCAAAAAGGAATCTATGTGAATAGGCCCTTAGGCTCACACTACAGTGTTTATTGTTTACACAGTAAATTAATTAGTTCTACTTTTTATCCTACTCCATGTGCAACAATTTAATTTCAATTTTAATCCTGTTACTGAAAACACAACTTATACTCTTCTTCTCATTGACCAATATTTGTTCTAGTTCCAGCTATTGCTGAGCATATTTGTTTGGAACTTTTATAAGGTTGTAAATAGAAGACTATAAAGTTTGTAAAGTGTGTATGTATTCAGTGATTTGTTCAGCCTGTTGCAATGTCCATTAGTCAACAGGCCACACAGTGAGAAATGCTCTATATTTTGACAACACTTTGGAAAACTTACTCATATTCTTCCTATCCCTACTTTTAGACCAATTTCGTAGTTTAATTTTTACCAAAACCACTTAATTGTCAGTCTTCTCCCAATCTAATAAAATACCTAGTTTTCAGGTACTCATTTTGTAGAATTGGGACCTTGATGAGTGCTCCAAATGACGATTTTTCTTGCTAATGTCATTTCAGATATTGAAAGACTAAAACAGAGAAACCTGAACAAAAATCACTACATATAAAGTTTTACACCGTACTGTTTTGACCACACTTTTGCCCTTCACAAGTAACATAAAACCCATGGAGAAAGAAGGCATTCCTAGAAAGCTTGAAGAAAAAGAAAAATACAGATTGATTCATTAAAGATATTTAAGTGTTTCCAAGATATGATAGATGTAATTAATATTTTCTTTTTACGGTGGTAAAAAAAGATGGATTAATGGAGGTTAAGAAACTTTGCTGTCAAAGATAACATAATTGTCCCTTTTAAATTTTTATATTGGTATATAGCTAAGTTAGAGAAACTAATGTTTTTAAGTAAGAGTCTTTAGTGCTGAGAGTAGAAGGTTTATTACTTTGATTTCCTTTAGGATGGCAAATTGAAGTAATTTTGGAGAAATTTGACATTAAATAGGAACCAAGTAAGTTTATTGATGTTCATTTTTGTAAATGAAAACATGTCCTGTGTTTAAAAAGCATCAATAATACATGGTTTTTTTTCTTTAAACAAAAGCTCATGTGGAAAGCATTGAGAGAAACACATTTCCCTAAAACATCCAATGAGGAGGATAACAGGGAGAGAGGTCTATTTTTATCTAAGTTAATGATAGAAATATATGCAGTATTTTCCCTCTACTACATCCACCTTCCCTTTTTTCATCATACACTTTGCCCTTGGACTCATGATACTGGTGGTGCATATGAACAATCTTTTACATAAAATAGGGTCATCTGAGTCATCCTTTCCCTAGATACACTCTTTACTTAACATCAATTCAATGCATGGTATTTCTTGCTTCATATCAAATACAGAATTCTTCTTTGCACGGTCATGGGACCCATTCTTGGCTGAATGGGTAGTTTATGAAGAAAATCTTTCATAAAATATCAGCACAGTCTATGGGATTCTAGGTGGACAGCTGCAATTTTTTATTAAGCCACTGATAACAGTTAATAAAGATTTATAAAACCCACTCAGTATGTGAAGTGAATCCATGAAGTTGCCTCTATTTGTTCTAAGTAGTCAGTCAAGGACAAAGGACAAAAAAAACAAACAAACAAACAAAAAAAAAAAACCATGGTGAATGCAGTGAGAAACATTGTTTCACTAAAGCGTGATTTACTGATTTCATGAGATTGAGATTTACTCTGTCACTTGGAGCTTATTTTACTTAAACTAACAAGCATGAAATATCAACATGGAAAAGCAACATTTGGATACCTATTTTGGCACAAAATTGGATATTGTGAAAGGTAGAAGTGTTCTTGCTTTTCCACCAACTTTTTAAAAAAATTGTATTTGTTTAAAAGCAGTCAGACAGTCTAAACGTTTCTTCATGCTTCATCTGAGTTTTTGAGTGTCTTGCTATCACTGTGTGAAGCAAAGAAAAACAAGACTGAGGCTTGATGAATGGTTGGATTTAGCACTAAATGCATATGAAATGTGAAGAAAACTGCAGTATAGGTAAGGGTATTTATATTAGTTTGTATCTATGCAAAACAGTTGAAGCTGTGTGAATTATATGCAGAAATATAAGGGGCACTATTCCAGCTTGCAAAACAAGCCTGCCATGAGACTGATTGCAAACATACTCAAAACCTAAAATGTTCTAGCATATCTCTACTCTCTACTTTTAGCAGTCATTTCACCCAAAGGCTGATGTGAACCAAAATCCACTTTGACTACTATCCAAGGAGTAAGTCTAGCTCTCTTGGTTTGTAGCTTCCCAATTAGTTTTCCTGAATCCACAGCTCGGGTACATTCTTCTGAGACCCCCCAGCCTGCCATACAGAGGGACAAAGACCCAGAACAAAGAACACAGGATTAAACATGGTGACAGATACTGCAAAGTACAGGATATTGCTCCATAGCTCAGAGTTTTTTTACCCTGGTGGGCTGTGATCAACTGAAAATTCCTGCCCTGTATCATCAATGACAAACCCTAACTTCCTGCTTCCTAATGCATCAAATCCATGCTCAGAGAGAACATTATGCTTCAACTGAGTGGGAGGCAGTGTGAGTCACAGCTACAGGGCATTTGAGAAATGCTATGTCTCCTCAATAAGTGCTCAGTTAACTCCCACCAATTAATTCCTCTTTCTGCTCAGTACCATATGATGGAGCAGTGTCTGCACACATCAGTTCTTTAGTGCTCTGCAGAAAGGAGCTGTGCTTCTCAGCCTGGAGCATAGTTTGTTGTATTGAATTCTCAGCGTCAAGGAAGGTTTTTTTCTGTAGCTTGCTGTTATCCCAGGTACCCACTGCTGCCTTACAGAGGTCTCAAAAAATATTTTGCAGCACAAAATATACAAAGGAAGAGGTGCTGGCTGAAGTGGTAGGAAAAAAAAAAAAAAAGAATATGTAGTTTAAAAAAAGGCTAATAAAAAAAAGAGAGAAGAAAAACCTTAAGAAGAGAGACAAGAGAAAAATAGGATCATGGAGACACTGAGGCACTGAGGAAGGTGGCCAGAACTGTGCTAAAGCCACATGTGGAAATGAAGGAAGAGCAGACAAAGAGAACACAATGAAGAGAAAGCAGGTAGAAACAGGACGAGAGCTTGAAAGGGTATGAATGAAAACAAAGCAAGGATAGCAATGCTAAAGATAGAAAGAAATAGAATAGGTGATTCGGCTCCCATGAGGAGGAAAAGCCCGAGACTGAGGGGAGAATAAGACGAGAAGGGACACAGGTGAAACGGAGAATTTCATTTTTCTGGGCACAGTATCTCCCTCATACAGCATCACTTTCTGAGTCATACAAGAGGTTTATCCTGCCTTTGGATATTTCCTTATCCATGTATAAGATCTGAATTTATCCCTTGGTATCCCAGTCACTCCAGTGCTTTGTTCCAAAAGAAATTGTTTTCATGGCCAATCCAAAGGCTTCCTTTAGATCCAGGAAGTCTGAGCAACATATAATGAAAATGTGAAAGAAGAAACCAGTATATTTCTAAACTAAGAGCAGACTTGACCAGGATGAGGAAATCAGAACCACAACAAAGATAAATTTCCTTTTATATTTCTTATTCAGTAAAGATGTAAGCAAAATTTAATTAGCTGAGGTTTTTTTGGTTTTTCTTTCATTCATTTCACCAACAAATCCTCTGCAGGCTTTGCTGATACCCTACAGTTTAACATTTTCTTTAATCAACACATAGATGACAGAGGATTACAAGAGTTCTTAATTCTTATTGTCTGGTTTTTTTTCTTTTGTGGTTTTCTTTATGTTCACTCTTGGGGTGGCTAAAAACTAATTATTTAAATGCTTCTTAAAGTCTTTAATCTTTAAAGGTTTGTATCTCTGCAAGAGAGAAAAAGGCAGAGAAACAGACTGCAAGAAAGATGTTCAAGAAAACTTTGGAGCCCTTAGAAAATACCACATGTTCAGAGATTAGAACTATTTTTAAGGTACCAAATGTTTCCATGACTTGATGACAAGGAGTTTGACTTCATTACCTTTGGAAATTTACTTAGAAAATTCAGTTGGATAACTACTTAGAAAATAGCTAATGTCAAGTAATGTCTCTAGATTTTCAGCAGTGCACTGGAGCAAGTTTATCACATGCTGTCCTAATGCAAATAGCAAATCTAGGGAGAGGCTGGGAAGGGGCTTCACCTGGGTGCAGTTTGAAGTGAGAGAGCCATCTACATGCCCATGAACAGCTTGGAGGAGAATGGGAGAGAGGGACCAGGTGAAGAGGTGGAGGCTGCAATGAGAGTAGCAAGATAGCTGTCTTACAACCAGCACCTGCTCCACCACTTAAAGCCCAGAGACTTTGAACTGTTCAGAATCTGTGTCCTGGTAGTAAGCAGCATAGCCAGTCCAGATCAAATTTTGCCTGAAAGGTTTTCACCTTAAACCAGGAAGTACAACTGAAAAATGGAAGACAATGGAAATTGGCACGGATTTCCTGTCTGCTTGCAATTGTTGAAGGTGGGGAGGGTGGGGAGGGAGGGGGGATGGACAGTGACAGAAAGATTGCTTTAAACTCTGGAGCCTCTGCTCAATTTTAACTCTTTAAAATAGAAAGTTTCATTCTCTTCTGAAATCTATGCGGTGCAACTTCCTAGGACTGAATGTACTCTTCACAGTGAGAAAGAGGGATCCAGGCACCACAATGAGACAGACATCTCTGAAAAGAGATGGCCCCAACATCATGGCTGCTTAATAAATAATACTGAGCACTGCTTTAAAATAGAAACTAAATGTATAAATGAATACAAATACTGCCCCATTGAGACTCAATCATCACATACTCATTCCCCCTTTTTTATTATAATTTTCAGTGAAATTTTGATGGATTCTGTTTAAGAAATTGTATATTATAGCCTCAGCCATAAAAAAACCCAGTAAGTTTCAGATAAATTTTCCCTTGGAAGTTTTGCTTTAGTTTGTACTGTTGGTGTATAGGCCTTGTTGGGGGGTAAAGGCAGTAATGCGTTCTTTACCATCTTTGGTCAATTGCAACTGTTAGTGTATCTTTTATTTTATGATTTTATCATGTTTTTTTCTTTTTTTAGGGGTTTGAAAGTCTTTCATACCGTTACAGACCATACTTCTACCAATTGCTGTCTGTTAAATAGTGTTGCCAATCTTCTTCTGGACAATAGGAAACACATTTGAGAGGGAAATAAGAGGACAGATCATACAGCATTTGTATACTAGTGACATTGCATTGCTGATGGTATTTTCATATTTTGCTCTTCATGCATTTAGATTATCATTATCTTTCATCATAATTCTATTAATCAGTACTTTTACATAGCAAGTAATGAAAACAAAGAAAATAATTATTTTTAGGAGAACAAAAATTCTGTTAGGGAATTAATTGTATTTAAATTTTTATCATCTTTTACACACATTTCATGAGCAAAATTCAGCTCATGTTGATCTACTACATGGTTTCATCATGCTACTATGCATCTATTTCACAGAGCAGTTTCCCATTATTTGGGTGTCTGTTCATTATTTTTGTCCTAAACCCCAATGTTTGTAGTCTGTCTCAAAACCATGAGAAAATTTTGTGTGGCTAGCAACATTTGTTTCAAAGATAGTGGGGAATGGAATATAAAGGAATGCCAAGGGAAAACTACGTGTGGAAACTTGTAAAGCGCTTTTTCAACTATTTGTAATCTTTCCTTCTAGTGAATTTTCAACTCAGTTTTTGAAGAACACATTTAATAGATAGTGAAGTAGGATACATTTGCTACAGATGTTTCTGCATATAAATAAAATGGACCTTGTCTAATAGCTTTTGTGAATTGCCTTCAATAAACACTGTGTTGTGGTTAACAGCAGAATCTATGTTTATTCAGACAATCTAACATGCAGGCAGATTTCTGTTCCCATATAAAGTTCCCTACCTTTCCCTAATACACTGTGCAGACCAGCTGTGCTCCAGTTCCCTGGGAACATTAAAGCAGTGTTTAAGACTAGAGCCTGGGACTCTAATGAGAACAGTGTGGATTTAAAGAGTCAGCCAGATCTGAGGGGGGAGTGGAAGCATCACTTTATCACATCTTGTTTCTGTGAGAGTCAATATACAGGGCTCCCAGAGGTAGGAGTTAAGGTGCTCTGGAGTAAAAGTATGCCCAGTTCCCTGGAACCAGGAGCTGCAGTAAGTGAATGCAGGCTGTGAGCTTACCTGCTTAAAAGTGCTGCTGCCCTTTCCCCTCTTCCACCTCAGGCTGAAGTGTGGTGAGGGTATTAGGCTGTGATACTCTGTTCACTCTGGAGTTTCTTATGCTCTTTGCTTTTTAAAAACCTGTCTGGAGGGTGCTGCTAGATGGGCTGAATGCACATCTTGTTGGCTGACAGGTTTAAGTGAGGCGCTTGGGTCCATTTCAAAGCAGGGCTCCAGCACCATTGCTTCAGATCATGGCTTTGTGGGATCAGGCACAGGGCGAAACTCTAAACAAGCCCCAGCATGAGCCATCCCTACAAACAGTCCCTGGCTCACAGCAGCCTTTCCATCAGGCTTAATAAGTAGAGGCGTGAATAAACAGATGAAACAGATGGAACCTAGTATGGACTGCACAAGTGCTCAAGGACTGTCTTCCATGAGCAGGGAGGAGAAATGATCGTTTGCCAGCAGTAAGTTAGGGCAACAATTAGTTTGAATTTAATTCACACTAAGATCTCAGACATGGGCATAGTTAGCTCCAGCTGCAAAGGAACGTATCTGTGCTTATTGGCTGACTTTCTGAGTAAAGAGGTGTATGTGAATCCAAGATAGGTATTTCAAGAACATGGCAATGCTGCTTTTATAGACCAGATAAATTTTTTTAAGCTGAATTTTATTTTTTCTCTTGGGTAAAGCTAGGATAAAAGTAGCTAATGTGTAATGCAGACATCTGTACTGATGTAATGGTTTAGGCCATCATCAGGACAAAAAAAATGTTGAACCATATTTTCTGAAAAGTCAGCAAAAAGTGAGTATGAGGGATATAAAGAAAGCTGAATTTGGAGCAAGTGCATAATCTAAAATTTAGCAGTCAATCAAGAAGTTAGGTTTATGTGCACTGTTTCTAATTGCGAATAAAATCTCTCCTGCTGAATGGAGTCACTGGAGTTATATGCAGTGTATATACCCTAGCTGAGTTTCATCATCTTTGAACAAGTCTTCTGAGAACCTGTTTCCAGTAACAGAACAAGGTTGGCAGTACAGGCTATACACACATCTGTTTCCTGGAACATGGCAAATCTGCAGTTCGCATCACAAACTGGGTTGCACGTGTTCTAGAAAGCCTTGAGCATTGATTCTGAAGAGGAAATATGTTAACATGGGTTATTTCAGAATGGTTTTCAGGTTTAATTTAGCTGATTACTCTGAAAACAGAAACCTGTATGAAATCTCAGCAAAAGTAGAGAGTCATTACCTACCATAAAGCTTTTTTAACTGCATAGAGTGATGGTGAAGCTTGGGGTGAATAGTTCTGTGCAAAGGTTCTGGTGAGGTTTAATGAAGATTTTTGACTGCCAGAAGACAGAAAAAAATACCAGCAGAAAAGAAAAATGGATCATTAACCGAAATCTCAGCTGACTTGAAACACATTTTGTTTGCCTGCCTGACAAGTACATACATCACATGGAAGATTCATGTTTGGATTCACGTTATATTTTCCCATTGTGGTCTGGTGACAACTGAAATACAAGATGTATAGCAGGAAGTTTTCAGTAACTTTCCAGGTCGTGAACTGGTATGAAACCTGAGATGTTGTGCAAAACACAAGAAATTATCTCAAACAGGAGTATGAGTGTAGTCAGCACACATAAAAAGAAAAGCAGAGACATTGGAATGAAAACCCATTTTCTTTGCAGATTTAGAAGATACACCTACCAACTCTATTTCTTTGGGAAATGTACTGAAACCCTCAGTTAATCTATTGTCCTCCTAATATAATGCTATAATCTGTATTTCAAAAACATGTAGAAACTTCCACCTACCATGGCCACAAGGGTCACCCAACATCAGGCAAAATATAGTTAACTGCAACACTTTCAACACTACACAAGGCATTCACTAGATTGGAGTCTAACATCCTGGTGTCAGCCAGTGGCAAAGCACATTACACACTTGTGACCTTTAGCAACTCCATATGTTCACCAAATTGGTGGTCAAATATGGATTCAGGAAATGCCCTTCTTCATAAAAAGATGGTGAATGAAGTCAAATCTTGTTGTAACATTCTTAGGACAAATGCTATTTTTTCATAATCTTTTTATATGAGTATTTTTGAAATGTTATTGTTAGATCAACATAAATTTCTCTTCTGTTTTTCTCAGTTTATGTCAGGGGTGAACTGTCCTATCAATTTACTAATGCAATGAACAACATAGCAGACTCCTGTAGCAATTTCTAACATTTTTCAGTTTCCAAATCTAATTTTTTTTTTCAAATTAGTTGCTTTCTCTTGTAGAGTCAATACAAGGTGCTATCAGTAGATATTTCTTCATGTTGTTTTGTGGATTTCTTGGAAATAGTCCATGGACCATCAATAAATACAGTTCACCATTTGAGATTACCACTGTAGAAAGAATACCGATGGTATTGATAATACTATTCATGAATCCACTACCACTCATTTTCACCTGCTAATACCTGTTCTTGCACCTTGGGAAAAAAATCCGTTCTGCTATGAGGTCTATTGGAAAATCTGATTTCTCCCAATTTGCAAATTAACTGATACTACAGGTTTGTGTTTTGGTATCTGTAGCAGTGTTGCTGTTTGCCTCAATTATGGTGTGTTTGTTTGCCCTTTTAAGTGTATGTCTGGTGACATGTAATGAAATGAAGAATTCCTTCTTTATGTCGGTTGAAGGTTTATCATAGCCAAATGTTTAGGGGGTAATTATACAAGAAGGATCTGGGGAAGGCTTTCCACATGCTTCTGTGGGGACAGAATTTAGTTTCTTAAATCATGGTTGGTATATCCCTGAAAATATTCACAACTCAGACAGAATTCTGAGCTTGGAAAAGTAGTGACTGAGCAAGGATCTATTTAGATTGATCTCTAGACAGGACGTCAGACAGTGGATTATGTGGTTCTTGGCTTCTACAGCTTGTGAATTTCAAAATAGATATGCAATACAAAGGAAGAAAGTTAAAATACCCTTAATGCCAGCCATTTAAAAGACTTATTCAGTTTAAGGTTTAATTAGAGGTGAGATTAGTTTGTAGGATTTGGATCAGTAAAACTTACTTTTTTGTTTGTTTTATAGGAGGAAATACTGACTCCTATATTTAGTTTCAGGCATGCTACTTTAGATTTCAAGTTCATTCTATTCTCACTTTAAGTAAAAACATTAAAAGATTGCAAACATTCTGTAATTCAGTTGTTACCAAAACCCAATGGCAACTTTTTCTTCTTGTTAGTTGAAAGCTAAAAACAGGGGAAAAAAACATACTAGCCATTCTTGTTTTGACTGACACTGTAAATCTTGGATTTTCTTCTTGTCTGCTTTTGTGCAATGAGACGTAACTGTGTTGGGATGAAAGCTTTGAGAGACTGACCTGAGACCCACTGTTTGGCACAGATTGAGTAGGCCAAAGAAACTGCTTGTTGCTCTGCTCCCTATCCATAAGCAGGCAAACATCCCCTTCACCCTGCTGAGAGCCACCCATCACTGCAACTCAGCAAACCAAACAGAAATTTATTGAAGGGCTTTACAAGTGAGACACTCTTAGGATGGGCTTCAGATTCAGTTGAGAGCTTACATCTGGACTCACCCATGTGTGTCTAGCTGGGAATCTTGCCTCACATCTTACATTAACTGGTTTCCCCAGAATGCAAAGGGGTCCTGACATTCAATGGAGAAGTTTCAACAAGTTTCATGAAGCTGATTATATACATGGACATAGAACCAAGTACCGAAAAGAGTCATATGAAAAAAAGTAATATTTCTGTAAGTAGTGCATAGGGATTGGTTTCTGATGGTTTGGCATGTGTGATTGAATTTGCTTGTCTCTAATAAGATACAAGAGACATGTGGAAACAATATCTTGAAGATCTTCATTCCTTGTTCTGAAATTGTCTGAGGAATTCAAAATTTTTTAGCAGTACACATAAATGTATCACACTTGCTTGGGACCCCTGAATAACAATTCATAGGAAGGAACAAAAACTTTCAGACTTAGATACTTTAAAACAACTATCCAAAAACATGTTCTGATGCTCTAACCATTTTTACAGAGTAGTCTCTGAAAAATCAGATCTCCTCTTGTGGTGCCTAGCATCATAAATATTAAGTCTTTGTCCAAAAGTATAACTCACATTCACTGATTGATTTTATAGCAAAATATCGAAACTGAGCTAGCCAAAGAATGCTTATAATAGCATCTTTCAAAGCCTTCCTCCAGATGGAACATCTGTCCCCCTGCTGTTGTGCCAGTGTCTATAAAATATACTATCACTAGCTTAAAAATTATTTTTATTGAGTAAAATGAAACCAGAAGTCTGTTGTGGTTTAGATTACTGTTTCATATATTAATATTAAGCACAATTTCTCAAATAGGAATAATAAATGAGAACTGGCTTGTGCATTATATCCAAATTTACTGTTAGTACTGTAAGGGGACAGTAACAAAGCAGTTTTTCAAAACTAAGTCTGTGTTTAAACTGCCTAGGATCTTATTATTTTAAAACAGAATTGCAGACATGGCTGTAATGATTACTTAGAAACTCTGCTGGAAGAATATGTTGTTCTAAAGAAAAAATTTATTATTAGTCTTGGGCTAGAAGCAAATGTATTGATAAAATGTGAACATGTTTTTCCTAACCAATATTAACATAAAATTACACAATTTAGTTGAAATATAATTTTCAACTAAAAAATGAAAAATCAAACAGTTTCTTTTCTTTTTTTATCTTTTCATTCCCCATTATCTAACATACAATGATGAGTTTAGCTTAGTAAAATGTGCATTCTTTGTTTTGTCCAATGCACTATCTGCAAATTCATTACATAGTTATTTTGGAGCATTCATGTTTCTCTCTTTTCCCTTAAAATACAGAAACCGTCACTAGAATGGTTTCTTCAGTGTTAAAATTCCAAATATGAGTGCTTCTAAGATATACCTAACCTTACTTGAGGTAACAGCCTCAGGTATTTCCAGCCATGTGATGGAATATCCCATTCCCTTCCCATGGCAGCACTGGAGACAAGCACAGGACTTTATTGTGCAGCAGTGAAGAATACTGTGAATAGTTACATCAGGAGCCAAAAAATACTTAACTTCCCTAAATTTCATGGAGCCAAGCCTTGTTCACATCTACAACTTTGTGCCGTGTTACACCCAGGAGAGTCAGAATGACTGTCTGTCTGAGGCTTAACGATTTCAGGACTGACAGGTGGTAAATTAACAACTTTGATGTAGTGAGAATCCGTAAGGGTTAAATGAGGACATAAATGCAACTTCCACCTGTCCCAGTAGAGAACTGAGTTTTAGCTTGTGTTGTAAGGTCCTTGATCTTGTGCGATTCATCTGGTTCAGTAGAGAAAATGATCACTGGTTTCAGTGGGAGTGAGATCTAGTTTCTAATCCTGCTTGTGTTAATTATGAAATGAACTCATCAGGGAGTTGGCTGGATGTAGCATTTTTGTGCTACAGCTGCAGCACCTCACAAACAGCTTCCATGTTTACATTTTTTTACATTAATCTGGAAACATTTCTAGATAACAATCTCTTCTCGCATCTAGTTAAGCTAGTGGAAATGACTGTTTTCCTACCATCCCACAGACCTGAAAAATCAATGAATATTTAGACCATACAAGCATTTCCAGAAGATTGCTGCTATGGTTACCTTTCCTAGTAGCTTACAAGGAGTGTGTCAAACCAGAGTGAAGGGAATCTGCTCAGCTATATGCTAAGAAACATTCAGTCAATGCCACTACAATTTTGGTTAAAGGTACTGAGCCAGTGACATGAGAAAATTTTCACTTGAAATTATCCATTTCCTTCTACTATCTGTAAGAGAGCAGAACTCAGTTATTCAGTTAAGCCTTACCTTAGGTCTAATTGGAACATCTGATCACTCTTCTGTATCTAACTCAATTTGTGAAAAAGAAATGCCAGCCCTCTATGACTGCTAAGAATAGATCCCATGCTTGGTATCCATTCTACCAACATGCTTCTCTTGTGAAGAGAAGCCTCTCCATAGCAATTAGTCTCTTCCTCTAAATGACAATTTCTGCACTTTGTATGTGTCCCTGCAGTAAGGACTACCTAAGAAAATAGTTGTTTGAGAAGGAAAGGAGGCCAGACAAAATTAGGAATTTCAAGTCAATTCATGGCATGAGATTTATCACCTGGACAAAGAAATGTCAGTTTAGGCATCAAAGCTGAGTATCTTATATCACTTTGGAACAAACCCTCTCTAGTGCTTGAGTTGCAAAATGATGGTTTTCTTGCTACAAATAAATCATGCTTTTTGCTCTCCTTTTCTTTCCCAAGCTTCATTCCCCCACTGAATGCTAAGAAAATCTTATCTTACAAAGCTGCTGGGTTTAAGGGCAGAAGAGCAGCAAGGCTGACCCAGAGAAAAAGGAGAAGGAGGTTTTAGTTCATAGTAAGACCTTTTTATCTGTGTTAGGTGGGTCTGGACAGACATCAAACAGAAAAACTTTGATGGCATGACTCAGCATCCCCTAATATGGAAAGAATAGGTGTGCATTACAGGCAAGGTGCTGTGTTTTGGCGCTGATGATTCTCTCAAAGGAATGACTGCCCTGCAGAGCGACCTTGACAAATTAGAGGGTTGGGTGATCACCAGTGAAGTTCAGGAAGGGAAAGTGCCAGACTCTGCATCTGGAATGGGGCAACCCTGGATGTGTGAACAGACTGGGGAATGAGAAGTTGGAGAGCAGCACCATGGAAAGGGACCTGGGGGTCCTGGTCAGTGGCAAGCTGGACATGAGCCAGCAGTGCCCTGGCAGCCAGGAGGGCCAGCCTTGTCCTGGGGGGCATCAGGTACAGCATCACCAGCTGGGCAAAGGAGGGGATTGTCATGCTCTGCTCTGGGCTCACGTGGCCTCACCTCGAGTGCTGGGGACAGTTTTGGGTGACACAATGTAAAAAAAAATATTAAACTGTTAGAGAGTGAGCCAGGATGATGATGAAGAGCCTTGAGGGGAAACCATATGAGGAGACACTCAGGTCAGTTGGTCTGTTCAGCCTGGAAAAGAGGAGACTGAGGGGAGATCTCACTGAGTTACAACTTCCTTGTGAAGGGAGGAGGAGGGGTGGACACTGATCTCTTTGGTGGCCTATCACAGGACTGGAGAGAATGGCCTGAAGCTGTGTCAGGGGAGGTTTAGGATGGCTATTTGGAAAGTTTTCTTCACCCAGAGGGTAGTAATGCACTGGAACAGGCTCCCCAGGGAAGTGGTCACAGCACGAAGCTGACAGAATTCAAGAAGTATTTGGACAACACTCTTGGGCACATGGTGTGTCTCTTGGAGATGGTGCTGTTCAGGGCCAGGAACTTGCTTATTTATCCTTGTGGGTCCCTTCCAAGTCAGCATATTCTGTGATTCTGTGATTCTGCAATGTAATTAGCCAAGTGTACCAGAGGTCTCTGCATATCTGATCACATTCAGATATGACGACAGTAACTAGCACAATTTAACTGGAGTCTGCCAAGAGATGGGTCTACCACACTTCCAGTTTTTGTTCAGTCTTAAGGCAGTTGAGAAAACGTAAGCTGAGAGATACATTTACAAGTTTAAAGCATGGCATTCCATAGTACCATGAGCAAGTCTGAATGTATTTTGAAATAAATTAAGTTATGCAGCACCTCAGCAGAATTTAGTGAAAATCACAGCTATATTCTGCACAGAAGCAATGAATAATCAGTCATGGAATTTGCCCAGCACCACAAAATGGAAACCTGGCTTTAGTTTATCCACTTTGACTTCCTCCCCACCTGCCTGTGTTTATTACATTTCAATAATTAAGTGGAGCTAGAAAACACCCCCTTTATTCTTGGAAAAATTCTAATTTATATATTTTGTATGTGGTTTTCTTGATTCCTGTGAATAGATTTGCTTAAGGAACAGTAAACACGTGAAAATTAATTTGAAACCTTAATCAGACTTTAGACTACAATTATTTTTTCCCAGACTAAACAAGCTTCAAGAAGTTTCATGCTAACCTTTTTCTGATGGGACACACTACTGTTGAAGAAAAGGATTCTTTCCAAGATCTTCATGCTTTCTTTCCATACGTTGTGTGGAAGTGTTGTCCTAATTTTTCTGTTGCTGCTCTCTTTGGAATCTTCTAAGTCAAATTTTAGAAATACAATGAATTAACTTTGGGAGCCTATTTGCATTTGTGACATGAAGAGCATGGTATTTTCTCAAAGAAATTATGCCAGCTGTGTTGGTATACAGATGGTAACCTTTTCTTGTCATATGGTTGCTCTCAACTACATGTCTCCTAGGACATGTTTAGAGAGGTGTTCATGCACATTGGGTTGGGTTTTGTTTTTACTAACCTGCCAGGAATTGTTATGTCGGTATGAGGATACAATATACTCCTATGAGCAGCATAAATCCAGTCTAATCTGAGACCTATGATTCAGATCTAGCACAAAACCTGACAATTTTCACTACAGTCAGACTCAGGTTGGATACACAGAAACCAAATCTGTATAGAGCCAAATACAGACTTTGGGTATGAGAGAAATATTGCACCATGTTTGCTCTCAAAGGAGAAAAGCCACGAGCAAGCACTGTTCTGCTGAAGTTATGGTGGGTTTAGTTTAATTGAGCCAACATTGGACTCCAGTTTCACAAACTTTTGTCAGAATAAGTAATTTTATACCTAAGCAGAAACAAAATTCTAGTGTAGTAATAAAATTCTTTAATTCTTTTCTTGTGTAACAATCAACAGATACTATTTTTTATTATAGTAATTAGGACTAGAGAAATAAGCTCTAGCCAAAATAAAAGCCAATTAGGTATTATTGTTATTAATACTATCTGATGATGTGATCTGCAAAAATAATGGGTACATTTTAAACGCCTTGGATGAAAATATTGAAACGTGAAGGAATGAGGTAAATGTCTAAATTAAAGGTCTGATTTATTTTTTGTAGAATGCCAGGCTGTTAAACAAAGCCAAACCCAGTGGCATGCCAGTAAGTTAACAACATACTACCATGAGAAAAGCTTCAGTTGGATTTATGGTCGCTCTGTCTGAACCTTTTATGTCTGAAGATGCCTAACTTAAATCTCCTGCACCATGGGTGGCAGGAGTGTGAGACAGGGAAAAGGCTGCAGTCACTTTCCTGGTCCCTCTTGCAAAGCAATGGCACGATAGCACCAGTAGCTACAGGGGCTTTCTTCATGTTAGGAAGAAGCAGACAAACTGTCTCCTCTTGTTCTAGTCACAACATCGCTTTCTTAGGGAGTTGCTTTTTCTCAGCTTGAAATGTTACAAATACTAAGATGGAGAATTATTTTCTATTTTGTGGAGGATTATTTTCTATTCTCAAGTTCTTTGGAAGTGAAGGTGATGTAAAATTATTTGACTGGGAAGAATTATTTTCCCTTTTGCTCTTTTAAGTATTGGAACACAAGAATCAAAGAATCATGCTAAAGGAACAAATAAAATAAAAGATAGGGAAAGACCCTCAAGCATTTTAGTGGGCAAGTAAATTAAAAAAAAAATCAACCCCATCAAACCAAAGCAACTTCACTTTTGGAGTCCTTGTGACTTAATTTGGTATTTTGTCTTTCTGCTGAAAACCAAAAAAAAATATACCTAGGCAATTTCTCATAACTGTTGGACAAAATTCTCTTTACTTGCAAAAAGAAAACACAAACTTTTTGACTCGTTCTTCTTAATATTTTGAAGATATAGCCAAAGCCTCCTGCTTATATCTCATACTGCAGCAACACAGACACTCGAGGGAAAGATATTCTTCAGTGTACTCTTTCCCTGGAAGTCATTCAAAACTGGTAGGAGGAAAACAGGCATCCTGCCATGAGCCAGCATTGTCCTCTCTCTGCTTTCCATATCTGGCAGAAATCCCTGCTGTCACTCCCACCCTATCCTATTTTATCTCCCCCTGGAATCTACATGGAGGGTTGCTTTTTTATCATTATTGTAATCAGTCATACAGCCTTCTCATTCTGCCCAGATTTCTCCTCTGAATACTTGCTTACTTGTCTGGTCGCCTTTTGTGCCCATCCTTGCATACCATCGAGACAACTGCATTTATACTGTCTCATGGGGCGTCAGAAACACAATAAAGCCATGAATGCACATTGCATTGAGAACCTGAGAAAAAAATCAGCAACAAAATCATGCTTAACTAGCATAAGTTTTGTAACTGGATGAACAAGAAACACTGCATTGACTCCATCTAAAGAGTGAAATTGTGGATTTTCTCATATTTATTTTTTTTTTCTTTTTGCGCAGCTGTTCTCCGGTATTTAGAGGTTTGTTTTAGCTAATTCAAACACAGCATAGCCAGAGTAGCTACAGATCTGTTTTAATTTGCACCAACAGCCTTATTTCCCTTGCCTTTACCTAACTCCCTATAAACCCCTCAAAGCCTTGTGTTTGAAAGTTTGGCTCTAGGTGGTTAACTAGATCATCTAAGTTTCATGGGATGACCTTGAATCTGCGCCCTGCCTCAGCAAGTTCAGGAAATTTTTTGGGAACTATTTTTGTCCCCTCTTTTAGGAACCTTCCAGCTTTCATAGAGCATATATGATTTTCTCTGACTCCCCATCCCAAGCTGTGGTCCTGGGAAATTGTCTATACTAGTGCCAAAAGGGATTAATCAGTTAGGTAATCAACAATATTGATAACAAAAATAACAACATGGTCACTTTAAACTCTGATCTCCATGCAAGATGAAAAGCTTCCTTTTTCAGAACATTCAAAGAATTAAGCTACCTATGATATAACCTTCTCTGCCTCCTTGCTTTGTCATATCATTGCTTTGTCATATCATAGTCCTATTAGCTTAGGAGGGAACCTAAGCTATAGATAAGCCTAAGAAAAGTTAGGCCTATGACCTGAATATTTTTAGAGGCTGAAGCTAGCTAATAAACTCTGCTTAACTCAGACCAGGTATATTTTTTCTTCTAGAAAAATTATTAAGTACATATAATTTTTGTGATCCTTGGTAATAGGGTGATACTGGGCAGAATTTACATTTATACTAAACAGTGGGGCTTAGTAGGTTTCAGAATTATGACTGCTTTTTATGATGCTTTTTGACTAGTACAGTCAAAAAACATCAATTTTATTAGAATGGAAACATTTGTTACAATTTTTTCATCTTGTTTAGACAACAAGAACAGTTGTAAATGGTTTTGTGGCTGTAGGTAAGATAGTCAGATGAGTATAGTTTTAATGTTGTTGGATGTGGCAGCAGACTGGAAAACATTTAATTTATATGATCTTTCATCAGTTTTTAAATAAACTTTAGTTTCAATTAGGATGTGCTTAGAACCTCACACCATGATACACTGATGCACATGCTCCCTCTTTCAGTTGTGCTTCGTCAGTTGTTTAGGTCATATAGGAACGTTTCTCTATATCTTGGCAGGTATTGAGAGTGGCAAATGAATGCACCTTTTTGTACCCCTCTTGGCTTAAAAATGCAAAATTTATTCCTGAGGACATCACCTCTCACTGTACCCTTCTGTTTCAAGTAAATGTTTTTTGTTTGGAGCTATTATGAGAACACTGCTCCTTCTCACTCTTTCCAAATGAGAACCACATGCTCGTAGCTTGGGATCTCTCGGAGAACAGCAGTGCAGTTTCTGATATATGATTTTGGCTGTTTGCATCGACAGCTATCTCAAGGGAAGTAATGAAAAACTCAGAATGACAACTGTTCTATCATAAATATTGCCATCTTGGGAAACAGGTTGGAGAAGTACATAATGAACAAAAGTAATATTACCTAGCCTTCTATAAAAGGACTATTTTTATTATAACCAACCAAAATATATCAAGTTAACATAAGCTGTGACAATAATTTATATTCCCAAGTAGACAAAGTTTGCAGCTAGAGGTGAAAGTTAGATTTGTTTCATAAATAGAAAAGGGACAGGATGACTAAGATGCATGTGTTTTATTTCCATTCTGACCTGCAGTGGGACTAAAAATTTATCATTTTTATCTTTCTCTATTTGAGTTTGTACACCTATTGCGAAAATTCTCTCTGCCAAAATTCCTCCCTCCTTTCCACCTTTCCCAAAATCATGCAAAAATGCTAAGCATTGGTATCATGTACAGATCACAAAAAACAGATATACCATGGTCGAGGTTGGTGTGTAATCTGTTACTCTGACATCCTCAAATGATGGTATTATTACAGCCTTGCTGAACAGGACTTTTCTGGGAGTGCGCAAAAGACAATCCAATTCCCTTGAGTACCACAGCCATACTTTAAAAAGTAAATATTTACACATTATATTAAAAATATAAATTACATACATATTTTTAATAAGTTCTCCTCTCTGTTTGTGCAGTGGATAATACTGGATTTCCAGGGAGCAACATGTATGTTGTCATGTAACTGTGCCTGTATGCATGGAAGGACATGCTTTGGTCTCACAGTCAAGATATAGTAATTAATTCTAAGTGAATTGGGGTTGACACTTCCAATACACTTTGAGTATTTTTCCCCCTATAAATAGATAGCCTGCTTTTTCTTTTTATTTTTTTAAAAAAAGCTGATAAGAGCACATCCACCTGGGAAAAATTGCCAAATCCAACTTGAACAGTATTAGAAGGAGGAATATAAAATCTTTCAATCTGCAGCATTAACCTGAAACACTTGAACAACCAAGCAGTTCATAAGAGTGGTGTGGTAATACTTATGGTGTGGACCAGTGCTGGACATCACAACTTGTGAATTTCATTAAGTGATAGAAGAATAAAAGGAAAAGAGTAATAATAATATTTTCTATTCGTGACTCTTGAAATGTCTTTCTAACTTGCTCTGTTTTGTTTTAGTTTAGCAGTTTTCATAAGTGGGATTAATTTTTATCAAAATGAATTAAAAGAAATTTTAGTAATAATAATTCAACTACCCAAGATATAAAATAACTGGAATAATTAACTCAGCTCTCAGCTTAATAAGTTCCTGTGCGATCCTCCACTGGTACCACTCCACTGGTACCATCTTATAAGTAGGAATGCAGAACTGAAAAAAAAAAAAAAGAAATTATGAGAAATGACACATAAATTTTTACAGACAAAAGGAAATGGGAAAAAAATTTACCCAAAGTTAAGCTGTGTTCACCAGAAAAGAATAAGTATAATGGTATTTGCAATATGTAGGGACAATCTGAAAATGTCCTGTTTGAATTAACTGAGAATAAACAAAAAAGTTGACCTGGAGCAGAGGAATGAAAATAATCTGGTTCTAATGGAAAAATGAACTTTCTATTAAAAAAAAAAAATCTTGCAAGACTATATTTGGAGTTGTTGCCACATAGATATTGTGATTCAATGACCTTGGTCTTTTCCGGCCAACTCATGGACCGCAGAATGAGGGATGGGCTCTGTATGAAGTATACAACTTATGCTTTGAGAGACCTAATCTAGCCAGTAAAGATGAAAGCAAATGAAATACCAAAAATAATGCATCAAGATGACACTTCCCAAAAAACAGCTTCTTTATGAGTTTTTACCCAAAATTAACATCAAAGTTTTGAGTAATACTTTTTCTATCTCTTTCCACCTACAATATAACACTGGTACCTAAAAGGCCCTAGAAATGAGCAGAGACTTGAGGAACTCCTTGGATCCCTTTTCAGTAAAAGCAGTGTCAATACTTTCAAATTTCTACCAAAGACTGGAAGATTATGGATGGGATACTCAGAAAACTCCATACAGAGGCAGAGATGATCTTGAAACACCTCAACTCCTCTTTACATGGTGAGAAGGCCATGACCAGGAAAAATGGCTCTGAGTTTTTCTTTAAACAATGCCTATTACAGCTGGGATTGGATGCTTGTTTCCTGGCTACTTTAAACTGTTCCAGCAGTAAACCTCAGTCAACCTTGTTTGCAAGTAGAGCTGCAAGGTAAAGGCTTTGTTTTAATTGGCAGTGTTGTCCAGGATTCAGAATGTGAATGGAACAGGAAGACACAACAGACCCACCACAGAGAAGGTTACAGCTGCCTTGGCATTCACGACACTGCTTGCTGCTACTGCTGGCATTATAAATATTTCCCCCGATTCTTTTCCCTCTGAAATAGCTAATGAATAAGGACACCCACAAATATTTACTAGGGCTGATAAACAATGGAAAACTCTGTGAACGATCTCAGCTTATTTTTACAAAGATGAAAAGCTGTTCATGTTTGCCAGGTCTAGAAGCCTCAGGCCATCACCATTAAAACAGTAAAGGCATAATCAGAAAGAAAAGGACTTGAAAATTAAGTTCTGGACCTTGTCTCCACAGCAAAATGCACATTTTAAAAGCAAAAATTTTGCTTTCAAACCATGATACTCAAGCAAACATGAGTGCCACAGCATGGGCTTTTTAGTGCATTTACCTAACAAGCAAGTATAAGCCTCTGGTTAAAGTTATTTTTAAAAGGACCTTTGGTTTCTTACCTGTGAAGATGAACAGAGAACTAATGTTATTGCTCTTTCTGATATAGACAGTTTGTAAAAAAAGCAGGTTTGTGCACAATTATTCACAGCTTTGAAAAGTTTTTCCAGAACCAGAAGAAGCACAGAAAAAAGTTCAAGATGAATTATCATGCAAGGAGAAAAATAAACAGTACAATATACTTAGATAACCAAACAGAAAACACAAAAATATTTTAACTGATGTGGGGTTTCTCCCTAGAGAAAAAAAGACCAGTATTATTCACCTAAATCTGCCAGGGCCCTGCAGGATGAGGGGGCTGCCCATGGGGGTTTTTGAGACAAGGCATGGCAGCCAGCACCTATCCTCCCACCCCAGCAAGGTGCAGGAAGCTGGGGCATAGGGACAGTCCCATCTTTGGGCATCAGGCACCTTCCTGAGGATGGAGATGGGTGGAGGTCTGGACAAGATCTGGACCTGGCTCAGCAGGGCTGAGGGGAACTGGGCACCAGACCTGCTGAGGAATCACTGAGACTGGGCTGATGGCCCTGGAGCTGACATAGCATCCTGGGCTGGGGGGAGCCCCACAATCTCAGCAGGGACATACCACAGGGCATGGACTTAATAATGAGAATGATCAACCCAAGAAGGTAGACTTTTTGTATTACTCAAATGAATCCTTTGTTTTTTTTCCAGAAGATATTCTGGTGAAATTGTGTAAGCCAAGTCAGATAACATGGCCTGTTGGTGTTGTAAGATCTCACAGTCTGTGGATCGCCTCTCCAGTTTCAGTTTAAACATGGTGCCCATTCAGCCTAAATCAGCAGCCTTCCCTGCAACAGAAACAAATAAAAAATATCGTCTCTTGGTATCAAGTCTGTGTGGATAGTTACCTAAGTTCAATTAAATCCAAGTTAATTTTTGTTCATCTATTGGCTTATGTTTGATGTTTAAGCTGAATTTAGAATATGTTCAGATATAGTTCCAGATCAGAAAATGCTAAATTAACACATTATATCTCCTAACACCATTTTTCCTCAGGTGACAGGTAAAGACATTGTCACCTTTGTTTGTGTGCTTCATTTGAACAGTCTAATGAAGGAAATCAAGCAACAGCCCTTACCAGCTTCCTACAGGAGATCTGTCTCAGGTGGTAATGGGAGCAGGGAGATAAACATAGGAGTTTCCTCTTGACCACTTCATTGGAAGACCAGGGTACAGTAGAAAAGACTTTTGCTAAACAAAACCCTCTTCTATATTGTGTAGGGCTCTGGTGAGAGGACACAGTTTGTGTGCATTTCTGCCAAAACTGGGATAGAGAAATTATAGTGAAGCAGTTGTTTATGAAGCCAAGTATATTTGAGCACAGAGAGCTGGTAAGCATAATCACTGTACTATAGCAAAGGCACTGGCTCTTGCCAGAAGCTGCTCTTCAATTGACTGCTGTGCTAGCAGTCTGCCAACTAGGTTAATGGGACCAGGAGCTGGAAGTCTTGAAAGCTTTTTGGCCAGTCTTTCTGCAGCAATCAGTAAAATTGAAATTGCCACTGTCTTTTGCACCATGGTAAACAGTTGTGTTACTACAAAACTTCTACTACCTATTAATACCTCTTTTAAAATGCCACAAAGGCTTCAGAATTTGTTTTGGGAGTTGTTAGGATTTGCATAATTATTTGTCAACTTGAAAAATGGTAGATAGATACCAGTAAAAGGTAATAGGAGAAATAAGAACTGTTGTTTAGAGGCTGGACCGGATAATCTTTTTAGGTTCCTTCCTGCCTCGGTTGTTCAATGTTTGCTTCTAAAAGAAAGCAGAAAATTCTTGGCAAAAGCCTGCAAATACCTGGGATTGATGATGCTTGAAACAGATACACAAAATAGCTCAAAAAGCCACAAACGTACTTGCTCTGCTGTTCTGGTACATATGAACCCTGAGGGAGAAAGCAGGTTTTGAAAAATAGATTCTTAAAGGCATGAAATTGAGATTTTTGTCATTCATATAGTACCAGAGCAGGCAGTTTAAATAATCCCTTGGCCTAAAGACTGTGCTTAGCTGCAAGTGAAAAGGCCATGAGCTGCCCTGGGCATTTCTAGCTCACACTGTCAAAGTGGCATGGAAGGACACCTTCATCTGCTGTGCCTGGCAGCAACCAGGCTGCCCACTGCCACACAGGCAGGCTGGAAGGCTGCAGGGCCACAGCTCTACAGGCTGGCCAGGCTTGTGCATGAGAGACCTTGCAAGTCACTATTTGAAGCCCACCTGAAATAATGTAATGATGTAGAAGGCTTTTAAAGAGTTTTCTTCATTTCAACACCTCAACAGTATATAATGAGTCAGATAAACTTTTTTGGTTATTTTATTTTTGGCAAATAACCGGTTAGTTAGTTGCCTCTTTTGTTTGTGGGAGTCTTTTAAATGACAAGAATGGGGGTTTGTTATTCTTGTATCATTTTTTAATAGAGAAAATGTGAATGTAAAACCATCAGGAAAAAAACTGGCATAGAATGTCAACATAGTATTTGAAATTATTTATATCTCATTAAATGAAAGTGATTAGACTGCAGATTGTCTGCAAGTTTGATAGAATTGTGTGTCTGTGTGACTGGAAAAAAACTGAAGGGAGACCATGTAACGATATTCTCACTTAAAACATTACTGTGGGGAAAACCGTTGTTTTTGTCTTCTTTCCAGGAAAGGAACAGAAATGATGAATTAGATCTGTAGCAGGGAAGATTCAGGCTTAACATCACAAAATTCCCTCCTTTAACAGACAGTGAAGTGTCACAGATTGCAGAAGAAACTCATATAGAAGGTATTAATGATGAGACTAAACATATTATAGACAAGAATCACACATGCCTGATTCTCAACTAGGCAATGGGATGGAGCAAACATCATGTCATGTTCCTTTTTAGCTTCTTTTTCTACCATTTTATGAACCTTTTTTCTTCAAACTTTCAGTTAGAGTTTAGTTTTTGGGGCTGTTTAGGTTTTTATTTCCCCACCTTGTCCCCCAGACATGCATGTCTAACTCCACTCCCAGCCTCCAGATCCTGGAACTTGTAGCCTATTGCTATATGGTCTGAATGACCAGAATGGCATTGCTGATTTTGTCTCCCAAACAACAATCAAACGTCATCATTGAAGAACCCTCCAAGAGATTGTATAAACAAAGGACTTTTTATGCCAATCACTTTTTCTCTTTCCCATTATAGTGCTTCCATTAGAGTGCTAGGGTAAATAGCGCACCTACTGGAGCTGGTACTTTAGCATCTCTTACATTCTATTTTCCTCTGAGTGTACCTAGATAATATTGCCTGTAGTGTAACTTGCATTATATCTGTTTCAGAGCTCCTCTCAGAAGACCTGAACCATCAGTAGTAATAACATTTTTACTTTTTTTTTAGAAGAAATAGTGGTAGGACAAGGGAAATGGCCTTAACTTGAAGGAGGTTAGATATAGATTAGATGTTAGGAAGAAACTCTTTACTGTGAGGGTGTGGAGACACTGCCACAGATTGCCCAGAGAAGATGTGGGCACCCGATTCCTGAGAGTGTTCAAGGCTGTGTTAGATAGGATTTTGAGCAACCAGGTCTAGTGAAAATTGTCCCTGTCCATGACAGAGGGGTTGAAGCCAGATGATCTTTAAGATCCCCTTCCAACACAAACCATTCTATGATGGGAAAATCTCAGGGAAAACTAAGTTCCTTGTTCTTTCCAACAGATTTTATAATTAGGGTCATTTAACTTGCATTGTACTTTATTCATCTGGTCAGATAAAATATTGCATTGTGTGTCCCTGCCCCCCTCTAAACTAAACTAACCAACTAAACTCTAAACTAAACTAACCAACCAAAAAATCCCTAAACCACAAGCCTTCCCTGGCCCCCCTCCCCAAAAACCCCAACAAAAAAATTAAACCCTAAACAAAATAAACAAAAACCACTCCACTCTCTCTCTACCCCAAAAAGCCACTCTTGAATACATTCAGGATAAAAATGGGGATGCCTCTTTTTTATTTTGCCTTCTTTAGCCTATCTTAGCTTTCCAGAGGATAGTTTAATTTGGTTTTTGGGAACTTGTCCACATCAGTGAATTTTCCTGGGAAAATTTCATGCAAGATTAAAGAAACTGTGCCAGCACTGTGACTTCTAACAAAATAAGTCTGTCTCTTTTAGCCAACTTGACTTTGATTGCGATGCAGCAAGAGGGAGACTTCTCCTTGGTTTGGAAGCAGCCAGCTCTTACCCAAAGTTTAGTGTGAACTAATAAGGTGTGTTCATTTCACTCCTCATCATGATCCCCAAGTCTGCCCTCCTGGGAGAATCTACATGTAAATATTGGTATTTATGAGCTGTTAAAGAAATAGATGAAGATAAAGGAAAGACTCATGAAAGTTTTGATGCCTGCAGATGATATAAACCTACTTCATTTTTAAAACTGGTGGGCTTTGCCACCATTTTTTATGTGGTTCATAAGAATTTTCACCCTCCTCCTCCTCTTCTAATCTGAAGCCTGGATGACTGTTTATTTGACAAAGCTTGCTACTGCTGTGGTCGTCTGAAAAGTGGCATTTTGGCGTTTTTCTGTTCTGGTATAATGAAAGAAGTGTCATAGATAAATTAACTTTAAACAAGACCACAAGATACTATGGATGCTGACTTCTAACACTTTAATTAATAGCTCACTTGAACAAACACTTAAAATTTCTCTTCCTGGTGATGACTTTGGGCACCACCAGGCACTTTTTTCCCACCATCATGAGCTGCTTATCTGCTTCTGGTATTGTCATAAATCATAACTAAGGATCCCTCTTCCTCCTTGCCTCTTCTTCTCCTTATTTTATTCTAACTTGTGCCTCCTCAGAATTTACTACCCATTTCCTCTCATCTTATCCACTTTCTATTTTCTGTAGTGCAAAAAGACAGGCTACTAATTCAGCATTCCTTGCATGAATAAGTGATTTGCACATTAGCAGACATAGAAGAGAGCTTTGGAAGAAATGCAAGCCCATGTCAGACACTAAAGTGTTTTGCTGTTGATTTCAATATAGTCAAAATTAGTGTTTATCCAAAACATGTTCACTTCCCTATTTTTTTTTTTTTGAGTGTTATCTCTTCTTAGGGATAGATAATATTAGATTATCTATGTTGGTCTCTGAAAGTACTTTTTATCATGATACACTGAAAAGGGCATAAGATAGGTCCCTCTCTCTCTTCCCTCCAGATTTTCCTTTCCTGGCTTCACATGATAGTATTTCAGCACAGTGTATTCCAATCTTTTACTACAATTATATTTCATTGCATACCCCCGAATAGTTCTGGTCCCACTGCAAAAGGTGTCAGGGTCTTTTTGACTGTTATTTTTTATGACTTTGAAGACAAATTAAGTCTTGGGGTCCAAGGGTGAAGAAAATGTACCTTTGTTCCAAAACCTACATGCCAGATATTGTTCTTCATGTACAGCCTAGGACTTCCAGTTTTAAATACAGGCTCTGCGTTACACAATATCACTTATTTGATGAACCCAGCATGTACTTGTCTGTAAAATCTGTTCCTTGACATTTATACACAAAAAATGAGTGAATTAACAGAAAAGCAGTACCTACATAAAATGGCAGTGGAAAGATCATCTGATGGGTAAGGACAGGGCATGTTATTTTCCTTCTTTCCTCTCTAATTTCTGTGGGATCATTCAGAAACCATCTCTGTAAGCACATCAATTGTAAGCACATCAATTACAGGAAACTGTGTATAGAGGTGATGTGACTGTGGGTCCCAGTGGTTCACATTGCAGAGACAAACATATACATATCCAGTGTTATATTATAGGGTTTTTTAGACCAGGTTAAATTCTTTTCCAAATCTTCTGCATTTATTATTATCTGGTGTTTGACATGACTTGACCCTACACTGCATGGTCTGTGCGTGGCTTGTTTATTCCTGGCCCACAGCCACCTTTGTTTTGTTTCAAGGTAGCACTGAAACAGAAATGATGAGATAAGCAGGGCTAAGAAACACCTTGCTCCCTCCTAACATCCCTGTGTCCTATCCTGATAGAAACAATTACAATACTCTCAGAATTTTGTCTAGGCTTGTACTAAGATTTTATAATATGGACTACCATGTCTTGTTGCAATATTTTCCCTGTAGAAACTTTACACCACTTCCTATATTTAAGCAAATTTTTATGAAATAGGAAGATTGAGTTATGAAGTCCAAGGCTGAAGAAGAAATCATCTGAAGTAGCAAGAGCAGGACAGGCATAGTGAGAATAGACCACATATTTCCTAACACAGCAGGAACTGTTATGCACAGCTTCAGAACTGGTTTAATTGCTTTGGTGGTGCTGGTTTAGGCTGTCCCCTGTTATGGATGTGCATGTCTGTGACTCTTTAAGTTCAATATTAAAAACTGAGAAGTGTACATTTGTATCTCAATATAAATTCCATACAGTCACAGCTTAATAGCTATTCTAATAAATACAGCATATTTTAAATTATTTTGATACTTTTATAGACAATTAGCTGTTAAAAAGCAAATAAAGAATGACGTTTGCACTCTGTCTTGGATTTTCATCAATAAACCACTTGTCTCTATTCACATCTCTTGCACATTACAAAAAAAGTCTTTAAGTGCTTTTTGTCATTGAGGAATGTGACCAGAATACTACACTTCAGCAGCAACCGAATGATTGCAAAATAAAGAGGCTTTTATTTCAGAACAACATTTCCAATGGAAAATATTCCAGAACAGATTATTGCACAGTATTTATTTGATTCACTTTTGTCATACAAACTCTAGACTGATTTAGTTAAAAAAGTATCCAGACCTTATGTAGCCCAACTCCCAGACTTCTATTCTCAAAATATAATGTACTCTGGAAAAAAAAAAATTTAAATGGACTGACTGGATTATATTGGCCAGGAGATTTTAGTTTTTGTATTTTTCACCTTTAATTTATTCTAATAGATTGCCTATTTGTAATTAAGA
Organism: Taeniopygia guttata; assembly: GCF_048771995.1. Taxonomy (NCBI): domain Eukaryota; kingdom Metazoa; phylum Chordata; class Aves; order Passeriformes; family Estrildidae; genus Taeniopygia; species Taeniopygia guttata. The sequence continues at coordinate 74,243,298 of NC_133027.1, read as the reverse complement.
CATCAAATAGCCAATTATGAAAATATGTTTTAATTTTAGAGTAAATACAAATGCATTTAGCAGAAATGTATAGCTACTCTTTTTTATGCTTGGTAATCATTTCTGCTTTTACCTGGTTGATTAAGGAATCTTGTGGGATAACCTTCTCTACAAAACATGATCTGTGATTTCTCTAGTGACTATGTTAGCTCCAGAGGTGTGCTTAGGAGAATAAACAACTCAGCTTTTCCAGACCTCCAAATATGACTTTGTGCTTTGGGCAAATGGTCATGAAGGCATTTATTTTATTAGACCTTGTTTATCTGTTATTAACTGTTAGCTATAGATGAGCACAGGACTGTGGTTTTGGTCTGATGCTTTGTTGTTTTTTAATATAAACAGCCTTTTGAAAATCATGCTTTGCCTTCTGTGGACTGGGGATACAGAGGAAAATTAAACAAAATGAAAAATCAAAACAAAGAAACCACACCAATGAACAAATAAATAATTAAATTCATGATGTTTTCTGTATGGAACTAGCAGCAGGCAAGTTCATTAATTAAATTATCCAACATGAAATGCAAAGGATAGTAAAAATTAGGCCAGTAGTAGTTTTTCATATTATTTTGCTTCTTTTATTTGAAGTATTTAAGTATTCTCAGTCTCAATCTTTAAGTTATTTTTTGAATACAACATTTCAAATGAAATTGAATTAACTTTGGCTAACAAGCATGGGTCAGCCCATGATGCAGACATCTCTCCTAAATCTGACTCTGAGGAGAATAAAAACTTCTGCTGGGCCTTCATCTACCAGGTATTTAATAACATCCAGAATGCCAAGCACCATACTGGAGCAAAGTTTATTCAAGTTAAGTATTACTGTACCTCAGGTATCTCCATAGCACTGGCCACTGAGTTAAATACTAGTGACAACAGCAACCTGGAGGCTTGCTCAGAAGCAGTGGGTGTGTAAGATTTCCACATGCCAACCAAAACATGAAGCAAAATGTGTCCACTTGTATGGTTAAGAAAAGGGGAGAATCTAAAACAGCCTGAAAAAAAGCAAACAGAAAATATCATGAATCTGGGTGAACTGGGTGTTGCTACGGGCAAATTGTGCTTACCAGATGGCTGAATGGCTGAAGGCAGTGGGAAGTTTGGGTTCAGTGGGCAGATAATTCAGGTCGAAAGCTATAGGTTTTTTATACCGTATCCCTAAGAATTTTTCCCTAAATAAATAGTAGCTATTGATGTTTAGAGGCATGTGACACATGCAAGGGGTACGGTTTTGTGAGATAACGTCATGTTACATGCAGACCTGTGAGAAGCAAAAATCCCCACAATTTTAAAGAAAACAAAATTATGAGCTTTTCAGACCAGTGACATAGACAAAAAAGGGTTTGACTCTTCAGAAGAGTTTCACACAAGGATACAATTCTTTAGATGAATACCCAATCTTGTATTCTCATCTATGGGGGACTTTTGACAGCTATCTTTCCTCATTTTGTCTGGGATCTGGTATTTGCTCTAGCATAGACGAAGTCAGAAATTCTGGAGGAGTTACTGCTGGATCTCAGAGATCTATGAAGATAGACTCCAGCTGCTGGCCTTCAACAGTTGGTGCCTGAGGAACACATTTTCCCCTTGAGTCTGTCCCTCTAGGAGATCCTCTCTGTGTTTCTGCACCCCTTTTGAGCCTCTGTGTGGCCTCGCAGGGGAGTCTTGCAACACACATGCACGCACACACACACATGCAAATAATTTACCAGGGATAGGTCGGCATCACCTTGGCCAGACTCACAGTCTGTGCAGGGAGAGGCTTAAACACACCTTCCAGCACACACAGGGTCTTGCAGGCCTGAGCATGCTAACTAGGTTACTGTGCCAGTAGGGGTGCTTGGCAAACTCTGCAGCCTGTCTGCAAGAAGAAGGAAGAGCACCATGATAAAAGGAACTCTTAATTTCTTTGCTAATATTACCACTTTTTGCCTTGCTACCAGACCAGTTCCTCAGTGCCCACAGGGACTGAATTCAAATGCCTGTGGACAGATGTTTCTGTGTCCAGCTGGGTATGAGTTCAGTGGACTTGTAGGAACTTCCCCCATTATGCAATGGATGCCTTCAGGCAGGAGCTTTGAACATTGTCTGCCCTTCTTTCAAAGGGTCACTGCTGTTGTGAAGTTCCTCTAGCCACCTCCAACCCACAGAGAAGATAGTTGCTATTTGAATCTTCCTCAGATTCTCCCTGTAGCTGGTAATATTCATGTAATTTAGGGAGTTGGGTTCAGTTATGTATCTTTTGTGACAATGTGTGGAAAGAGGGAGCCCATGCTAAAACATTTGCAATTTTTAGTGGTTTTACATTTGAATTATTAGTACAGAGGTTTACAAAACAGCAGTCAGCCTGTCAGTTCGATTTGTGTTCTTATTCTTTCTGAGTCTTTAGAGCCTTTCTTTTACTCTGTCTGTATTTTTCTTCTTAATGGTTTCTTCATGTTTTTGTTATTGTTACGTTGGCTCAAAGGTAATTTTTCCTGGCAACACAACCTTTTATTTGAGGGCTTATGCTATTGTTGTCTTTTGAAAGGATTTTCCATTCTGCCTGGTTATTCCAATCTTTTTCAAATATTTTTTTTTGTTTCATCAAGCAAAGATTATTCTGGTGTGGTTAACTTTCCAGACTGTTAAACTGAAGAGAAAAAAAAAGTATGTATGTATATCATATATATAAGATACACATACAAATATGTAGGCAAAACATATGCATGTAACATATACATATACATATACATATATATATATATATATATATATATATATATATATATATATATATATATATATATATATATATATGAAAACCACAGACAACCAGGCTAGGGAAGCATCGAGGGAAGGATGACTTCCAGCTGATTTTGTACAGGCCATAAAAATTACTGCCCCTGGTCCGTTATTCCACAGTTGTGTTGACAGCATAGCTGTAAATACCCCGTATTTGTTTCGGCCAGGGACTAGCAAAGAACAGCTGTGTACATCTCCTAAACCAGAACAGTTCATTTTCCCTGAAAAGGTCACTCCTTGTTGAAACTGCTCAGGGAAAGAGTAAGATGTAGCAGTAACCCCCAGCTGGGAATATGTGATATGGGAAGTGCTGAAGGAGAATTGGAGTGAGTGGAGTGAACTGACAGCTGTGAGTAGGATAAGTTGACCCATGTAGTTATACAGATGTAGTCAGATGTTGAAGGACGCCCATCACCAAATTATCCTATCTGTAACACTGGGCAGAGAAGAGACATGGGATGATTAGAGGCCGCTGCAAATGTGTGAGAGTAAGTTGACTCTTCATGCAATTTCATGGGAAATAGGTCAGCGTTAATGTTTTCAAGTCCTAGAAAAGATTACAATTTAAGCACTTTAATATGAGCTTCCATTTTCCCTGGAGTCTGAACCACCAGGCTCCCGTTGAAAACCCTAGCCAAGAATAAATGGATTTTATTTTTTTTGCCAGACTGAGCACTCAGAAACTGCTATGAGATTTGGAAGAAATCCTAATAACATAGGGGTGGGACAGAAGAGGGGGATGTGTTTTTATTTTAGAAATCACTATTTAGTACCTCTTTAAGAAAACAAACCATATCTACACTGCTCACCCAAAACAACATAAATCTAACTGATGATTCATCTTCATCCACCTTGCAGTCAATCATGGGTGGTTTTTCTATGCTCAAAAGGCAGAAAGGTGTTTATGAGGATAGCTTTCAAATTCCTGTAGATCTTTTACCTCTCACTTTCTGAGTCACTTCAGAAATACTTCAATGGTGTTTTTAAGTAAAGTTATAAGAATATTATTCCTCATTTATTCACCGACTTAGCTTGAAGCATTAAACATCCTAATAAAATCTTTATTACTTCTCATGTATTAGCTTATTCATAAGCAGGAAAAATCAGGGCCTAAGAGTAAGGGAAGGCATAACTCATGTTCTTCCACTTTTAGTATCTCTGTACTTGTTTTCTTTCACAGGTAAATTATGAAAAAAAAAAAAAAAACAAACCAAAATACTTTCATGACTGCTGAATGAAAGCAATTCTGGTGACATTAACGAGTCTATAGGATGTACAGAATGAAATTATTATAAGTGCAATGGGTTTTGTAGTAGATTTGAAGGCAGAAGCTATGACTCTACACCTAACTAGTTCATCAAAGTTCCCCCAATGCACTAGAGAAGAGCATATCAGGCTCAGGTTGTTCGGGATTTATTCCTGTCTAGACTACTGACGTTACATTTTGTACTATTGCATCTCGGTGTACATTGGTTTCCCACATTTTAAAAAAGGGTGAAGATATGTGTCTCTCTTTTTAAAGCCACTCAGGATGCATTGCTTAAAAGCATCCTTTAAGAATGAGGCATTATTTCTGAGTTTCAGGCATGTGATGGTAATTGCAGGACTGAGATTATAGATTCTTTATTGGGTATTTAAATACCATAAAATCCTGAACTGGTCCTGACTGCTCCTGCCCTTATCTGCAAATGGATTCTGATCGTATTTGCAAGGATTAGTATTGCCTATGTGGGATTGGATCCACTTTCAGCAAGGCCAGACACTACCCACAAAATAACTGATTATTAGACATCTGTATGATGACTTTCTGGTTTGAGATATATTATTAGACGCTGGTGTTTAAGGGAGGGGCGCAGTGTACAAACAATATTTAACCAGCATTTCTGATATAGCCTTTTATATCCCACAGGGCCAACATGAATAATTTCATCACAGGTCATAGATTTTTTTGCGTTTCTTACAGCATTGAAGCATGCAAGTCTGTGTTTGCAGTAAAATTATTGCTGTCAGCCTTCAAATCAAAGTGAGTTCATTTGCCTTATTGATTGCAAATAAGATCTTATATGAGTTTAAAAGATCAAGATCCTATCCCACTGCCTAGATTGTTCCACCTGGACCTAGAAAAGATTTGAACTATTCCAAGAGGTCCCATGTAGCTTGTGTGATTTCAAGTCCTTCCCTAAAGTTTCAAAGATATGGAAGCACCCAATACCCACTAGAATCCAGCAAAGAATGAGATGTCTAATCCAGGTGTAAAATCTGAGCTTTGTGTCTGTGGTGCAATTTCTTTTCTGCAAAGTGAGGATTGCAGATCCCAAACTATGTTTCACATAGTTTGGGAAGGGTTGAGGTATGAAGCCTAGTCATGCAGGAGTCCTCTGGGAATAGATATTAGATGTAAGGAGTAGAAATCCAAAGTTTATTAACTTAATTGGCAAAAATGTATTTGCCAGTATATATTTGTAATTGTGAAGGTTTCTGTCAGTATATGCTGGTAAATATGAGGATCACCACCTCCAAGGTGAAGAGCACTCACATGAAGAGACAAAGCTTCCACATTTCCCCAAGTATGGCTTTTTCCTGCAAGTGCTTCTTCATATGAGGGAGTGGGAGTTGCCCCAGGTCTTGTGTTGGTTGGAGGACAAGCCAGGGTCAATCAGGTCCAAATCTTCACCAGATACAGCTCACAAGCTTTCCTTCCCCTGACATTTTCATGTGTTTTTCTTTACTAGTAGTATATTAGATATCAACCCTCCTTTTGCTGCTCTCATTTTATGGGCAATGAAAGATATGGCTCCCCTCCATTTTTGATTCCACAAAACTGTAACCAAAACCAAGGACAAGTATGTCTTCCGCTCTAGTATGATGTATTGTGTATCATATAATTATCTTTTGGCTTTTGATAGCTAGAAAAATAATAATACTTAGCACTGACATAGCAATTACCTCTCAGAGCCCTTTGTAACCATTGCCTCGTTCCGTGGTTCCCAAACTATAGTGCATGCCCTGGGAGTGGTTGCAGAGAGCTGTTGCCTCACGCTGATGAACTCCTGAGTTTACCACTGGTGCACTGCCCTAAAAATAGCTACAAACCCCTTCAATTTGGTGATGTAGAGTAGCAGACAGAAACCCTGGTACACAGAACAAGCTGGGGACACCTGCCAAATTGCACAAAGTTGGTAACTTGACACCTGGACCTGGAAGAGTTCGTGCTTATACACAGTATAAAGGTAAATTGGTTCTTACAGGGACAAGTGTTCCAGTGGTTTCAGTGAAGTTTTGAGACCAGGCAAATGAGGAGAAATGGTCTCTAAGACTGCATATCCATCTGGAACATGGATTCCAAACTGGGCCTTCCTAACATCAGTCTATGTGAACAATCTGAACACAGTTTTTCATAGTCACCCCCTCTTAAACATACCAATATTCTATCTAGGTGGAAGAGCTTCAGCAGCCTGGGATAAAGGCTCTGTACTAGCATATCACAAATCTTAGTTGAAAAAATATCTTTGTTCTTGATCTCAGAACACAGAAAGATGAACCTGAGCTTCCTTAAATGCAGCTATATAAAGAAGGAAGGGAGAGCACAGCTATCCTGTTCCTCAGTTTTCCTGCAGCTTGCATCTTTGGCTTTTGCTAAGTATGCCCAGAAGCAAAACCATTTTGGATCCAGAGTAAATAAACAACATATGGGGATAATATTTTTTTCTGGTCCTCCCAGACAGCTAAAATGCACCAAAGAAACAAAACATTATCCCCACATATGTTTAATTTTTTATTTGGCTGCACCAAAGTTCTGTAGATCATGTAACTACATCCAGGTATCAGAAGCTATCATTTGGGGTTAACAACATTTTGATTTCCATCAAATGTGCTTCCTGCTCTTCAGAAGGAACACACAAGGTTGATCAAACAGGCATAGGCAAGGATGGGCACATGTTACGAACCTTGATTATCTGTGCTGAGAAATTGTTCAAACAGTTCTTGGGATGTAACTAGACACAATGAGATGCACACACAGACCTGCAATCATTAGGCATACTCAGGCTGGATTTGGCCAGCCTGTTTTGGAAAGTATAGGAGTGTCTAGTCTAACCTACTTGCCCTCAGGGCCAAAGAATGGAGCCTAGCTCTTTTTAAAATTTCAATACATATGTAACCACAAATGTTTTGCAAGTCCAGGGAAGAGGATGATCCTCAAATCTCAGGCTGTGTCAAACCAGTCAAGGCTTTGGACAAAAAGGCTGAGTTATGCCCCCCCAGATTTTGTAAGCACAAAGCTAGTCAAGAAATTTAAATCAGTAGAGTAAAAAAAGTGTATAAAAATTAAAACTACAGCTGTGAATTCCAATACATCTTATGAAGGGATGTACTCAGGAAAACTATCATGCATGTGTCCTTGAAATTCATTCTTATCTACATAGTTCTTGATGGTTTTCAGTAACTGAGTGCTGCATGGTAGGGATTAAAGGAAAAATTGTGTCAAACTAGTTTTGTTCCAGAGAAAGAAAACCTAAACCTCTTCTAGTCTTGAGGATGCAAAATTTTTGCAGAGGTCATCTTTTTTGAAGTATTTAATTCACTGAGGGTCCTGTGAAACTTGGTCATTTTTTTTTTAAGTAATTTTGAAGTTATTTCCCTTGACACATGTGAACATTTGCATTGTTCTTGCAGTAAAATATATTGCTTTACCTTGCAACATGAAGTAATCTTTCAGTAGTCTTGTTTTATAGCTTCAAGTTGAAAAGAATATTGCAACATAAACTACAAAATTAAGCTGGAATTCTCAAGAGAAAAAGGCTGTTTTGTGAGGTTATTAATCCTTCCCGTTTCCACTCTGTCCAAAAATACCACAATTTCAGTTTTGGTCATGGCATTTCAGCACTTCTTTCTCAGCCAAAATCTCAAAATACGCAAATGCAAGTAACGGAAATAATCATGGGTGATATCGAACTTGCATTCTCCCTTCCCTTCTACCCCTGCTTTAGTTTGTTATACTGAAACGACCCCTCTCCCATCTCCTTTTTATTTGTCAAAGTAATAATTTTAGGTTGCTAATTAAATTTGATCCAGTAGATCAAAACATTTATGCTTTTGAAGAGAGAATATATTGAAAACCGTAATTATTTTTGTGAAATAAAATAAATCCTGTCTTGCATAAAAAACATTCTGGAAAACAAAAATCTAACAGGAATACTTTGATAGATAATATTTAAGTTCATTCCAGAAAATATGCATATGTATAATTAACTCAAATCAGAAATACCTTTCAATGTCTTCCTACAGTAGAAAATCATTCAGTAGAGCTATTTTCAGAAATAATTTTTAACAGATGTAAGATTGTAGTGACTAAGAGCCATAGACGAGCATGAAGAACACGGCAAATGCAAGGCTGGAATGTGCAGCTGGATGAATCTCTTTTTCTTCATCAGGACTCTAGCTTGTAGCAATTAAAAGCCTTCTAACTTTAAACTATCTAATTAAAGTCTTTTAGCCTTGCAGTCTGGTACTTTTAAATGGTGTTATTAGGGGCTCAGCAGCTTCCAGAAATGCACTTTGCAATACCGCGCTGACAAATTTGCTCTAGCTGTCTAGTGCTCTTTGTAGGCATGAAATGACTTTTTTGTAAAATCTGTTTTTTTTTTTTTTTGCTCCGGTTTAGAAAAAGTCATTCAGAAATAAAAACGGTGACATACCTGCTGAAGGAATGGAGAGGAGAGGAGAGGAGAGGAGAGGAGAGGAGAGGAGAGGAGAGGAGAGGAGAGGAGAGGAGAGGAGAGGAGAGGAGAGGAGAGGAGAGGAGAGGAGAGGAGAGGAGAGGAGAGGAGAGGAGAGGAGAGGAGAGGAGAGGAGAGGAGAGGAGAGGAGAGGAGAGGAGAGGAGAGGAGAGGAGAGGAGAGGAGAGGAGAGGAGAGGAGAGGAGAGGAGAGGAGAGGAGAGGAGAGGAGAGGAGAGGAGAGGAGAGGAGAGGAGAGGAGAGGAGAGGAGAGGAGAGGAGAGGAGAGGAGAGGAGAGGAGAGGAGAGGAGAGGAGAGGAGAGGAGAGGAGAGGAGAGGAGAGGAGAGGAGAGGAGAGGAGAGGAGAGGAGAGGAGAGGAGAGGAGAGGAGAGGAGAGGAGAGGAGAGGAGAGGAGAGGAGAGGAGAGGAGAGGAGAGGAGAGGAGAGGAGAGGAGAGGAGAGGAGAGGAGAGGAGAGGAGAGGAGAGTATGCACTCTAAAGTGGACAAGGCAAAACAAACTGGGGTGCCATGTAAGTTAAATGAACAGCAGAAATTCAAATGTTCTGCTTGCAGAAGGAGAGGATGGCAATAGAAGTAGGAGTCATCTGCCACTTGCATTGACTCACTGTTCTCTTTGTAAGTTGTTGCCCCTGGGTACAGCTCAGCAAAGCAGGAAGAGGCTGTTTGGTCCTCTTCTCTTTCTCCAAAATAAGCTCAGTTCTCTTAAGAAAAAGTTTCGCATGAGAGTGAAAGGTCTTAAAGGGTTAAACTCATTGTGCAGCTGAATGACCTGCAGTCTGACAGTAGTCAGGCTTGGAGTTTCATGGACATTGGACTTGATGATGAGCCTTTCTGATTAGGTTAAGGTCATGAGTTGTCTCCAAGATAGAAGTGCTCTGTGTCTCTCTGACTGATGACATTTTTTAACCACCTGGTTGTTATGTATAAGACTAGGCCTAAACTCCCAAAGCTGATATTTTTTTTCTGACCACTTCCAGAGACAAAACACAATAAAAGAATTGTTCTTTACAAAATTTTAAAGCGGCAGCAAGAGAATGAGAATCCAGAAATACTAAAGCGAATAGAGAGCATTAAAGGATGTCACAGTCTGACAATAGCTGCGGGTGATATATCCTTATGGCATAATGTGGAGCTCCCTCCCATTCTGAGGGGACCAAAAGCAGCATGGGCAAGTTAACAGTGTTACTGTGGATACACATGCTACCTGTCAATTATAATTACATGGCGATCCATTTATGTTCCTCACATGGAAGTGAAAGCAATTAAATTCCACAGATATATGTAAACCTACTTTTTTCCTGGTCTCCTTTTCAACTTTTCACCCTAAATCAAAAGCCATTAACAATATATTTTTTAAATCTAGTACATTTTATATCAGATGTTACAGCATAGGCTGGTATATGTAGTATTTCCCCAAACAACCAGCATATGACCTCACGTCAGCTAAAACAGTCTTTGTGGAGTAATCAAACATGGCATGCCTGAATGTAAATGTAAGTTTACACTACCTGGGTGCACATCCATTCACTTTAATTCAAAATGTTTGGGAGAGCTCAGATCTATCAAAGCCCAGACCAGATTTTTAACCAACTATTTAAGTGTTGAATTTTAGTTTCTGGATGTGGTAAAAATTAAGAGATTTCCTGTCAAATCCTCTGGTGTGTTCTGGGGTTTCTGTGCTGATAGATTTCAGTTTTTAAATGGATGATAATTTCTTAAGGATGGACTCCATGAAGTACTAGCTTCAACATGCTTCACCTAACCCAAAGTAAGTATTTGGCACTATGTTTTCGTGTATGCTATGGACATGTTGCTAGAGGCATGTCTCAAGATTAGCATTATAGCTATGAGATGCAATTCAAGCAGCATAGGAAATACTGTCATCTTGTCAGTAGGTCCAACCCTGCTTTTTCCTTTCATCTCCTTTGCAGCTGTCCATGATTCACAGAAAAGGATTCTTTGCTTGAAAACAATGCATTATTGTTCTTTTGGATTAATCAGTAAATGATGTCTATGAAATCTCCTGTTCCCAAAGCTATAACCAACTCAGCAGTCTTTGGAAGTTCTTCGAGAAACAATGCTCTTATTCTACTGGTTTTAAAGTTCTCTGTAACTGAGAGGAATATCTTTTTGCATGTGTAATGTCTTATAAAAATATTTGTGAGATGGAAGCCATAACAATTGACTTCTAAATTGTCAAAAATCACAAAAATCCTATGCAAGTTGTAAGTGTTCATAAAAGTACACCTTTCATTAAGTAGAAAATTGGACAGTGCATCAGTGTGGTTTTGTTTCAATACTGGTGGTTTGAAAATTACTCTATCCAAGTTTAGTTCATTTTAACGATGAAAACATACTGTACAAATATAATTAGGATGGATTACAGGAAAAACTCAAAAAGTGACTAATGTTTATGTCTGCAAAAGGTTAGAAAAAAACTATAAAACTGCAAGCTCACTTTTGTTTCTAAAGAATGTACTCCTCTACATGACTTTTTGTGGTGTATTTAAACAAATGAGCTGCACTCTTTGTGGTTTCATGGGAGGTGAGGTTATTGTTCATTCTTGTCTGGAACAACTAACCTGTTGAGCACAAATACCATCAGTATTCATCCCTACATTTATTTTTTCACAGGTAGGTATGGAGTTAGTTTCTGAGGGACCTCAGAAGTCAAGTTCAGATTGATTGCTCACTTGGTATGAGATGGTGCAAGATGTGTTAGTCATGTATCAATTATACACTCAATGACTTGTGTCTTGGCTTGTTTCATTCCCTTCTCTGCAGGCCCATCTGAGAAATTGTAGGGAAAAAAGTCCATGTTAATTAATTTATGTGAAAAGTAAAAGAGAATACCGAAAAGCAGGTTAAGAATCTGTACCAGAACTAATTGAAGAAAGGGGGCGCCATATGGAGAAAAAAACAGTGGAAATGAAAAGTTATTTCCATTTTACAGAGACTGAAATCCAGTCATGTCTTATTACATTATATTACAAAATATGAAAGTTTAAGGAGTATAAATGTATTTTTTTTTCCTCTATTTATTTCAGTTTTCTAAATGTATGAATAGGTAGGCCAGTTTCCCCTTAGTACACAGACACACTGTTTACATATTTACATTTTAGATGCTTACACATTTTTGGTTTTCCTTCTGCTATTTGCAACTATTGAAATAGGACAAAACTGTCCAAAGAATAATAATAATCTTAAAATACGCACTGTATGCAGATGAGGACTTTTAACATTTTGCTTCGGTCAAGTGACTTCTTAGCTATGTTTTTGTAAAAGTAAATATTGAGATTTCAAGAACAAGATATGTTTACCTGTGTTTTAACCAACCTTGTAATGATCAGAATCAGACACATTATTTTTAGAACTGTGCCAAGTACAGGAATTCATTCAACAGAAATAATAAGCTCCTTATTTTGGCTCAATATATTCTGCATGCAGTTATAGAACATGACATCCTTTGCTCATAGTCTTGCAATGTGATCTGTTTACCATGATGGCTTGCAACTGGTCAAAGTCAGGGCTTTATGAGACTTTTGACATATACATAAAATTCTGAGATGGATATTTTTGCTCTTAAATATATAATTTTATAGGTGATATCTTTAAAATATTTTATGACTTCTTTGTACACGACTTGTAGGAAATTTCTCTGTCTTATCAGTATTCCCATTAAAATTTTGTTACTTGAAATTTTGTCAGAATTGACTTCACATGGTTCCCCAGAAAAGCAATACAAATGGAAAACAATTTAACATTAGATCATCATCCCTGGATTTCCCTCTGAAACCTACCCACTCAGAGATGACTTCCTGCAAACAATTGCACTTCAGTTACTGCTCAATCGACTAGTTTTCTAGTATGATTTTCTTGTTTTGTTCCTGTTGTTGTATATTTTTTGGTTTTGGTTTTTTTTTTTTTGTTTTTATAAAGTGGAACCCATTAGCAGGACAAACATTTTACAAAGGTTTGGCAATATTGTACGAATTCTTGCAATTTAATCAATCAAAATATTATTACAGTCAAAATGCAAAATCTTTTGTGAAAACACAATTTCCTGTAAAGGCCATCTTAATTTACTTCTCTTACACCACTTTCTCCTAATCTTTATTAATTAACTCCATCATCAGTTGTTTAGATAGCCAGACTAATGTTTAGGAAGGCAAGGATTATAACTGGTTCATTCTATTTAGCTTTTATGAATATTGGCATGACACTAGGATTCTTCTATTCTACTGGAACTTCCCTACTCTTTCCAAACTTACTGGAAAATTATATTCGCAATTTAAACAGACACTCAACAAGCTCTTTTTAAAATCTTGGATGCAAGTTAACCTTTATTCACCAGCTGAAATGTCAAGTTTTAGTAGTTTTTGTTTAGTATCTTCTGTCAAAGTGGAAACTATTTCATCTGACTAAGAGCTAATAGAAACTTGCCAAGAATAAATTCTGCCTAATTTATTTCGCTCACACAGTAACTGAGCAGCTAATACAGTAATGGCATTGTATATTTTCCTTTTAATGAGGTTTTTGATCATCTTCTGAATATCCTAAGGAAATCTTGTGCAGACTTTAAAGTGCATGCAAAAATCAAATGGATAGCAGTTCCAGATAGTTGTTAGCAATAGTCAGTGATAGGACTTACCCAGTGTCACACCACCCTGAATTTAGGCGTACTCAATATTTTCATGACTTCAGGAGGGAAGAGGGACCATGCTCATGAAACTTTACAGTTGATTGGAGGGTAGAAGAGTAGGAAGAGAAATCAAAATTATCATAGCCACCTGAAGAAATTATCTGAAAAAAAAGACTGCATGGAATCCAGTCATTACAAGTTTAAGAAACAATCATCCACACAGACACAGGATGGAAAAAACCCCACCAAAAATCCCCAACAGTGTTGCCATGTTTTAGAAGCTCATCTAGGGATTTGATTGTATCATTGTTGAACACAAGTCAGAAGTGTTCAGATGTTGTGCAAAGACTAACATTACAATGGGATGTATAAACTAGACATGACATAGGAAATAATCATGCCTTTCTTAGCAGTGGCTGGAGTTCAGTTTTGAACAGCACATCTCAAGAAAGACATGAAAATATCGAAGGGAATCCAAACATGATTGACATCCCAAAAATGCTCAGCAGTATAGAAAACATGAGGATTTGTCTCACCTAACAAAAAGTAGAATGAAGTAGGCATAATAACAATGCTGAATTATGTAAATAGCTCTGCAAGGATGAAACGATTAATTGTTCTCTGTGACCATGGCGGATTGGACAAAAAAGCAGTGGGCTTAATCTGGAGCAGGAAGTAAAAGATATTTGGAACAGTTAGAAGGGAAACAATTTGGTATTGCTTGGTATTGTTTGGTATTGCTTGGTATTGCTTGGAACTTAATATTCCAGTAGAACACTGGAATAGGAAGCCAAGTGAAACTACAAAATTTTCACTACTGGAAGTCTGTAAAAATACAGTAGAAAAAATAATGCCATAAAAAATATAAGTATTTCAAGAGTCATGAAATATACTAGATAGCTTCTTAAAAATCCCATTAAAATTGTTTTTCTATTGCTTTTTAAATTGTATATCTAAAATATAAATAGAGCCTCTGTTTCCCCCTGTGTACTAAATAAAGAAAAGTCTTGGCTTTTTCATTTTCCTGTTCTATTCAAGCATTTTCTGATAACATGTCCTAAACAGTTTTGTTTTCTTTATAATAAAATTGACAGTTCTACCGCTGACAAATAGAATAAGGTTTATTCTGCAAGAATTTTATTTGTTCATCACAGTCTTTAGTTTACCTAATTGATTTTATTTACAATAATTTCTTCCAATTTACGTCATTTTACAATAGTTAGATATGTTTTAAAGAGCTGTTTTATTTTTCTCTCTTAAAGACACTGTTTTCTAATCAATTTGGCCTTCCATTCAAATTATAGAGTTACAGCTTCTTGACTAAGAACTTAAAATATCCTTAAGCAATTCCAAACTATTCATAATTTTCTACTTAAAGTTATTCCTATAAACTGATCTTGTTCAAATTTGCTTTGGGAATTTTGAAATTGGTAATGTTAAAACCTCATGTGGCACTAATTTGGATATTATTCTCTTTGTGTCTATGAGATATTGCACGGCTGGGTTAGCACAACTTTTTAGAGTACTGTGAGAATAATTTATTCCTACCTTTTTTCCCAGAATTTTGATCTGAGGATTTTTATAGGTGCTGGTGGAACATTCAAAAAACACTTTATTGGTAGCTGTGTGAGCAAATTCGTGTGGCTCAAGCCAAAGATCTCCCAAATTCTTTTAATTATACTCCCATTTAAATTATAATCTATTTTTCCTACACACTACATACTTGTCCTTAAACCACTGGTATGACCAGAAAAGACTGCTTTTTAGTTTTGTTGTTCAAGGGCTAAAAAACATTCTCATAGGTGCTAATTATTTCTCTTTGCACATTTTGGCTAGCTCTGTAGCTGTGCAATACTTGACTTAAACCTCAGGACTTAACACAAGGGGTATGACTCAGTCTGAGCCTTCAATGCCAGAAGGGCATGTTGGAGGGTTTATAAACCTGAGGGAACCCACGTGCTTGGTGGTACGCTTCAGATCCCAGGAGTTTCTTAAATATATTATATTTCAAAGAACCAAAACCAGTCAAGGGAAGAAAATGGAAGGGATTAATTTGTTTTAAATTCTCCCAGAAAGAGAAAACTCTATAAACCAGAATGTCACTAAAGTCTGAGTGGCCTCATAAATGTATAGGTCTGATTGATTCTCTAGTGTGATGGAGAAAGATAAACACAAGAGGTGGGCTTGAACTCTGGGTTGTATCTTCCCAGCAGGATGCACAACTTTACCAAAATACTTTGCAACAAAGGGGCCACAAGAAGTTTGAGACTAATTTGAAGCCCAAAGACGAGAGAGATAGTATGCAGGTCTTGTCTGCACATATGTATAAGTACCAGCTTAAACCCTTCATTCCTCCATCAGGAGATGATGTCTGGAAAAAAACAGTGATTGGTATACAACAGGATATGTGAATCAGTGTGTCAGTGTTTTTCTTTCTTCATCTGCTAATTTTGAAAAAGAGACTAGCTTTTTTCCTAACTATGTAAGAGACACTCCAATAATTTTCTAGATTTCACTCTTTTGCAAGAAATCCCTCATAAATATCAGATTTCATATCCCTATTTTTTCAAAACATAAGTGAATTTGTGCATTTCCTCCTTGGAATCACCTTGCAATGGGCTTTTACAGCTGACACGATTTATTCGCACTCAGTCAGAAAACAAACCAAAGAAAACCACGAACAAAAAAGTCTTTCTTTTGGTAATGTACAGCTAAGATCTCTAGAGGTGACTGAAAATTCTAAGTGCTGAATTTATTACATTGCCTTACAGCCTTGAACACTGGATAGCCAGCATTTTCTGAAAGTTAGGTTTGTGGAAATTGTCATAAATTAAACTCCCCGAAATAAGTAGTTATTTGATAATGTACTGGTCAGCTGCAGAAAACATGGGAATGCATAAGTACATGCACACATCCATTGATATCAATAAAATAGAGACAGATTATGATGATGTGGGAAAAAAAATTATAAACATTTATTTAGAGTGTTTTATAGAGAGCAACTGAGAACTAACATATTGACAAATATATCATGTTAGATTAACTAAGTTAAAAATGTCCTAATTAAGTGTGTTTTTCAAAAATGTGTGCATTTTCATAGCATGGAGCATCTTCATGCTCTAACTATTGCCCTCAGTCTATCTCTTAGACAGAAGAAAATATTGTAACTAAGCAATCCAGAAAAATAACCTTGAAGGTGATCTGGAGAAAGGAATGAAGTATTTAACTCTCTTTGTATGAAAAGGAAATGGAAATAAATGCATATTTCATTGAATATGAGCATCTGATCTGAAGGAGTTATAAATCTTTTACCAAAAAATGAAACCTGCTCGCTAGTTACCCTGGTTGCTTACATTTGCCTATCTCTTGGATTCTGGAGGAGGTTTGTATTTCTTCAGGTTCTTTCTGACGATTAGGGGAATCCAATAATGGGAAATGTCTAGAGCATTAGTGAATTTGTGACTTACATAGTATTCCTCTGGGCTGATGGAGCAGAATAATATTCCTCTAGGTATTTCCAAAGCAAATAAATCATAAGCAGACTCACTGATGTACAGACCACTAGCATAGGTTTGACATTAGCCAAAAAAAAAAAAAAAAAAAAATCAAAAAACCTAGAAGAGAAAAATTGCATCTGACAAATAAACTGTGTTTTGTTACCTCATTTCAGAGAAGAACCTATTGAATCAACAGGACTTGACAAACATGTTTACCTAGCATAATCCTGCAAATATCCTATCTCGTGCTTCATCAAATCCCCTTATGTCTCTCTGTGCTGCCCTGCAAGCAGCTTGCAGGCCAAGTCAGCGGAGTCAAAAAATAAATCTCCCCTGTGGTCTCTGGTTCCTGACCTTCCACCTAGGCTGGCTGAGCTGCACAAGCCTTCTGAGGTTATGTCATCCCTGACACTGCTGAGATCTGCTGCCTATGCCTGGGTTTCACACTCATACAGATCATACTTGCTCTCATCTCCCCAGGTTTGGCATCCAGAGACTCAGTGCTCGGCTGACAGCATCTTTGGGAAGGGCATCCTCACAAAACCAGAAATGGAATTTTTATACCAGCACAGCTCCTTTACTGCCCAGAAGAGCTAAAATGAAGAATGTGTTAGTTTCATCACTGCAAACATTTTCAGTAAAGGAACCAGTCTCCAGTTTTCCCGCTCTTTCTAGGGCTATCTCAATTTTTGTAGCCTATTTCTGGCTTCTTTGTTTCATGAAATCTAATGCATAACTTCTTCCCAATTCTTTTCAGCTTTCCGGTCTACCTAAATTGGCTTGGCCATGCAGGTCTCTTTCCTTCACAGAGGAAAGGCTTTTACTATAGAAAGGTATTTTGAACACATGGTCATAGTTTTGACAAAAACAAACAAATAGAACCTCTAAAAATATTTTTATTATTATTAATAATATTAATAAAAACAACAATAATAAAAATAATAAAAGCACAGAGGGACAAATACATTGCTGATTTTATTAAAATTAATAATAGGAGATTATTTTAAAAATCAAGTCACCTTCATGTTTCCAAGCCACCAGTTTTAAGGATAACACATTATACGCAAACTCTTTTATAGCTCTCTGGTTCAAGGCATTGACCTGAATCACAGAGAAAAAAATGGGACACACATGGGACACACACATGGCAACAAATCTTGCACTCCTGGCTTTAGGAGATAGGAGTCCAATTGACGTAGATTGTCACAATTTAATTTGATTTTGTTTCTTGGTTTTCTCTAATGGAAATGGAAGAAAGTGAAGACAAGAAAAAAAGGAAAAAATCAAATTAGTTATTTTTTGCTGAGGTTAAGTAGTGCTTTTCAATGATAATATTTTCAAAGAGAATTTATGTAATTTTTCCTTAAAATAAAGTAATGGATAAAAAAATTAAATCTATCTCATATACCTGGAAAGAAGAATTGCTCCCATTTGAATATTTTTTGCCATAAATCTATTTTAGTTTTACAACCATAAATGCTTGGAATTCCATCATTCTCTGAGTGATGTCTAATAGATTTCCTTGTTACAGCACTTCTCTTACCCCCGCACCATATATTCTACACTTTTTAAAAAAATTGACTCAACAAACACAAAGAGCCCTTATGGAGATATTCTCACTTGCAAATGCCTATGTAAAAAAACAGTCACTGAACAGAGAAAAATTAAGTGCTGCGTTTTGGCAGTGGTGCAGAAAGACATAATTGCTTCCCTGAGTTTTGCAAAAATAAGGAATTAATTTTTGCAAATAATCATCAAAACAGCATTCTGTTCTGTTTCAAGGCATCCTGATCCAAATTTTGCTTTGCCACAGCTTTTTGTGGCAGAAGAACAAAGGATGTTAAATACTTAATTACCAGGACAGTACACGTGACTGGTGGATTGAGTTGGATAAATGAAGCTGCAATTATTTCACCACAGTGTGGCTGACTAAGATTGATACTTGGCCTTCACTCAATGGTTTTCATCACTCCACCAGAAATAAACAGAGCACAGACTAATCTCAATATGTTTATGCATCAGTAACTTAAATTGCATTTGGGAACTGCAAAATTTTTGCCATTGGTTATAAAAGACAGTACAGTTTTGAATTTTTTCCTCATGTCCCACAATTTGGAATCAATGTGTGTATAATTTTCATCCTTCTTACAATACATGCTATTCCTAAGAGCTAAGCAAAAAAAACAAAAAAATGAACATACTTTCTTCATCAAAATCCTATTCTATTCTGCCTCATTTGCAAAGATGAGAAATAGGACTTGCAGAAAAACTAAGATATGAGACCAAGTTTCAGTTTCCTTCAAAAATTATATGGAGACAAGATTTCGGTTAAGACTGAAGCAGGTTACTTTGTCACAAAATTTGGATCTATGTGCAAAACTTTGTACACAATCTAGAAATATGGGGTTGCATGCAACCTGCAGCCCCAGTGCTGTGAGAGTACCTGAATGAAAAATGGTGACAGTACCATAGTAATGTGGATATATGTCTCCAGCTTGGAAAGGTTTATGTTCAGCCAGCAAGTGATAGGGCCCTTACATGAACATCCTTGTCTGATTTTAGTTCTCTACTCAATTTAGAAAAACAGCACTGCAGAAGCAGTGGTGGGAATACTGGCAAGGGCGTGAAAACTGTGGCTTTTGTTCCTCCTTCCAAACATGCAATCCAGCTTCAGTCCAAGAAGTAAGAGATGACAAAAGTCTAGCTGCTTTTTGTATGCCAATGTCTCTGCTGCTGTCTACCAGCATGGTATCTTTAGAGGTGCTGTTTTAATAACAGAATAGTTATAGAAACTGCTCAGCATGGATATGACTACAGCAATACAGCAAGCTGTAAAAGAAAGAGTAGAGTTCATTCAGCTGTCTTTACCTATATTTTTCAGATTTACACTATATATTTTGCAAAGAAGGATATACGGAAGAGTCAGAATTAAATTAATTTTAGGCTCCTTTCTTAGTGTGGTTTACATGTTTTAATTCAAGCAAGGAAAAGCATAAGGCTTCTGAAGAATACCTCTGACTTCCTGACGCAGGAAGCCAAATCATCTCTGTTGTGAAGATTTTACATTTTCTTAACTGATTGATTTTATACATGACTTTCTATAGTCTATGAAGCCTAGCATAGCTCTCATATCTATTAACCACTCTAAACGAGGCTGTTGTTCAATGTCATGTGACGAAATAATTTCCATATTGTGGTTTTCTATTTATTTACCATCTTCTAAAAGACATCTTGTTTATGTGTATCGGATTAGTTCTGAATGTTCTGAATCTGGCCTAAGTTATCAATATCATCTGCTCCATATGTTTGTATGACATTTTTATTCGGTTAAGGATTTTTTTTTTTTATCATTAAAATTAATTCAAGAAGGGTTTCATAAGCAGGAAGCAGAAGAATAGCATCTGAACTGATAGATACCTTAGATCTCAGCCATCAGTGGTCAGCTCACACCAGTCCAATTAGGCTTGAAGGCACAAGAGAGATGAGCTATCTGAGTCTAGCAATGAGATACGATTTCTCACATACAGAATGCAGATCATTGGGCTAAGGAGAAGACAAACTATAGAGCAGGGAGAGGCAAGGAAAGAGATACTGATCTAGGAAAAGAGGAAAGTAAATGTGTACAGCCTTGGGTACATAGGAACTTATATTTTAAACTTATTCACTAAATTCCTTCAAGATATTTACTACAAGGCCAGGTTGGATGGGGCTTTGAGAAATCTGACATTGTGGAAGGTGTCCCTGATGATGGCAGGGCAGCTGGAATTCAATGATCTTTATCCAGGTCATTTCCAACCCAAACAATTTCACGATTCTATCATCCTAAGACAATTGTCTGGCTGTAGTACAGAACTAGTCCCAGCTCCCGAAGGAATGATTTTCAGGTACTAAAGCAATATTAATTTTCCCAGTGAATGTGATTCACATGGGTTACCATGATCAAGAGTTGCAATCTAAATGTAGAAGAATTACAAAGATTAACCTTGGAACCTTACTGGTTCAGGTAAGAGCCAGCAATATGTTTCTGAGCAAGACCAAAAGGAGGAAGAAAAAAGGATGCTATTCCTATATCTGCAGGACTATTCCTCATAGTTGAAAAGTACTTTCCAGACACCTATTTCAGGGTTTGACTCAATTTTCAGTACAAATGGCATAATTGTTTTTACCTGCTTATCCATTACATTTAGTAATATTGAAAATAATTAGAACTGATTTTAAAAAAATCAAACAATAATTTATTTTCTGTGACTCTTAATTTACTTTTTTAAAAAAAATTACTTAAAATTTAAACCAGAATATTTATTTGCATGTGTCATATGTCTCTGATTTTATAAAAGTATATGCTTATTTGAGGTGGGAAATCTTCTAGCTATCTTAAATAATGTGATGCAAGTGGTTAAAGTTATTAAGTATGGATGTTAGAAGTTGGTCTTAGTCAGCTTGAGAAACTGGAACTCAAGAATTACTGTATCTCTCACTCTGACTTAGGTTTCAAAATATTTCCAGGAATTGGTGGGTTTTTTTGAGGTATTCTAAAAAGCCAGAGAACCTGTGTAAATTTCAAATTTCTAAATTGTCCTTTGTGAAAACTCCAGGCTTTTTGTATATGTATGTGAACTGCTGAAGGGTCCTTTCAACCAGAAGTCTGTAATAGATAAATTAAATCAAACCAGCTGATATATCTTTTATACAGAGATTTGTTCATCAGAACTCAGTTTAAGGAGATGCCACAAAAGTAAAAGCTTGTAATTAGAAAATATATGAAGGCAATAAAATATTCTTGGAGCAAATTAAGAACTTTTGAGATTATGGAGACTTATGGTGTGTGGTGCTGCAGAGTATAGGAAAATAATAAAGCATCAGCAAAAAGTAAAATAATGCAATGGGATTGAAGCTTCACTTTTCTTCTTTGAAATTCAATAAACTTGACTTTACTTCTTTTACTAATTTTCGTGGAAATTAGTGCAGATATTAAACAGCGAAACTTAGAATAATTTTCCAAAGTGTTAAATTTGCTCTTCCACATCTTCAAAAACCTGTAATCAATTCTGATTTATTATGTGCCCATCTTTCCTATCATAATGCTGTTATGTTTCTCAGTTATTTTCAATCTCCCTTTATCTCTCACAAGAACTGGTTAGAGAACACATTAAGAGATCTCAATCTAATGTAGAACAGATGACAGAACAGAACAATACTAACAATGGTAAAAAAAAATAGGGTGGTGGGAGACAAAAAGAAAAATTATTATTGAATTTCCTTCTCCTTAATTTTCCTTTCATCTGATACAAAAAAAAGAAATGGGGAAAATATTTTAGCTTAAACATTATTTTGTTTGGTCAATATTTCTCTGTAGATTGCTTGTTTGGAAATTGTAATTTACAGTGTAAATATTTTTATAATCCATATTACATGTCCTTTTATAGAGTATTTTAAAGGTTTTTTACTAAATTAAATTTCAATGTATTTCCTCCAGTAATCAACTATTTAATTCTGAAAGACATAAACGTGGAAATGGATAGATAGCACATAAATTAAATCTCAATTTGTAGACTTTCAGAACAGCTTTCCTGGAAATACTCTGAATATAGTGCCTTACATAACTGTAAAGTGACTTGATTTATTACTTAACCATCTATGTTATTTGCAATATCTTTTATTTATTTGCTCCTATTTCTGTTAATTTCAACTTCAAATATGAGGAAACTTCATAAATGCCTTTGAATTCCTATTGCTTTAATTTGTCCTGGCCTTCTGTCACAGGATGATTAGTTGCAGCTACTAATCATCTAAGTAAATAGCTTTCTGTACTATAAATTTTTCTTCATGTCTGTTACTATGATGATAGGATGTACATTCAGAATAACTAAAGGCATTTTCTGGATATTAAAATTCCCCTCTTCAGGAGAAAAGTAATCTCCAGTGTTAATATACATGATTATGATTATGATTATGATTATGATTATGATTATGATTATGATTACGATTATGATTATGATTGGCTCAGTCTGGTTGCTACCATATAGATGAGTCAAAGAAGATATCAGCTAGAAGAAATGTTCAATTATGAGTGTGAAGTGGAATAGAATTTGAAAATCTACCAACTCTGCTAGTGTTCAAAACAAGTTGTAGCTTCCTGGTCTTAATGAGAATGGCAATATAAATCCTAAAACTTTGTAAAGTTTGCAAAACTGGAAATATTTAGGGGAGAACAAATTTTCTTTTTCATTATTTTCTTGCATTATCAGCATCAATCAAATCATCTAGCACTGAATTTCCATTTCAAACTCATACAACACTGCGTACTGAGTTTGCTAAACAACATCATCAAGGTTTTTTATAAGAAGAGTGCAGTACTGAACCTCCATAATTGTTATATTTAAATTATTTACTTATTCTTATCTGCATTTCCATTCCCATCAATTCCACTTGGTGGTTCATGGAAATCCTGCCAGAAGAAATGACATAGATACAACTAGTCAATGTGAGACGCCAAAATGATGCTAAAGATGTTTGAATATTTTTGAGGTGGGTCTTCCTAATAGGGTGCATTTGCTAAAAGCGAATACTGGTAAAAGTAGACACATTGTTATGGCAGATGTTTATTTGCTGCATGGTCTCTTGCAGTTCCATTTCCTCATTTTGCTACTTGTTGGTTCAAGAAGTTACTACAGACTCAACTGGTATTAATTTCTTGATTATCCAAAGCAGATGGAAAAAATGAGAATGAAGAAGCAGCCATTATTTCCTACATGATGCCTGAGACAGCTTGGGGTTTTTACAATGTTTGTATCAGTGTAAAAACATAATAATTGCTGCAGAAGAAACCAGAGGACCATCTAATTTGACCTTCTGTCTTCAACTGAGCTGATGCCAGCCATCTCAAATACAGACATAAATATCCCTAATACACAAAATTGTGCAATGGTCTGTCATAGAGGAAATTATTCCTGACTCCAGCTGTTGCTCAATTGTGTCCTGAAGCATGAGTATTAATGGTTCTTGTGACTTCTGTCCCAGCATGAGTAATTGCTGATGCCATTATTATTCAGATTGATGTATAATTCTGCTCTGAATCTTCCTCAATGCTTTTCCTTCTACTAATTTGTGGCCTTAAATGGCAGAAGATGTCACATCATTTTAGAAACATATCCCAGATATATCCTACCATGCACCAAAGAAGTAGATTCTATCTTGGAATGAAGCAAAATTTAACTGCAGAGAAATATTAACTGAGATGATAAGTTATGTAATCATTTGGCTGCTGGAGTGTAGGAGGGCTCTATAGAGGGATCTGGACAGGCTGGATAGGTGGACTGAGGCCAGTTGTATGAGGTTCAACAAGGTGAGATGTCAAGTCCTACAAATTGGCCACCAGGCAACCCCAGGCAGCAATACAAGCTGGAAAAGTGTGGCTGGAAAGCGCCCTGGCAGAAAAGGACCTGGGGGTGCTGGTCAACAGCAGATGAACAAGAGTCTGTGTATGCCCAGGTGACCAAAAAGTTCAGTGGCATCCTGACCTGTATCAGGAAGAACGTGGCCAGCAGGACCAAGACAGTGATTGTCCTTCTCTACTCAGCACTGTGAGGTCACACCTTGAATCCTCTGTCCATTTCGGGGCCCTTCACTTCAGGAAGGCCATTGAGGTGCTGAAGTGTGTCCAGAGAAGGGCAATGAAGTTGGTGAAATTTCTAGTGATTAAGTCTTATAAGGAGCTTCTGAGGGAGTTGAGGTTGTTTAGTCTGAAGAAAAGGAGGCAGGGTGGAGAAACACCTTGTAATTCTTGACAATTCCCTGAAAGAGGGGTGTATCCAGGTGGGCATCAGTCTTTTGTCCCAGGCAACCAGTGACAGGATGAGAGAACACAGCCTAAAGCTGCAACAGGGAAGGTTCAGGTTGGAAATCCAGAAAAATTTCTTCATGGAAAGGATTATTAAGTATTGGAATGGGCTGACCAGGAAGATGGTGGTGTCATCATCCCTGGAGGTATACAAGAAATGACTGGACGTGGTACTTAATGCCATGGTCTAGTCTACAAGGTAATGATTGGTCAAAGGTTGGACTTGATGATCTTAGAGGTCTTTTTCCAGCCTAAATGATTCTGTGATTTTGTTGTGAGCCATCCTTGTCCAATTCCATCAAGGCTGAAGGGTTGAGATCAGATAAAAGGTTGAGGAGATGTTGTCCCAGTTAACTTCAGATCCTGTCTGGAAGTTGCATTAGATAACCACAGCCTGAAAGATGCTATGAGCAGGCTTTACAGGTCTGGTGAGCAGGCAGTTCCATGAGTGCTGAGATGGTCTCCTATACAACCTACACATTTGTTTGTAAGTCATTCCTAAGAAGGATAGACTGTCCCCTGAAAAACACATTCTGCTGCATGTTGTGTTTTGGTTCCAAAGCTAGTTATTTGAAGAAAGGTATCCATTAGTGACATTATCATTAATGTTCGTCTAATGATTTTATCTAAAGGTACACGCAGTGAAAGGGAAAGGGAAAAAAAACCCTAAAAATTCCAGGTTGCCTTTGAGTTACAAAGGAATCTTTCAGCAAAGTGTTTACTAGGCCAATTTTTACTAGGAGCCCATGACTCCTGCCTTGAATAAGATTATTTTGTTTTTAAATTGAAGCAAAATAAATAAGCAAACATTTTCCAAGAGTCATTAAAATGATTGGAAGAATTAGCCAAGTCGGTGAACTAACTGGTGAGGGTAGAAAGACTGAGATGTTTTTATGAACAGACCAAAGAAATTAAGGAACTCTCTGTAAAGGCAACATTTCTTACTGCCCATGAAATTACTGTTGCCATCTATTTTCCAACACATGATGCATCAGCAGGTTTCTGGCAGGTGCCTTAAGGAAACATTTTTGCATTCTCTATTCCCGTTAGGAGACTTTTTTTCAGACTGCCATTTGGGTTGTATTTGGCAGCCATAGTGATTCAGTAGAAAATGAAACACATTTTTGATTGTATAGAATACACTCAGGTCTACACACGAGATGATTTTATCAGGAGAAAAATGGTAGAAAAGTGAACCCAGATGCTCAGATCCATTTCTGGAGGAGACAGGCTTGGGTCCTAAAACAAACCAACAAATGAAAACTCCACAGTATAAATGTCACATCAGAGAAAGAGGGTACCTGGGGAAAAAAAGTTACGTGCACAGAAAAATCACAATTGGTTCAAAAGTATTATCATCTGCCTCTATTAGGATGCAAAGAAGGAGCCAGCCATCTGAGAGCTAGTAGGCAAAACTGTCTTGTGTAAACACATGAAAATCTGCAGAATAAACCAGCCTGTTAATCATTCTGCAAAAACTATAGTTGTGATTTCTTCATTTAAAAGTGGAGTTTTGAAAAATAAGAAGAATAGGATGGATGTGTGGAAGTTGCTAGCAAAAACTTGGCTGTCCTTGAAATTAAACATAGATTAATTTGGTCATAGATGTTGGGTGCAAAAGCAATTCTTTTGTTTTGAAATAAGAGACCAGTATTAACTGTGTCTAGAAAACAAACAAACTAACAAAAATTTAAATGGATTTTCAATAAATTTATTTAGATATTTTTAAGTGATTTTCTGGGAATATTTGAACTTATTTTCTCCCATGGTCAAAACGTGAGCATTTTCTTTCTGTTGCCTCCAAATGCCCATTCTGAGCCTATGCTTTTTGTAAGTGGTCTTTTCCCCATGGGTTAAGAAAGACTCCAGAGAAGGACAAATACAAAGATGCTAATTTTCAAACCACACTATTATGATATGGACTAAGCTAGTTTACAAGTGACTTCAAAATTGGTCAAAAAGTCTTCTGCCTGCTTCCTTGTAAAAAAGATAAAGTGTTTGAGCAGGAACCTGCTCACATTTGTTCTACTGATTCTCAGTCTCTTAAGTGCTTTCTCTTCTCTCATTTTATATCTTTTCAACACCTTTTGAATTTTTTGTTTTTAGAAGCCTTCCTCAACTGCTATTGCCATCTTACAAAACCTAACTGTGCTAAGTGCTCCCGTCACTGCCTGCTCCCTACACTAAAATATCCACATCCACAAACATTATCCTTTCTTCTCCCCTTCTTTCTCTTACCAAGATAAATTGCCTTTTGGTAATTCTTTGAACAAAGCAAGTAAGATATAAATTGTCATTTGTTTCCATTCCTTAAGCAACTTCAAAGAGATGGTACTCAGTTAAAATACACCCATACGTAATATGGATGTGTAAGTCTTTTATAACCTGGTTTCTTTCTGATCTCATAAATTAAGGCTGCCTTCTGTCAGTGGAGTTTCAGAGACCAACAATATTCCCCATCTGCTCAAGCTGGATACATATGTCTGGATTTGAAAACTCTTAATACAGACTGAAGGAAGAGGTCAAATTTGAGAGCTACATCAAGAGGTGGTAATGACATAGAAAGCATTATTTGCTAGCAACAGTTAAAAAATAGCATAATAGCTGAATCTAAATTGCAGTTTTCAAATTTCTAAATGCTGTGTAAGTCCAGCGACAGTGGAAAAGCTCCAAGTATCAATAAATGTATTTTATATAAAAAACTGATTGTATCAATTTGACCTGCATATAATACAGTTATTGTCAATGGAATTAGTTTTGAGCATTTCTAATTTTGTTCAAATAGTGTTGGCTGTAGCAACTAGATACCAACTGGCTAAACTACAATTATAGGTAGTCCATAAAGAAGATTATACTTGAGAGAAGGGAGGAGATATAATTTAGCACAAACCAAAATATTTTTTCCCAAATAAGGACTATTTTTAAATTACAAATTTTAAGATTTTTAAACAGGAAAATGGTTCTAATTATGATTTGGTAGTTTACTTAAACTGCATATAATTGTATAATTTATACAATAGATATACCATATATTTCATTGTTGTAAAATGTGCACTTAGGTGTAGATAATGTCACAGTAAATGGAAAGAGGTCAAAAATAGAGGTGTATAAAACTAAATGAGAAAAATAGTATAATGAACCTTACAATAGATGCAGATGGGTGGAAAAAACAATTCTTTGCTAAGTGTGAAGTGTCATATGAGGTGTCACATGAATGTATTTGCTTCTGTCTCCTCTCACTGTTGCGATGTCATACTGTGGAGTCCTTTGCACAGCTGGCATCTTCTAGAGCAACTACTTCAATACTTTAACTCTTTCCTCTGCAAACCAGTAGTGGTGGCCGTGGTAAATCAGTTTGGGAACACTCAAAATTGTGGATGT